>NC_056621.1:14307408-14634908 GCF_018340385.1 Cyprinus carpio | reverse complement strand
GAATTTTTAAATATGATCATCTCTGCAATGTCATACAATATCTATAGAGCAAGATGCTTAAATCAACATAACATAATACAATATAATAGAACAAAATCTGTCTCAAAACTTAATTTGTAAAATATTCATTTTGAAAATATTAAAAGTTATTCAATCTTACATAAAATTATACAAAATATACATTGAAAAAATTATAATATTTTAAAATATTATTAGTATTTATTAGAATTTAGACTTTTTTGCAGATTATCATAAGTATTATGGATAGACTTGTTTAAATTATATTAGAATTTTGTTATAATTTTTTTTTAAATGTTTGTTTTGAGACCTCTCTCTCTTCTCTATATATATATATATATGTATAATACACGTCAATTTTTTTTTTTTTTTTAAATCAGTCATAAATATTTGCTTAAATTTAATCACAATTTAGACTTTTTTGCAGATTATCATAAGTATTATGGATTAGACTTTTTTTATACATTTTTTTTTCTTTCTTGAATGTGTGGACATGTTCACAACAAAAAATGAAGTCAGATGCAGTGTGAAAATTGCTGAAAAATTGCTCAATATTTATTAGAAAATATTTGAAAACCAGTAACCTGCACCTACTTAACTGACCAATCGGTCACACTTACCTATTGATGCTGATAATGTAACTATTAGAGATGCACAATATTATCGGACTGATATCGGAATCGGACTTTAAAATAATGTAAATATCGGCATCGGCCCGATATGATATATATATTAGATCACGTCATCTGTGTGGTTCATTCTTGAAGCAAAGTTTTGCCTGAATGGTGATTAGATTCACTGTTTTGGATCGCTGCATTTAAACTCATTGTATGTTTTATATATTAGATCACGTCATCAGTGTGGGTACATGGGTGTATAATCATAATATCCGGTTAGTATGGAGTGTTAATTCCGTAGGGGGCGATGTTGGCCTACTTCTAATAAAACGAAAGCAAAATATACAAATCATATTTAGAATGTTTCTGATTAAATAAAGCAGTAATTGATGCCATAAAATCACAAGTATGTTTTGATTTAAAGGTCAGAAGCTATAGCTTACACAAACAAAATTAAATAATTTTATATATACTGATTTATTAATGTGTAATGTTATATTTTTAAAAAAAAGTATGAGCTCTCAAAGATTTTCAGAATTTTTGCTTTAAAATTCTTTTGCTTTACACCATCTACAAATGTTAAATCTTAAAATAAAATAAGGTTACCACTGCATCTTTCTGGAAAAATAAATAAATAAATGCAGCGATTTGATATATAGTTTATTTATATTTATTTTCAAATCTTCAGTGGACTGTCATTATAAAAGAACTTCATTATTCTTTATTTAATTCTAACATTCTTCTTAAGTTCTTGTTAAAAACCAACCAAAATTAAAAATAATTTGCTTATAATTTCTGCACAGGAGAGACTTGGTGTTGTTTCCAAACAAAAGGAAATATATCGGCTGTCGGCCAAAATGAGACGAAAAATATTGGCTAATATCGTGCATCCGTAGTAAATATCTAATGTCATCACTATACTGAACGTTCAGGTGAAGTGTATGTTGTACACATGCAAGTGAACATCAGCTTTGTGCTTTTCTCTGGTCTCTCAGGAGTTTCATCTGGAATACGACAAGCTAGAGGAGCGGCCTCACGTGCCAACTACCTTCAATTACAATCCGGCCCAGCAGGCCTTCTGAAGCTGAGTCCGTCAGCGCCCGTGAGCTCTAGGAGCGATCGGCCACAGACAGCCAGCCGACCTGCCTGACCACAAACAACCTGGTTTTATTCCTCAACTTCTGGACTAGGACTGCGGGAGGGGGAGGGGGGTGGCGGGGGTCTCCACCTAGAGAACTGGGGGGAGGGGCCCTGCCTTACAAATTATGTGCTGCCCGAACACAAAACTTCTATATATTTTCATTCTGTTTTTAAATTCCCCTCTTACGTTTTTTTTTCTTCTTCTCCCTCCATTTCATTTCGAGCAGGGTCAATGTTTTGTTTACTCCTCTGATGGAAAGCCCCTTTTGGTGTTTGCCTGGAGTCTTTGAAGTTGCAGTACAGCACACAAACACAACCATTGGTATTCAAGAGAAAAACGCAGTTCGCGCTTTGTTTTACGAAGCGCGCTGCGTAAACGAACAGGACAGACACAAAGACAAATCCAATACATGTGAATACACAAGGGCAAAAGAAAATGCAATGTTCATTGTTGCACTATTTAGTAATAAAAGAACACAAAAATTGTTTTCTGCTTTTTTTTTTAAATGTGGGAAACTCGCTCCACTCCCGTCGTCGTCTGGAAGGACGCTGTCATTAACATCAAGAAGGTGCTTTTTTAGGTTTCCCCGTTTTTTTGTTTTGTTTTTTTTTTCTTTTCATTTCCCGGTTCTTTTGCTCCATCCACCTGCGTTGCTCATCCGGTGAGGTGTTTTCTGCTTAGCATCAATAAATCCTAATCAGACTGTTTCTGTGACCGTTGTTGGGCACAACCCGTGGACCAGGCGGTTGTGAGCTTATCGAGAAACATTGTTCCAGAATGAATACGAACCCTTTTCAGTCTTTGTTACTATTTTGTAATAAACGTGTACATTTTTTTTTAATTTTTGGACATCACATGAATAAAGATATGTATGTATGAATGTGTATATATATGATATATATAGATAGATGTATCTATATATATATACATGGCGTCTATTTTGGAAGTAACTATGCTTGACCTCGTTTTTAGGAGGTGAACAGAAATGGCATTATGTGGTAGAAGCAAAAAAAACGCAAAAGACAAAAAAATAATAATTTGTGAACAGTATATTGAGCTGCCAGATGGGGAATCACGTTTGTTACCCTGTGCACTTAAAAAGACCAATTCAACTAAACGAATAAAGGCGACACGGAAGGCCAGAGCAAAGGACATCTGTATTGCGAAAAAAAAACAAGGGGGAGACATTTCAGCTGCAGCTATTTGAATAGAAGCATTTCGTAGGAAAGGGAAAACCCATAGTACGAAAAACAGACCAATCTTGTATTTTCTGACCACCTTTAAAGCTCCCTTTCTTTGTAATAAAGCAGAACGGCTTTCCTGAACCAGTGTTTGGACTCTGTATGGGAAGGGGGTGTTCGGTACGAGCATGTTGTGTGTGTGCCTGTAATGCATGACTAATCCTGAAGCTGTGCTTTTTCCTGTTCACGTGAACCGACACGCTTTTTTTTCCAAGTCTTTTAATAAAGATGGCATGAGGTTAATGGTTAACACACAAATTACTTCCAAAAGGTCAGTATAGGCAAGAAAATCAGATGGAATGTCACTGACGTGAAGAAACTGCTGTGTAGTGCGCTTTTCGTTCACTATGAATACTGTGACAGCAGCAGCTTTAAGGCAAGTGCAACTTCCTCCTCCACCGTGCTCAAGGACAATTGATGCGTTTTTTTTTTTACCGTCGGACACACTGTGATATATTTTAGGCAGCACAAACAGACTAAACAATATGTTAGTGTGCTACATTTTATATTATACATATTTCCATTCTAAAAAGTATGGTGTTGAATGAGTTTTGGACAGAAAATCATTAGTGAAATAAACTAGTACTCTTGACAGAAAAAAAAAAGATTCTAGTTACATAATTCAACATTAAAAGGAAATTTCCCCCCAAAATGGAAAGTTTGACATTGTTTACTCACCCTCTTGTCATTCAAAACATGTACAACTTTCCTTCTGAGCAACATAAAAAAATATTTTGAAGAACCATTTTTGTCAGTGGGGTCCAAAATAACCCTATTGGTCCCTATTGGTTCATTGTAAAAAAAAAAATATATATTTATATATATGTATATATATGTGTGTGTATATATATATATATATATATATATATATATAGTCCTATATATAACTTGTGTCCTGCAAAACAAGGCATTCAGGTTTGAAATGACATGACAAAATTTCCATTTTTGGGTTAAATATAATTTGGTCTTTGAATTTCTTTAAATTTCTTAAGCTAAAAAAAAAAAAATTGTATGCTAAAGGCCAGTTTTATCCTGTAAAAATTGCGTTTTTTAATAATCAATAGGACATTAAAGGAATAGTTCACCCAAAAATGAAAATTCTGTCATAAATTACTTACCCTCATGTTGTACCAAACCCATAAGACCTTCGTTCATCATGCATTGCTGTCTAGGGGACAGTCAGAAAGCTCTTGGATTTCATCAAAAATATCTTAATTTGTGTTCTGAAGATGAACGAAGGTCTTATAGTTTTGGAATGACATGAGGATGAGCAATTAATGGCTTAATTTTCATTTTTTGGGTGAACTAACCCTTTAAGAAAAATAAAACTATAGACACCTTCATCTACCAATCACACATCTTGAATTTACATGAACGCATAATGCTTGACAAAGCAGTTGTTGAACATCGTTGTTGATACATAAACAATCATGATCTAAAACCGAAGCGTTGGTCAAAATCCACAGTCAGTTCCAGCTGAATGAGTGCAAGTGGCGTAGCGCCAAAATGAGTTTGAGACGCTGTACAGACTCCAGCAGAAGTGTGGTGGCTGGAGGGTCAATGTTTATAACCTCCTCTGGAGCGAGTCCATGCTGTTCAAGTGATTTATATCATTCAAGATCCTTTGTGGTTTCACTTGGCACTGCTTTCCCCAGGAGAACCCTCGATCGTTGAGGAACCTGGACCAGTTTTGGCAACTTCCTCTGAAAAGAGAGATTAAATGATTGTTTGTGGTGCTGAAAAGTCACTATAAAATATTATAGAGATCATGGATCCATCAACCAACCTCTGTCTTTCTTCTCCTGGGTCTCCTCGGCTGCCGTTTTATCAGCTCTGAAGAAGATCCGAGCGCTGCTCAGAGAGAAATAGAGCAGCTCAAACTCCTACAAATGGAAAGAAGAACTGATTAAACAAAGCTATTGGCCATCATTCATTCATTCACTTTATTTATAGAGCACTTTACAACTGCACCTGCAGACCAAAGTGCTGTACAATAAAAAAAAACACCATTAAAACAAATACTTAAAACAAGACACATCCTATTAAACAACAAAGACTAGCACACCCTCTCAAAGGCTAAAGACAAGTAGTTTTTGACTTCAACTATAAAAGCATTTAAAGATTAGACCTCTCTAAGTTCCTGAGGAAGACTATTCCATAGCCTCAGCCCCGCAACAGCAAAGGCTTGATCCCCTTTTAACTTTAAATGACTACGAGGGACAGTAAGCAGTAACTTATTATTAGATCTTAGAGACCTAGGTGCTTGACGAACAGCAATGAGTTCAGACATGTAAGCAGGGGCCGACCCATGCACTGCTTTAAAAACATACACAAGAGTTTTATATTTTACCCCGTAGTTCACTGGTAGCCACTTGAGAGAAGCTTAAATAGGAGAGATATGATGACTTTTCTTAGCACCCACTAGCAGCCTAGCTGCTGCATTCTGAACTAATTGCAAGCGTGAAATAGTGGTCTGGCAGGACTCCACATACAATACATTGCAATAGTCCAGACAAGACAAAACAAAGGCATTAATAACCTTCTCTTGACAGAATAGGCTTTAATCGAGCAATAGATCTAATCTGGAAAAAACAACTCTTTACTACAGCATTAATCTGCTTGTCAAATTTCAGCTCTGGGTCAAACACCACACCTAAGTTCCTTATTTGGTCATGGCAATAATCGGACCATGAACCCAAATATGTGGACATATCTAAACACGTATTTTTTAAAAACTGAGCCCAGGGGCAACATATACAAGGAAAATAAAATAGGGCCAATAACAGAACCCTGGGGGACCCCACAAGTAACAGACACTGCCGTTGAAACAAAGTTACCATACTTTACAGAAAACTATCTATTTGACATAAGATTTTAACCACTCTAAAACCGTCCCACTAATTCCAATTAAATAGGATAACCACTTTATAAGAATCATGTGATCTATTGTGTCAAAAGCTGCACTTAAGTCCAATAAAATTAGAGATGCCGCGTTACCCGCATCTCTGATTATACGGAGGTCATTAACAACTCTTAAAAGTGCAAACTCAGTGCTGTGACCTGCCCTAAAACCGGACTGAAATTTGTCTAAGACCTCATACCTGCTTAAAAATAACATCAACTGGGAATAAACCACCTTCTCTAAAATCTTTGATAGGCCTGGTAGTTTTGAGATGGGCCGATATCATTGTTGGGCCGAGATCATTGTTGAAGACCACAAAGATGCTCTCATACCTGCAGATATACATCCAGTCTCTTCTGCGTCAGGTTCATGGTCTGCATGAGCTTCTCATCTTGGCTGGTGGACTGAACGGTCTGCTCCTTCACCACTGCGTTCATTTCCTTCATGTACTTTTCCCTCACAGCCTGGAACCAGTGGAGGGAGTCAAACTCCTGATACTGGTCTAGAAGCTTCAGGATGTAGGCGACTCCTGGAAAACACACGAAAGGTCCTTGAATATTTAGCCCATGGAAAGACCGTATATCACCTTTATAACTGTATGAAACACATACCCATGGCGAAACCATCGTCTGTAAACGCAGCTCCTATTTTGTTCTTCTTATTTAGTTTTTCTTTGCAGCTGATGGAATGTTCCACGAAATTTACCGTCTGTGAGAGAGAAGAAAGATAAACGTTATGCAAGAGATGCTGCAATTAGCAAGATATTTCCACATCCGAGATCTGATTCTGAAGACCCACCAGAGGAGGAACTATCATGTAGAAGTTCCTCAAGTGCATGTTCTTGATGCTGCGAAACTCCGGTGCGAAAACGCCCACCAGCATCTTGAAGTACTCAGTTCCTTCAGCCGAGTTAGTGGTCAGGTCAGTAAGCACACAGTCCAGTTGGCTGAAATAAAAAAGAAATTACTATTTATTTTATAACTATAATTAATATTATAATATGATATATTAATAATTATTCCAATTATATTTTACAATTATTTTTTAAATAATTATTTATAATAAAGCAAATTATATTATTAATATTTATATAATTATAACAATACAAATTATTACTAAAACAAGTATCATGATAATTAATTTTTGTTGTATTTATTTTATAATCATTTATAATAATACAAATTATTATTGTTATTGATATAAGAATCATCATCATCAATTTTTGTTTTATTTTTAACATTTATGTATTAATATTACTATTACTATTAATGTTTGTTTATTTGCTCGCTTATTAATAATAACTAATAAATAATAAATCTAATAGTAATAATTAATTACTAATTGTTAATTGTTATTATTGTTATTGATATAATCATCATCATCATCATTTTTTGTTGTATTTATTTTTTAACATTTATGTATTAATATTACTACTACTACTATTACTATTAATGTTTGTTTGTTTGCTTTTTAATAATAACTAATAAATAACAAACCTAATAGTAATAATTACTAATTGTTTATTGTTATTTTTGGTATGTTTTAATAATAATAATAATAATAATAATAATAATAATAATTATTATTATTATTATTATTATTATTATTATTAACAATGGTTTCGTATTAACAATAACTAGCAATAATAATTACTAATTGTTTATATTATTATAAACTAATAGTACTGTTTTGTTTTAGTACTATTTGTTATTGTTGTTGTGTATATTGTTGTGTTTATTATTGTTGTATTGTCTTGGTGGTTATGTTTTATTTATTATTAATAATGTCTAGTTATTTATTGTAATTGTTGTTTTTAGTATTATTATTATTATTTTAGTATTTGCAGTATTTATTATTGTTGTTTTATTCACATTATTATTATTATTATATTATTATTATTGTTTTAGTATTTGCAGTATTTATTATTGTTGTTGTTGTTTTACTATTTGCAGAATCTATTATTGTTGTTTTATTTATTCACATTATTATATTATTATTATTATTATTATAGTATTTGCAGTATTTGTTATTGTTTTATTTATTCACATTATTATTATTATTATTATTATTTTAGTATTTGCAGTATTTATTATTGTTGTTTTATTTATTCACATTATTATATTATTATTATTATTTTAGTATTTGCAGTATTTGTTATTGTTGTTTTATTTATTCACATTATTATATTATTATTATTATTTTAGTATTTGCAGTATTTGTTATTGTTGTTTTATTTATTCACACTATTATTATTATTATTATTATTATTATTGTTGTTTTAATATTTGCAGTATTTGTTATTGTTGTTTTATTTATTCACATTATTATTATTATTATTATTATTATTATTATTATTTTAGTATTTGCAGTATTTTTTATTGGTGTTTTATTTATTCACATTATTATTATTATTACTACTACTATTATTATGAATTCCCTGGCTGACAGCAAAGACGCTGATTGACTGACATTATTAAGTACAGTACCTGGCGGCTTTCTGCGTCTCTTCAGAAAGGCCTTCCTCTTTAACAAGCTCCTCAAAGTTAACGATGTCCTCTAGATCAGGAACAAACCTGGAACATGTTTGAATGTGAGTAGCTTGCTAACGTCTTGGTTGTTCGGAGGACTTCGGCAGGACGATTTTTATAATGTTCATACCATATGTATCTCATTTAGCTCTAAGTGTTGTGTGAGAAGACTATTATTATTGTTCTAGTATTACCACGATCTGAATGTCTTTGTATGATACCTGATAGCGCTGCTGCAGCAGTGCAACCCTCCGGACCGAATCATGCGCACATAACCCATCGCATTGCCTGCAAGAAAGAAAAAGAATGAAAAGGAGAATTTTTTTTTTTTTTTACATTTATTAATTAAATTCTTAAATACAACTATATATATTTAAGCATTAAGCATATACAGCCTTAAGCATCCCAGCATGCACATTATGAAGTTGAGAACATTACAAAAGGAAAGAGTTCCTAGATGCATCTAAAAACCTATAGACAATCTTTACCGATCTGACTGATGAGCTGTCTGAACTGATCCAGGTAGCTCTGACCATCCGGAGTAAGACCCAACTTCCTGATGCCACGGTTGAACTTCTCTGCTCGCTCAAAGGGGTACTACACACAGCAGAAACCAACAGAAGAACATGTCTTCATAACATGACATTGCTTCATAACATGACGTGTGAGTGGAGACCAGCGCACCTTTTGGTCGGTCTGATCCTTGGTTTCCCTGAAGAAGCGGATGTCTTTGATGAGTCTGGATTTGATGTGCTCGTCATACATGAACTGACTGAAGATGTAGAACTTCTTGCGGAGGAACTGATACGTGAAGTTCACCTGCAGAGAGACACTTCAGGCCATCAGTATGATGAGATGTCACCGGTCTCGTAATACAGATGCAGCTAACAGGGAACACTCTGGGAAGCTTCTCTCAAAGTCATGAACAAACATTCTTCCAGTAACAATAATAACATTCGTTCAAAGTTTCCTCGTCTTTAGTAACAGTCTCAAAACATTAAACAAAAACATTATACATCATTCATGGAATGTTTTTCTGAAACGTTTTGGCTGGACGTTCGTCTGAGTATTTAATAGTTTCAGAGAACATTAATAAGTAACATTTTCATAATGTTTACAAAATGATCAAATGGAAAGTTCCCTTTATGTTTTTTTTTTCCAACTTTCACATAACAAAACAAAACATTTTTGAATGTTTAGAGATTTATTATTATTAGTTGTAGTGGTAGAATATTTGATCATAATTATTAGTTTTAACTACTATACTATTACTGTTTTACGACCACTAATTTTTTTTATTATTGTTACTGTTGTTATTATTATTAATATTAATAATATATTTGACAGTAACTTAGTTATATCTACTATACTACTACTATTAATATTATTATTACTAATAATGTTTTATAATTACTAATTGTTTATTGTTATTGTTGTCGTTATTATTATTATTATTACTACGTTCAATGTTCAAACATCCAAAAAACAACAACAACATCTTTTAACATTTAAAAACTGGATTTTTTGAATATCAGATAATATAATTATTATTATTATTACTGGTGTGTTT
This sequence comes from Cyprinus carpio, assembly GCF_018340385.1. Taxonomy (NCBI): domain Eukaryota; kingdom Metazoa; phylum Chordata; class Actinopteri; order Cypriniformes; family Cyprinidae; genus Cyprinus; species Cyprinus carpio. The sequence goes on along the minus strand of NC_056621.1, from coordinate 14,624,891 downwards.
TAATTATCATAATTTTTGTTTTATTAATTATTTAATAATAATTATTATTAGTTACACTTATTAATTTATAATAATCCTTTAATACTTATTATTATTAATAATAATAATAACTGTTTATTGTTGTTTTTGTTGTATTCATTTAATATTGTTGTCACTGTTGATTTATTTTATTATTATTATTATTATTACTACTAATTATTTATTATTATTTAATTATCATTATGTTTATCATCATTAAAATCAAATGTTCCCCCAATGTTGTTTTCCAATGGTCATATAATCAAGAAAAAACATTTTTAAACATTTAAAAACTTGCCATTTTGAATATTCAGACAACATTCAAAGATAACGTCATAACTTAAAGGGATAGTTCACCCAAAATTTTCTCATCATTTACTCACGCTCATGTCATTCCAAACCTGTATAAGTTTCTCTTATGTTAAACACAAAAGAAGATATTTTGAAGAACCAAACAGTTTTTGGTCCCCATTGACTTCCACAGTAAGGAAAGAAATACTATAGAAGTCAATGGGGACCAACAACTGTTTGGTTCTTCAAAATATCTTCTTTTGTGTTCAATATAAGACAGAAACTCAAACAGCACATGAGTGTGAGTAAATGATGACAACATTGAAATTTTTGGGTGAACTGTCCCCTTTAATGGGACTGTTAAAAAAATGTTTGTATTTTTGTTAGCTGGGACCGTCCTGCCAGGATCTGTACATACCGTTGTGTTCATGATACCGGTTCCATGAGTGCGAATGGAGTTGGCAATGTGGCGGATGTTAATGGTGTTTAAGTGCTTGTTGTTGCTGGTTCTCTCAATGAAGATCTACACACAATAGAGAAGATGTTTTACACAAACACAAGTTAAGTACTACATTTGTGGAACAATAACAATGTCAGAAGTCAAGTCCTGCCTGGTTGTTTAGGTTGTATAGATAGCGCGAGACAAAGACGTGAATGTTCCTCATGATCTCCAGGACGTCCAGGCCCTAGAAGACACACACAATGATATCAGGCTGAATGCAGAAGATCTTTTCTGAGATGATCTGGAGAGGTACACACCTGTTCCAGAGTTTGGCTGGGGAGATGCGCCTCAGTCATCACCAAACCATAGTGCTGTGTGGCGAGGTTCCTCATCTCACTGTACGTGGCCCAGTCATGGAGAGCCACAGTCGTCAAGTTATAAAACGTCTTGTCTAGATAGTGAGTCACATAGGCTGCCAGAAATAGAGGATTTATTCTTAATATCATACATCTTGATTGCAAGGCAGAGATAAAGCTCAAGGTTATGATGCTCTGCAGCAAAAGACTCCATTCTTAAAATATCAAGAAAACTGTTTATTTTCATGTTTAAAGTCATTGTATGATTGAATACATTGTATGAAAAATTAAAAAATTACTTCAACTTAACAGACAAAAGACAAACATATAAAACATGTCCCGTTTTAAGTATCGATTATGTCCACTATATATAGTGTAACTCATGCATTCAGTCTTTTATCTGCTCTACCTTTGATGTCAATGAAACGGTTGAAGAAGCGAATGGGTTTGAGAGAGAAAAAATGAGCCAGATCCTTCATGCCCACTTTGAAAGGGTTTCGATCGTCCAGTTTGAGGTGTGTGTGCACAGACAAGCGCAGGTCCTTCTCGATCTCCTTACACAGCTTGTCTAGCAGGTGCTAACAATCAGAAAAACATGCAAATGAACTAAAATGCAAAATTACTACAAAAAGATGTGCAGCCAGCACTCTGCTTTACCTCATTGAGGATTTCCATGATCTCAGTGTCATAACACACCAGCAGCTGATCACATGACTCCATGTGTTTGGCGTGCAACATGGTGGGCACACAGTCTCGGAGCGCACTGAACATGTACTAGAGAAAATATATGCATATTTAAATAACATGTTTATGTTTAACAAATATGTTAAGTGCATTTTAAGAATAGATAGTGTTAAGAGTTTTACATGGATTCTGGCTGCATCCACAGCATTTTCGTACACGTCATCCAGGTAGATAGGAAAAACTGTACGATGCCAGTACAGGAAACTGCAGTCGCAATGCACTTTGACTCTGAGGAGAGAGGATATCCCATCATGCAATTACAACAAAGTCACAGAAGTCACAGAATCAAAATCTGCTATTGCTAATCGTAACTAGTTTAACTAATTTAGGGCTTACCGCTCTCTTAATTCACTGATTAAGTCTAGCTTTTTCAGCACAAGCTGTAAAGGCAAGAGCTCCTCGTCCTTGAAGGTTTTCTGAAACAAAACAAAAAACATAAAAAAAACAACAGAATTAGAAAAAAAAGACAATAAAACAACAAAAACAAAAGAAAGAAAATCAAAACAGAAATAAAACAAACAAAAAAGACAATAAAACAACAACAATAAAAACAAAAACAACAGAAATAAAACAAAATGACAATAAAAACAAAAACAAAAAACAGAAACAAAAAACATGAACAAAAAACACCATAATAAAAACAAAACAACAAAAAACAGATACAAAAAAATAACAAAAACAGGAAAACCAAAACACCACAAGAAAAACAAAACACACAAGACAAAAAACAAAAACACAACAAATCAATAATACACACAAAAACAAACAAACAAATAAAATATTTTTCTTATTTAAATAATAAACACCCTGGGCAATTTGCAACAAAGTCAAACGGACTGGAAACTCAAAGCTTGTTCGATGTGTTGAAGGCTTCTTGACAGCATTTATTTTAATGCTTTATATACAAATCTCATGAAATGGCCATTAATTTGACTTACAGTGTTTATCCATACTCACCATCTGAGTGCCAACACTGAGAGCCAGAGACACGATCAGTCTCCTCTCTTTGGTGCTGGGCCCGTTCAGAGTGTTCTCAGCCAGAACCAGAGCCGACAGCACGTCCAGCCTCTGCTCACTGTACTTCTTATCAGAGATCACGCGTTTCTGAAGGAGGACAACAATCAGTCATTAGAATATCTGCTCTGTGGAGCAGGTGTTTGGGTGACGGTGGTGCGTCTGTACCTTAGCCGTAGAGAGAGAGGCCAGAGCCTGAGACTGCAGCTGCTGCGTGATGTGAGACACAGAATCTGCTACAACCAGTGAGCGCCGGTGGAACGTGTGCTCCACAGCCTGTGAATGACAAACACTGACATAAACACTGCACACACACTACCTAGGACAATACAGCTAGTGTACTAACTAAAGTAGTGGACACTGCCTAGTGAACTATAACTAGTGCACACAGCATTAGTACCTAGAACACTAGAACTAGCACACATTACCTATCACTGCACATTAGAACTTGTGCATACTACATAGTGTACACTAGAACTAATGTACAGTACCTAGGACAGCCTGTAAATAACCAATAGAGTTTGCAATACTCAAAGTATAAGGTACTAGATTTATAGCTCACACTACTATTAGAGTCAACATTTTTGTCCACACTACAACCAATACACTAGATATACTAGAAGTGAATACTATTATCAGTTTCCAAATTAATGTGCACTCTACAACTAATGTACTACATTTGTAGCGCACACTATTAGCACTAAAACAATGCACTAAATTGCAGTGCACACTACTATTAGTGTTGCATTTTTTTCACACACTACACCCAACATACTAGAAATGTAGTGAACATTACTATTAATGTGTAAAATGATGTACTAAGTTTGTAGTGCACATTAATAGTTTTGAAAAGATTGTGCACACTACAAGTAATGTACTAGATTTGTAATACACACTATTAGTGTTTAAACTGTGAGAACTAGAACTAATGCACTAAATCTGCAGTGCAGACTACTATTAATGTCTAAACTGTGCAATTAAAATATACTAGATATATATTGCACACTGATATTAATGATTACTATTAATGTTTTAACGATTTTTTGCGCAGATTAAACCAAACAGTATGTAGTGAACATACTATATGTAGCACGTCATTATTAGTGTCCAAATTAGTGCACACTCGAATTAATGTACTAAATTTGTAGTGCACACAAAGTGTTTAGTGTTTAAATTGTGAGCACTACAGTGAAAGAACTAAAACTGTAGTGCACACTACAACTAGTGTCTTAACTATTGTCCACAATACCCAGTACTAGATATACAGTATAGTGCACACACTATTATTAGTGTCAACATTTTTGTGCACACTACAACCAATAATCTAGATATGCAGTGAACACTACTATTAATGTCTAAAAGTATGTATTAAATTTATAGTGTTTAAATTATTGTGCACATTATCATATACTTGATTTGTAGTGAACACTCTAGGGCTATAAAAAAAATGTGCAAACTACCAAGTAATGTACACTACATAGTACATTTATCACATAAATTGGTAATATAAACAAAAATAAATACATAAATTGTATCTTTTGAATACATATAAAAGACACAAATGAAAATCTGTGTATAAATACTGAAGTATTTGCTGTTGAATATAATAATATGGACCTACTTTCAACAGCTCCACCAATCGGCACAGGGCTTTCACCGAGGTCTTGGTCATGGGCCGCTGCATGGACATGTACATGTTCATAGTAGTCTTGATGATGGTGCTGATGCTGTAAGCATACAGGACTCCCTACAGAAACACAAACATCTGATTATGAAGCAGTCACTGCACTGGAAATGTAATGCAATTTAAAAAACACTTTGATCTCAAAAATAACAGAAAAGAGGAAAACACTTCGCTCTACCTGCACAAATATATTACACCTGTTGCTCAAATCCTCAGACAGTTTGTCTGGTTTCGGTTCTTTTGATAATATAGACTCCATCTTCATCATCCAGGAGGTGACAAATATATAGTACGACTGCATGTCCCTGCATAGAAACACATACATAGAACCCTAAATGACATATTTATAATGTAAAATACAATGACCATTAAACTTTACAAGGCTAAATTATAACTGATTCATGAATCATATCAGAAGCGTGTATGTCTTACTTCATTAGCGTCTGCGCTTTTTGCTGCAGGAATGCATCTCTGCTGCTGCGGATGCTCTGGATGCTCTTCTTGTCCATCAGTTTAGCTGCCGCAGGGACTTTGCTTAACAGAAATGTGTCTGGAAACCAGATTATATTAGCTGCTAATGTCACTGCAGGGACCTGGAGAAGAGAGAGAAAGGACATTTCATAATGACTAAAAGAGCAGATCTATATATTCCACTCGTTCCCACTAGTTAGTGTACTCACCTTTTTACACACATCCAGCAGGGATTTGTAGATCTTCTTATCCACAGCCCTGAAGATATGGAAGTGCAGCACAAAGAGGCCACATACGCCTGTATATTTATCCCGCTGATCAATCTCAGACGGCTCTCCTGCAAGTCAAACGGATCATAACGGTTATTGTCAACAGCCGAGATGTCTCATTAATGGCATTTGGAATTCATTCGGGTTAATTACAAACACAAACCAAGCTTTGATTCAACGTTGGCAAAAATGGTTCTGATATTGTATGCAAATTCCTCTGCAAAGGCACTGTTTTTAGAAACTGATACACCTTCTCCTGGGTCATCAAACCTCTGCTCCACACAAGCCTGCATGAAAAAGAAAACTTTAGTTATCTTTATTTAACTTCTGTTAAGAAAACATATTTAAGTGACCAATAATGCAGTAAAACTTCAGTAGAAAACAAACACTTTCTCATTTTCTTCTAACAACAACATACACTGAAGAATTACGCATAATAACAATGTTTTCTTTGCGCACAAAAAGTATTCTCGTAGCTTCATAAAATGAAGGTTGAATTACTGATGTCACATGGACTATTTTAATGATACCTTTACTATATTTCAGGGTCTTGAATGTGTCAGTTGTGTTGCTGTCTATGGGAGGGTCAGAAAGCTCTCGGATTTCATCAAAAATATCTTAATTTGTGTTCTGAAGATGAACGAAGGTCTTACGGGTTTGGAACGACGTGAGGGTGAGTAATTAATGACAGAATTTTCATTTTTGGGAGAGCTAACCCTTTAATTTGTGTGCATTACAAACAGGCCTGGGCTGCGTTTTCCAAAAGCATTGTAAGCCTAAGTTCATCGTAGACCCATTGCCACCAATGAAGCTACTATCAACTTAGGCTTACAATGCTTTTGGAATACGCAGCCCTGGTTGAAGTGTAGTCTTAATGCAATTGGTCCAATCGGTGTTGTTTTGAGCAAATGCCTTGCATTTGCACTGAAAAACAAGCGTTCTAACGCAAAAATGCTTGGGAACTAATGTGTTCGGAACCAAAGTTTACAGGACTGCGTTCTCTGGAATCCTCTCAAGCGGAGGACCGAATCACGTAATAGCTCATTACCATAAAATTGACCTGAACTCTCCTCGATGCCCACACTGCTGTGTTTCTCATGGTTTAAAAATACAAAAACAGTAAATGAGGAAGTCTGGGGACACTTCAGACCTGAAAAATCATGCTGTCCAACAGTTGCCCCTCTAGCTTCAGTAAAAGCTTCTCAAAGGGTTTTAGTTTCTCCTCTGGAATGGCAAACTTAGCTGGGTTATGATGGACAGATTTCAGTAATTCAAACAACAACAAAGAATTTGTGGTAAGAAATCAAGAACCATAGTTTAACTAATTTCATTCTGTAAAGGCCTTCATTTTGTCTTCAGTTCCAACATTACATTTTACAGAGCAGTTCAACATCTAAGAGGTCCCACTTCACCTTTTGTACATCCTCCAGTGATCTTTCAGTGTGGCGTGGTTCTCCATGATCTCATCCAGGGTGATGAGGACCACCAGAAGTTCTCCCAGATGCTCGTACACTGTCTGATTGTAGACAAAGAGAAACCATCAATACAAGACGGCTGCAGTAGAGAACCATATGAAGAGGACAGAGAAAATTAAAATTACCTGGAAGTGTACACCTGTGGACTCAATGATTTTTGTTGCACTCCTGAGACATAAAAACAAGTGAGCAATACTGCAATCACATAATCATCTACATAATATGAGAACATTTGAAATTTCTCACTTGTTGCTGATGTACAAAGCAGCCAGCTGGTGAACCATGTTGACCACCACTTCAAAGCAGCGCGACACAAAGCAAGACAGCTCCTGTAACATACAACCAAATAAAACAATATTCAGAAATATTTTTATATATATTTTCAGTAACAATTTAAAAAGATCATTATATCAAACCTGTAAGAAGGAAATGAAGCGGCCCATCTGAATCTGAGACTCTCCCTCCACCACACTAGTGTCTGACACTGCAAAAAAAAAATAAAAAATTAAAATGCAATATTTTTTTTTTATTATTATTGTTAAAAGCTACAGGTTAAATGAAATTAAAGTTGAACGACAAAATTGAAAGCTTAATTTTAAGAGATGCATGCAATTCCAAAAAAACAAAAAACATTATATTCCGTTGGTGTTTAATATCCACTCAGATATACAATTATAGAAATAAAATGGAAATCATGTTGAATTTAATAGGTTCTTGTGTAGATGGGCTGTAACTGAACAGCAAAAACCAAAACAGTAGTTTTACCTCCTTCACCGTAATACAACAAGCCATTGTAGAACTTGGTTTCAGCCTAAAAGTAGAAAGCACAAAACCGTTAATATGATTAACAATTTTGCTCAGTTTAATTCGAATTAATTGACTTTATAAACATTCACTCAATGGTTTGGGGTCAGTATGGTTTTTTAAAATGTTTTTGAATTAAGTAAGAGACTTTTGCACACCAAGTCTGCATTTATTTGATCTGAATTATGAAATATCATTAAAATTTAAAATAATTTTTTTCTACTTTAATGTTTTAAAATGTAATTTATTCCTGTGATGCAAAGCTGAATTTTCAGTATCATTACTCAAATCTTCAGTGTCACATGATCCTTCAGAAATCATTCTAATATTCTGATTTGATGCTTAAGAAACATTTCTTATTATTATTATTATTATAATTAATACTGAAAAAAGTTGTGCTGCTTATTATTTTTTGTAAACCGGGATACATTTTTTCAGGATTCTTTTATAAACAGAAAGCTCAAAAGAGCAGCATTTATTTGAAACAGAAGCCATTATACATGTCTCGTCATACATTTTGACTTACCTCATATTTCAGCTTTTTAACTTCACAGCAAAGAGCTGCATACACTGTGATAACTTTATTTAGCACCTGGAGAAGAAGAAGAGAAAAAAGCAACAGGTAAACTCATAATACACTAATTCTCATTCAGTATTCGCATCACATGTAAACTGCAGCATCTAAAACAGCAAACTGTTCAACGTCTCATACTCATACCTTATTATCTGTCTTGATGAGCTCCAACAGTGAGGACTGTTCATACGGCAGGAGCTGGTGTGACAGAGCAAGCAGAGTGATATGGCATGAAAGCAATTAATTAAAAAATAAACACTGTTATGAAGCTGTAAGTCATGACATATCACCTTCAAAGCGATAGGGTCCAGAGTGAAGTCCCATACATCTCCCACAGAGTCATCCAATGCTTCTTCAATACCCTGGAGCTGAGCGGAATATTCCTCTAAGAACTTCTCATAGTTTTTAACCTGCACTTCTGTGTGAATTTCTGCACAGGAAGGAACCAAATGGAACAGATCAACAGTTACAAAGCCAGTAATAAAAGATCGTCAAATGACTTCCTTCCTGATTTGTGTGGAACTAAATTTTAGAATTTTTAGCAATAATAATAACTATTTTTAATTAATAATTTGGATGCTGTATGTATGTATGTATGTATGTATGTATGTATATATATATATATATATGTGTGTATATATATATATATATATATATTATATATATATATATATATGACACACACACACACACACATTTATGTATATATTTATGGAAAAATATGTAACATTTATATATGAAATATATAAATATATAAATACATGTAAATATTTTTATATACATATATATAATAAATATTATACATGTAATATACATATATAATATCTATGTTTGTTTGTGTGTGTATTTATATATACAGAATAAATATACAAAACACACACACACACATATATTATGTAAACAAACTTTTATTATGTATGCGATTAATTGTTTGACAGCACTAATATATAAACACCTATCTGCTTCTGTTCTGTTCCACGAGCGGCTGAGAGGAGCGGCGCCTTCAGTTAAAACACATATTATGTTGCTTCTCTAAGTTTACATGCAAGTATAGCCAAAATCACAGCACAGCTATTGTCCTTATCTTATGTGTAGCCTATTTGATTTCATCAGACGACGGCTCAATTATCAGGATTTCTGTGCATGTTAACATCTCGGAAGGGAGAGATATTTAGTCTTAATGGGCAGCGTTTCAGTCACTGTTTCATATTAATTCGGTTGTCTGACAACAGAAACAGTAAAATATAAAGATAAAAACTGTTTTATTGAGAATGTAGCTGCATCAAAATACAGTATGTGGGCACAGAGAGGCAAACAAATGTAATAACAAATAATAAATGCACATTTTGCATGTTCAGAAGAAGTGAGCCGACCTGTCCTGCAAATAATGTAAACAGGCTTGTGTATGTAAATTGCTCAGGGCAAAGAAAGAGAAGTAACGGGAACCTGGTATTTCTGTTCTTTTTTCATGTGTGTCTAATAGACATGAAAAACATCTTTGATCTTTGAAACATTTCTAGTCTAGTCTTCATGCTCTACGTTGACCATGGTTTTACTAATAAACATACACTTGCATAAAGTATTTGTCCATGCCCTTGTTGATAAGAGTATTAAAAACTTGAAAAGTATTCATTTAAGGTACATTTAGAACAGATAAAAATGTGCGATTAATCATGAGTTAACTCATGAAAATCATGTGATTAATCGTGATTAAATATTTTAATGACAATCATGTGATTAATCGTGATTAAATATTTTAATTGATTGTCAGCCCAAATATATAGATAGGATAAAGAGATATAGAGCATGTGAGTCTATTGATTGAATGTCAACATGTAATACTATAGAGAGAATAATTAAAATGATTAATATTATTCTGAGCATTGAATTCACTTGTCTATCAAATAATTATCTATTTTTGCATTCAAAGAAATGCAATCCTCCAATGCAGAATATTGTGGTGTGGGAACTTTTTAATGTGAGAGAGAGAGTTTTTTATTTATCTGACTTTTTGTGATATGTGTAGAGAACACACACTAATCTAATCAGGGTGCTTGAACTTGGCCACTTTCCCTGGTCATCTGACAGATAGCTAACATTGCTCAGCTAGCTGCAGGATTTATGCATCTTTTACACAACAACTCGCCACTCACATTCCGTTCAGACGCGTTACTTACTCTGTGACCCATCATCAAAGCGATCAAACTCCCAATCAGGAGATAATGAATCCACAGCCATCCTGATAGACACGACACAGAACAGGGTTTTCAGAGAGCTGCCATTAGATCAGTCTGTTTCGGGGTTACTGCACAGTGAGGGAGGGAATCACATGATGTGCACAGGAAAGCGAACTTCCGGTTACGCTACTGGACGAATTTCAAAATAAAAGCAGGTCGAAAATGCCCGGGTGTCTATTTGGTTCAACATCTTCCTTTTATGTTTATATATATTAATATAATATATATATATATATATATATATATATATATAATATATATATATATATATATATAATATATATATAGTATATATTAGTATATGAACTTTTGAGTAATGTTCTGAGGACAGGTGGGTTTGGAAGAATGATAAAGCAATGTCATCATTTTGATTAAATAAATTAAAGAAAAAATAAATATCGCATTTGAGTAAACGTATCATCTCTGATTAATTAAAAAATAATAGAAATATTGCTATTAAAAGCATTATGATATTATCACTTATATATTAAATAAAAATAGGAATTTAGTTTTTGTGAATTTTTGTTTGCAGTTTTTAATTTTTTGTTATTTTTTTTATAGTTGTGTTTTTTTAGAATTTTTTTAGAATTTTTTTTTTTTATTTATTTTTTTTTGTATATAGTTAGTCTAAATTTAGTTAACTGTAATAACCTTGATTTAATGTTGATAGTTTTTGTATGGTTATTCTTGATTTGAAGTGTTTCATGTTTTTATAGTGCAGGTGAGTGAGAGAAATGATGATGATGGGGTGGATTTTGGATAAGCTGACTATAAATGGTTGTTGACTATAAAAGACATCATGATGATTGTTGATGGTTGTCTTATGTCAATTGTTGTTTCAGTGATTGGTTGTGGCTTGTTTAACTGCATGTGTTTGGTTGGTAGTTGTGAGTTTTTTACTTTTTTATTTTGTGATTTTCTATTTTGTCTGTTGACCTTTTATTTTATGTTGCCTGGTGGGTGTTGTTGTCTGACACAGTGGGGTAATTCGATCCAATTTCGGCACCCTGAAAGCCAAAAACTGCTGCTTTCCAGCTGGGAGCCAATAATAACTGCAATGGTGATCAGCAGGTAAATGTTTTCTCTTGGTACATCAGTATAAGTCTAGCATGTGATGGTGCAACTATACCAATTATATTTGTACATCCAGCTTATGTTGGTTTTTTTTCATATCTCCAGTCTTGGAGGACTGATTCTGGACCATACCATTGCAAATCCAAAGCTTGAAGGAGTTGTTCTCTACAGTCCTGTTATAAATGGAGGCTCAGACTGAACTGATACTATGTTCCAATCAGTTAACTGTTTGTTTCAAATTTTATACATACCTTTTAATTTGAACCTTTCCATAAAAGGATAGTTCAACAAAAAATGAAAATTCTGTCATTAATTACTCACCCTCACGTTGTTCCAAACCTTTGTTCATCTTCTGAACACAAATTAAGATATTTTTGATGAAATCCGAGAGCTTTCTGACCATCCGTAGACAAAAACAAAACTGATACGGTAAAGGCCCAGAAAGGTAGTAAGGACATCGGTAAAACAGTCCATTCATTTTATGAAGCTAGGACAACAAAGAAAACAAAAAAAGATGATTTTTTTCTCTTCCCTGTCAGTCTTAGGCGTGTGTTCACAACAGTACCATAACGCATGTGTGTGGTGCTGCTGACGCAGGAGCTGGCGTTTTGACGTAGAACACAGATGCACTGCGGCTTGTTTACAAGCAGAGGTATGCACACGCATGCACACGTGGTTCTTTCATAAAGACTTGTCGAAGACTGACATGGAAGAGAAGAAATTGTTGAATAAAGTCGTTATTTTTGTTTTCTTTGTGCACAAAAAGTATTCTCGTAGCTTCATAAAGTTACATTTGAACCCCTGATGTCACATGGATTGTTTTAACAATCTCCTTGCTACGTTTCTGATCCTTGATCGTGTAAGTATCCTTGCTGTCTATGGGAGGGTCAGAAAGCTCTCGGAATGCATCAAAAACATCTTAATTTGTGTTCCAAAGATGAACGAAAGTCTTACAGGTTTGGGACGACATGAGGATGAGTAATAAATGACAGAATTTTCATTTTTTGTCTGAACTATCCCTTTAAGGAGAGGTGTGGTATTTTATCCTGAATCTTCCTTCATTCAGGTGTTTCTTCTGCTGGGCATCGCTGATTGGGACGATGTGAGGTTGTTGTGGTTTTTTGGTGTTTAGTGGTTGTGGTGGTGGATTATTGATCATGTTTCTGACTTCTTCAGGTGTATCTTTTTGGCACTGGCTTTCTGACGTTGTGTTTTCTTCTTATGTCACTGGTGACATAAACATTAAAATGATGATTACATTTTACATCCAATGCATTAGATCTGATCTGTAATTTTTGATTGGTTTTATAATCATTTGAATTATGTTTGATTTTTAAATGATGTGTATTGTGCTAGTTTACATGTTTGCCATTTCTCTCCACTGCTCAGCCAGTATACATATCTCCCTAGACGCCTCAAATGTGGGAGCCTGCTAGCGTTCACCGCGTCCGCCATGTTTGTGAGGGCAAGACTGCCTTAAAATGTGAACGCGGGGATTGCCACGTAACTGTACATGTCACACAACTACATGCGAACAAAAAATGCCTCCAATTTAAAGGTTTTGGAAAATGCTGTCTTTTTCTGTATCACACTTGTCCTCACTTGTGAGTTTCGTTGATTTTTTCGGTTTGATTCTAGTGTTACTGGAGTGTAACTGTGACAGGGACATGGAATGTAAGTTGACTAAAAAGTCATTTTTTGTTGTAGGGCTTTCTTCTGTGTGGCACCCCAAAATTTTGAAGCTTTTATTTGGTGCTTCACAGGTCAGAACACAGCTCTTCCCGTTGAAATACTGGAGAAATCGAAATAATACCATCTTAAAACTAATAATTTACCATCCTGAGAAAATTGATACAACCACGAATACAATCAAAAATGAACACACTGGTCGTTTGCCTTTGTATTGTGATAGCACTCATACAGATAAACCTCCACACAAACAATAACAATGCAACGGAAGCCTTATTGGATCCAGTGAAACTTATTACAGTGGTAAAAATTATTCACTGATACAGTGCGTAAATATTATAAGTGATATGTATATACCAAAATAGATGTTTTGTACAACTCGTATTAAAGGGAATAATCTAAAAGGTGATACACAGTACAAGCTCCTAAGTTGATATAGCATCATAATTACACAAGATATGTATAATACCATAAAAAAAATGAATAACAATAAGATGATAATAGCAAGAAATATGTAATATCACGGGTTAATAATACATAATAGACAAACATAATAAATTCCTAGTAAATTATAAAGTAAATAAATAATCGTGGGATGTAGTTGTATAAATAGTATTGGGTAGACAAATAAACAAATTAAGACACAACAGAAAAAATTGTGGACGTTTTGTCCAAATTGTGTTTAATTAAGGACCTTGAGTATAATATATACATTACACACACAACCACACCACACACACACACATGATATATATACAAATGGTGGTTTAGTTGTGGTGACAACACCTGACTCCTAAAGACGAATTCCTTCACTTCAGGTGTCAAATTCTTCCTGCTTGTTATTCAATAATGATTAAACTTCACTTACACTTGACTATGCCTTGACATTTTGTTCGCCAATGAGATTACACGGATGCATTCTGCATCAGTAATTGTGGCTCAGTTTTTATTTTTCCATATATGGTAATACTTAGTTTGGGGTGTGAGTGTGAGCAGTTTACGTTGTACACAAAATATCAAAGTGAGAGTTATATTAAAACAAAATAACAGAAAATTATAATCACGATTACAACATTAAGGGCCAATAATAAACATGATTTTGTTCATGATAATGTGCAGCTGGGGACCACTATGATTTTCCTGTGTTTTTTTCATTGTCTAGCGATACATCATGTATTTTTGTGCTATTACACACAGTAATATCAGCATAAACAACCTGTGTAATCATTAAGTGCAGTCCTATAGTATGTTGAATTGGTTGAAGAAACTGGTTTATATTTTAAATATGATATGTGACATTTTCACGTACACTGATATAGCGCTTTACACAGAAGGGGCTATCTCCTTGCCACCACCAGTGTGCAACAAATCCACACGCTAAATATGTGAAAAAAAAAAAAGAGACAGAAACATTAATAAGTAATTGTATTTGTTATAAAAAATTACCCTTACAAGATAAACAAAAAATAACTCATCTTCCTCCTGGAAGTCTAGTCGTGGAGAGAGATAGGTTTGAATATGACCAGGGTCATTCTGGCATTCATTCATGTAATCTGGGTTATAACAAATACTACACTGGCTGTAAGAGTATAAGTCTTTCTCTCTTGGAATGCCAGATAACATATGTCTTCCGCTTGGGTTAGCAAGGTCCATGTCCAGTGAGACATGGAATGTGACAAGGTATCAAATTACAAAATAAAATACAGCCTTATAATCAAAACCAATAGATATGTAGGATATTTATTTTTTTATTGATATATATATGAAATCAGTTCACAGTTTTTATGATAAGCTATGAAATCCTTAGTATACAAGTGATTATAAATAAAGTAACGTAGTGAAATTAAAGGAGATGCTTGAGCTCACTTCACTAATCCTCGCAGTCTGAGACATGTCAAAGTGCTCACTGTACATCTTGTGCTTATAACACAATTTAGGTTATGATATAAACGACAATATAAGTGAAAACTTAATAAGAGTTCATTTAAACTTTGATTTCTTATAAAGTCTCAGCTTTCACGACAGCTAACTAGCGATATCGCATAGCTTGTAATAGTCTGACATTGGGGCTAATTAAGCCGCAAACATAAAGCTAAAAATGACCAAAAAAACATCCAGAAACACCTGTTGAGTCTCTACCTGTGAAAGATAATACCCGAGATCTGTTTTTATTATTATGCGATGGTTGTGTAGATGCCCAAGCGTCCCGACGAGTCAGGTATGTTTTCCTCTGTCACGATATGAGAGTATGGAGAGTTGCCCGCTCCAATATGGCGGCGACGCTGACGTGCGGTCGAGCGGCCAATGAGGCGTCTAGCTATTTATATGTCTATGGTGCCAACCACTACCAATAGAAGGCGCTATTTCGACAACATGAAGGGCTCCAGCGCCACCTAGTGTCCGAGGGGCCTCCTCCTCCAGCACCGTTCAGCCCCGCGCAGGGACTGGCTCTCCCGCAGCCATTTTCTGTCCAACCAAACGGCCGAGCCGAGGCGAGGACCAACCAGGGCTTCATCGCAGGTTAGTGTGCGGCTCCGGCCAATGATTGCTAACCCATATTTCGTTACATCGAATGGAAATCTCCGCGCGCGAGAGTTTTATTATCAGTTGGCGGGGAGAATGAGAAATTAAGCGCGCTTTATGAAAAGCAGCTCGCTGTTGTTCATGATTGTTAAAAGCTCGTTATCGTGCTCGGCCCCTTTGTTTACTTCGATCAGTTTTAGGGGATCCACGGCTGCTTCAGCTCGTCACGGCCCTCTTCTGCTGTGTCCATCAGTTATAATAACCCATTTCTCAGAATGATTCAGTGTGAAAGTGTGGTTTGTTTTTATTTAGTGCGCGTAACCGTTCATGTTCGTTGCTAGCACGAGCGAGCTCTTTAGCCAATAAAATGTGTGCAGGTATCAAAATGTTGATATGGGCTAATGCATTGCACCCTGTTATTTTTAATTCGCTTTTCATTTATTAAATATCATATTTAGACTACACTGACTGCCTTCAATGTATAATTGGCAGTATATATATATATTATATATATATATATATATATATTATATATATATATATATATATATCATTTATTAAATATCATATTTAGACTACACTGACTGCCTTCAATGTATAATTGGCAGTATATATATATATATATATGATTATTAATTATTTTTTTATATACAGTATTTTAATATTTTTCTCTTATGTTTTTAATTTCAGTAACTTTTTGTCTTTTTAATATTTCTATGTAGCTTGAATTCATTCACTTTATTTATTTGATTTAATTTTAGTTCTTGTTTGTTTACTTCAACAACATATTCTAGTTTAACAAAACCTATTTTAATTCAGGTAGTTGCCAAAGCAGCTTTTCTCATTTATGAAATGTACGTGTTATTATTTTGTCTTTAATGCAAAATGAATGTCTGAAATATTTGTATGAAAAATATCAGAATTTTTATTATCCGTTTATATTTTTATTATATAATCAATCCTGTGATGGTCTGTGGGGGGGATTTGTTTCACTGAAAGATGATAATTATGAATGTTTATTACTGAATAAAAGAACGTTTAAATTCATGTTAGTGGCTTATTATGTTGTCGTCTCAGTTTTGCGTGCCCACATACGTTTATGTAAGTATGAAGCGCACTGTGGCCAAAAATGCTGTCTAGGTAGGCAGCACACTTGGTTATGAAACACAAGCAATAATTTACAGCTGTAATACAATTAAATTTATGTTTCAGATGGACGGAGACAGTTCAACTACAGATGCCTCCCAACTTGGCATAACAGGCGAATATATGGCTGGTAGTCACTTTGTTCTAGCTCAAGCTCCTGAAGGTAAGTGACGCTAAAGTCATATTTAATTGACTGTTGACTATATTTTAAAATGTGATTGCTTCCGGTGACACAAAGATGAATTTTCAGCATCATTACTCCAGCCTTCAGTGTCACATGATCCTTCAGAAAGCATTCTGTTATGTTTTTGTGCTGCTCAAGAAACATTTCTTATGCATTTATTTAATTATTTTTTTAAAGATGAAGGTGATGAGGGTCTCAATGACCACGAGGATGGCAATGGAAGCAAAGATAACCTACGTGAACAAGACATCTATCTCCCCATTGCCAACGTAGCTCGAATCATGAAGAATGCAATCCCACAAACTGGAAAAGTAAGTCATTTTTAAGGCAGTTAGGTTTGGAGAAGGAAAAATAAATCCCTCTTTAAAATTGTTATTTACTAGTTTATGTATTATTTGGTTTATGTATAAGATGATGCACTTTGATCACCTCTCAATTTATTTGTTCAGAGCTTCTTAATTAATGCCATTTATTTTGCTTAAAAGAAAGTGAAACTATATAGCGTGAAGTCAAGTTTTACAGGCGTGCTTCAAAAGAAAACCTTTCTCCCCATCACCTCAGATAGCAAAGGATGCCAAGGAGTGTGTGCAGGAGTGTGTGAGCGAGTTCATCAGCTTCATCACTTCAGAAGCCAGCGAGAGATGCCACCAGGAGAAACGCAAGACCATAAACGGCGAAGACATCCTGTTCGCGATGTCCACGCTGGGTTTCGACATGTACGTGGAGCCTCTGAAGCTCTACCTGCAGAAGTTCAGAGAGGTAGCATTGACATTTTAATGGCATCATCATACATCATTGAAGTAAAAAGGCTTATTAACTTCATGTCTGGTGTAATAAACAGTAACACTTTGCACAGCTGTCAGATGTGGTTTCCTCCTCTTGACTGGTTGTGCTCTTTTCATTTACATTACATTTGTGTGGTTGTTCTCAGGCCATGAAAGGAGAGAAAGGCATAAGCGGCGTAACAGTAACCGAAGGCATGGGAGAGGAGCTGACCGAAGAGACTTTCAGTAAGTTACTGGTGGTTACAACCTCGAATTTAATTTATTATTAATTATTGTTTACATACTGTTGTAGTATTTTAATATTTTTCTTATTTTTTTAATTTAAGTATTTTTTTTTATTGTTTTAATATTTCTATGTAGCTAGAATTAATTAATTAACTTTATTTATTTATTTTCATTTTAGTTTTTTTTTTTTGTGTGTGTGTGTGTGTGTTTTTTTTTTTTTTACTTCAACAAACCTATTTTATTTCAGGTAGTTGCCAATGCAGCTTTTCTCATTTATGAACTGTATGTACACTGTTTGTTGTTATTTGTGTTTAATTCAAATGATTGTCTGATATATTTATATGAAAATATCTGCATTTTTTTATCCATTTACAGTTGTATTAACAGTAATAAATTTACAGCAAATTTATCAAATGTATTGTAAAAATATTTAAATATGCAGTTTTACATGACATTTATTTATAGAAAATATCAATATTTATTATTATGTTATTTGTTTTTAAATTTAGTAATTGAAATAATTAGGCTGTGTATACACAGTATTTTTCTTCATGTTTTGTATTATTAATTGATTGGTCAATTAAATATAATTTTAATTACATTGATTTGGAAATAGGTTAATAATTATTATGGCTACTTATAATTTCTTTTTAATTATAAATTATTAATTATATATATATATATATATATATATATATTTAGTTGTATTTATATTCCCCCTAAATAACTAAGTACTTCAACACACATCTCAACAATCCAAAATCCAATTCCAAATCAAAAGATTTGTCCTCACCTTGAGATTGAAAGCGCTTAGAAATCATCAAAGTTTAAATCACAAATAATAATCATTATGTTGACCCGTGACCTATTAATGATATCCAGATGTGGAAATCGGCATGTGTGGAATTCCGATGTCGATCCTCTGACCTCCGTGAGAGAAATCTGATGTTTACACAACTCTGTCCAGTGACAAGTCATAAATGAAGTCCTGAGTAATGTTTTTGAACTTTTATGGTCCGTTTTGAACTCCCACATCCAAGGTTTACCCATCTGCGGTCCACATGTCCGGGAAGGTATCCGGTTTCATTTTTGGTCACTCTCTCTCTCTATGGGAGATGTGAGGAAAAGAAGGATGTATTAATGGGCAATATCAAAATAAGTAAACTATTTTAGCAGATCATGAGGACATATCACAATATGTGTGTGCGCGTACACAAATATAATATGATGACTGTTTAAAAAGATTCTCTGCATTATAAAAAAAGTTTAAAATTATGTGTGTGATAATGAATTTGATATTATGTCTGTTAATAAAGAAATGTATAAAAATCCCCTTACCTTTTTCTGTGAGAAAAAAGTTTTCCTAGTGCAAGGATGACCATTCTTCGAATAAGAGGTTTACAAAAATTGTGCTTAGTTAGGTTGGAAAAGCTCCTCTGTCTCTCTCGCTCTCTCTCTCTCTATGGGAGATGTGGGAAAAAGAAGGTTTAAAATGAACAAACAATATTAAAAAGTAAGGGAATTTAAGAGACCCATTTTAAGAGACTCTCTCTCTCTCTCTAACACACACACACACGCATTCAAGCACCCGAGTCTTATTCTCTTCTTTGAAATGAATATAAATAAATTATGTGATCACACATGATATAAAACAAAGGAAAAACATTTATACTAGTTTTAGGCGTCACTAAAAATATAAAATGTCGTACATTTTTCCAGGAGAGTGAAAAAGAGTTTGTCATTTAATAAAAAATTATCGGTCGATTGTAATGAAGAAGCAGGGCCGTCAAAATAAGTAAAGGGGGAAAAAATATTTTAACAGGCCAAACAATAAGGGCTATTGGGGTCCCGACATGTCAAATGTCTATGTTTTATGGAAGCTTTCCATAGATATAATCCAATTCACGTTTATTTGTATAGCTTTACAAAACAAATTGTTTGTAAAGAGAGGTTTTTCAGAGAATTTTAGTTTTATATTTATCTATCACTCCCATAAATATCAATCATAGTAGTAATTTTTGTGTTTTTATATTTTTTTATGAGTATTTTGTTTTAATTTATAAAGCTGTTATGCTCATGAGGACAAATTTTACTAAACTTTACTAAACTTCCATTTTTAATAAAATATTGTTTGTAAGAGACCTTACTAAATTTCATCATGAACCACATTTACATTGTTATATCAGTGTAGCCCCATATCATTATACAAGTTTGTGTTCTGATAAATCATATAAACAAGTAGAATTATCGGCCGATAATTAATGCGCATCTCGTCAGTAAAGCTGTAAAGCTTCTAATCAGCAGTAAATTCCATCAGGTGTGTGATTTTACATAGAGCAGCTGTTACTACACAGAGCCATTGTTAACTGACAAGCTGCGCAAATCCACGTTCATTATCAGCGTGATAAATTTCATATACTATCAATATACCATTAGTTATCTACTCAAAAATATATGTAGAAAGTTACCATGTGCTGATGTAAGCACTTGTCTACTGGACACATGAACAGTATTTGAAGAGAGAGTTTATGACTTTAACAGGAATCTCCCCATAACATTCCAGTTAACATCTTTGTTTAAACAAAAACTTGTTAGGACAAAAGACTGCTACAGAGGAAAGACATTCTTTGGATACCCGCTGACTTGATTTGTGTTGGATTTGTGTCGCAGTTGTAAACTGTGAATGAAATGACACATGTGAGGGACTTCTGGGGATCAATGGGTCTCCTGAGAATATTTAATTACACTGAAATGCAAAGTTTAGCTAAATGAAAAACATGTCCGGCAGTAGAAAATACCTACACCGTTAAAACCTAGTATACAATGTTACATTTAAGGTGGTGCATGTCTTGTGTACATGATTGTGTGTATGTATATAATTTTACTTTTATTATTTCTATGTTACCTTTATCAATCTGATAAATATGTGGTCAATACAAAATGAGAAACATGCTGCCAAGTATGTTTGGCACAATGTTTTTAAGAAAGGGAAAAAATTAAGCCAGATAACAAATTATTATTTCTTTTTGACAAACCTACGTTTAAATTTAGTTCAAGGGTGTTTTCAGACCTGCAGATCGTTTGCTTTGTTCCGAAACAGGGACTTAATTTGTTACAATGTTGCATTTCCTTCTTGGTTCGGTTCGTGTTCACAAGGCATCATTGCAATGCGTACCAAATTGTGTTTATCCAGGTCACATGTAAGTATAAAAATAGAATAAACCTTATCGTCCATGCTTTTCCCATATGCAAACCCCAAAGATAAGACCCCAAGCACAATCAGTGGAAGTGGCATTAATGGAAGTGCATTGGCATTGTTCAAATCATACTTATCTGACCGCCATCAATACGTATCAGTGAATGAAGAGGTATCATATCGATCACAAGTGCAGTATGGAGTACCTCAAGGCTCAGTACTAGGGCCGTTACTTTTCACGCTTTGCATGTTACTCTTGGGAGATATCATCAGAAAACACGGTGCTAGCTTTCATTGTTATGCTGATGATACTCCGCTCTATATTTCTTTACGGCCCTAAATTTGTCCCCGAGCATAACAGCATAAATTATAAATTATGCTAAATTATGTTTATGAAAATATACAAATGCAGAAAGTTTACTGTGATGGGTTGGTTTAGGGGATGATACAGTATAAAATTAATTAATATAATGTAAATATGAATATAAAAATTTGCTATTTTGCTAATTTGCTTTGCTTTAGTAACATGTTTGTTGCTATGACATATACAATTATATACTTTATTTATTGCCATTTTCTTTAAAATAATGAAGTCTTTTTTAGCTTTTTTACAAATGTTTATGTATTTGTGTGCTTGTTTATATGATTTATCAGAACACAAACTTGTATAATGACATGGGGCTACACTGATATAACAACGTAAATGTGTTTTATTAAGACATTAAAAAAATCATTACGTCTATGGAGTGTCCCCACAAAGGAGGCGTGTGTGTGTGTGTTGTTATTTTGTTGTTTTTTGTTTGTTTGTTTTTGTTGTTGTTTTGTATTATTTAATTTGGTTGAATTTGTCATAATTTGTATTAATGCTTTATAAATTATAGCAAATTATTCTTATGAAAATTTAGAAATACAGAAAGTTTACTGTGATGGGTAGGTTTAGGGGAGTGATACAGTATAAAATTCAATAATATAATGTATATATGAATATAAAAGTTTGTAAATATAATGTAGAACTGTAATTTTCTGTGAAACTGCTTTAGCAACAATTTGTTTTGTGAAAAAGTTATACAAATAAACGTGAATTGAATTGAATTGTTTATGGAAAGCCTCCATAAAACATGGACCTTTGACATGTCCAGACATGTCGGGACCTCCCCCCTTATTGTTAGGCCTGTTAAAGTATTTTTTCCCCCCTTTACTTATTTTGATGTCCCTGACGTGACTCACAGTTTATCCATTTCTTTATTTTATTTATTTTTAAATTCATTATTAGGCATGTTATTTAAATCCTTTTTTACAATGCTGAGAATCATTTAATACAGTCATCATATTATATTTGTGTACGCGCACACTAGGGTGACCAGACGTCCCGAAAAATTCGGGACAGTCCCAAAATCTAAACTGTTGTCCCGAATCCCGAATCTGGCCCTAATAGTCCCGAAAATTATACTAAAGCAAAATCTTGAGTAGTTATTGTCTGATAAACATTAAAAACTGTCTGCGGAGGTTGAGTCGTCCTGCAACCAGCCCCCGCCGGCTGCTCATTGGCTGCAGCATCTTTTTTCTAAGTTCTAAAAAAATAACGTAGGCGGCTAGGCGCAAATTTAGATATGCATTATTGATGTTATTTTGATTCATTATGTTTTTTTTGATTTTTTACCGGAACCCCAACACGCTGCTAAAAAGCAAAAACGATGAAGAGAGCGCAAGTTGCTGCAGCCGCGAGGAGGACAGTGATGCACGCGTAAAGCAGTGATTCATTGTTCACGGCACTGTGTACAAAAAAATAAAAAATACTTCACTACACAATTATTTCGTTATTTTCGTTTAAGCTTATTAGCGCTATTCTATACAGAAAGGTCTGATTTACGCACTGTTACTTACAACAGTCATTGTTTTTTTTTGTTTTTTTTTTCACAATGACATTTGAGTTCATGATTTTAATGTTGTTGTTGTTTGTGGCAGACTAAAGACTAATGACAGACTGTTGATCTTTGAATAAAAATATGTTTGGTTCAGGTTTGAAATTCATTATCTTTTATTATAGGCTACGCAGTCTAATATCATAGAAGCCCCCCATCCCGTTACCCCAGACATCTGGATATCAATAATAGGTCACAGGGTCAGCATGGTGTGGGTGGTCTCAAGGTCACGACGTGGGTGGGGGAGGGGTAAGGTCAAAAGGCTACGTGGGGAGGGGAAAGGTCAAAGCCATAAATCTTTTTGGCATAAGCTACCATTTAGGGACTACTTAGCACAATAAAATCTTTTTCTCTCTCCTAGCAAATCCACTACCTGCAGGAATCATAACAGCTGATGGACAGCAACAAAATGTGATGGTGTACACCACCTCCTATCAGCAGGTCAGAATCAAACCAAGATAGCACACTTCAGTCTTCACTTCCAAGCATTTTGAATGATGCTTTTAACTGTGTTTTATCTGATGCAGATCCCAGGTGTGCAACAGCTCCAGTTCTCCTGAAGATGTGTGGAAATCAACACCTAATAATCGTGAATCAGACCTCCACACTTCCACAGGTCATGAGCAGTGGGGTCTTATGGAGGTCTTCAGCAGACTCTCACAGGTCACAGAGCTGGACTTCTATGTTTGTTTAGCTTGTATTTGTGTGTGCTCCATGTGTGTCTCTGCACACACATTATGATTTTACACGACTAGTCTGTTGGGTGTTATTTTTGTTGTTTTCATCATACATTTGGAGTTTTATCCATGTAAAGGTTTTGGGTAAAAGGGGTCCTGAGGGGGTCACCCGTCTATCAAAGCAATAAAATAGAACAAATGTGAATTTTCCTGCAACTTAGTGGATTGAGGGCTTTGCTCTTTTTTTATATAGATTAAAAATCATGTTGCATGTGTAATTTCAGTTTGATGAGATGTTTACACTTAAAATGTGGAATTTTTGTAAATAGTAAAACTTTTTTTTTTTTGGGGGGGTTTTTCTCAATGTTTATGTGAATTTGTATTGATGCATTTCATTCAACATGAAGAACTCATTTGAAAGCAATCTGCATGTATCAGTCAAATCCAAAACTAAATGTAAATAGGTTCTTCAGTGTGGCCCATTTCAGGACAGCGACTTCTTTGGATGATTTTACATTCAATTCTTGCTGAATTTCATTTTGTTGTAAAACCGAGCTTTAATACAGATATCAGCTGCAAGAGCACATCAAAAGTGACATTTAAAAATGAAAAGAGGAACAAAACACTTCATTAATTAATTTATTAAAAATATTTGTCCCTAGTTATGTCATCTTTTCTCCAGTATCATGCTTAGTTTTATATTTTTTGAGCATTATAAATGAGTGTGTGTTTACGGTCAGTGAAATAATGTTAAATGACAGAATAATCTTGTCAATATAAACGACAGAAAAATATCAGGTTTAGTACAATGGATTTTGTGGATATTTAACTGGATATTATGGTAGTAATTCTAATATACATAGATTTTAAATTATTTCATTTTATTTAATAAAATGAATTTTTATCTAATTAGGTATCATATATGACACTTCCTGAATATTTGTAATCTATTTTATGACCAAAAAGTCAACATACAAATACAGCGTGACTCTCCTCTCTAATAAAGTCATTTCTATTTAGCGTTATCAGCCCTCCTCTGCAGGATACATAATTATACTGAATACACAGACATGCTCATTTAACTTCACTGAAAGAGAAAATGGTGTTGTATTAATATTATTATTTTTATTGTTAATATTATTTTTATGATAAATTATTAATAAATGGTTAAAGCAAGGAAGACGAAGGGTTAAAGCGATATTTTATTAAATCAAGCAAATTAACAGAAATATCTAATGTGACAGCAAAAACTAGGAAACAAACCGCAAGGCCTAACAATTACAATTAAATGGGGAAATACTACAAGAGTGGCGAAACTGCGGTAAACAAATTCAAAAGAAAGAACTAATCAAAATCATTGAGACATATAAAGCGCTAAATCGCCATCACCTGCTTTCAGATGGAGCGGCATTTAATAGACAGAGCCGTAGATCACTGAATGAAGCTACGCAATATCGCGTTCATTATCGAAGGCGATTCATCTGCGATAATGAACGCGATATGGCGTAGCTTGTCAGTGATCTACGGCTCTGTCTATTAAATGCCGCTCCATTTGAAAGCAGGTGATGGCGATTTAGCGCTAATCAGGGAACCGGCTTTACTGACTAGATGCGCATGATCATATCGATAGATATATCGCCCAGCCCAAATCATTTGTGTTTGTGTTGTTAGACCGAATTGTTCTTATAACCTCTATAAATATTTGTATGTTTATATTCATTTATGGAACGCTGTTACAGAATTTGTCTTAATGACATCCGATGGAATATTTTATTAAAAGATAACACAGAGGATGGTTTGAGTAACACTCTGCCAAGTGTTCGTCCAACTACCGTAAACCTGTAACTTTATTATGACTATTTAAAAATAAATATAAGTTTCACGCCTGACACATTTGTAACTGACTAAAAACTCATATTTAAGCTAAACATACATTTACAATTGTGAAAAATTAAGAGATGTTAAAAGCTGCTGACCTCATGATTTCTTAAAGCCAGACACGACAACACTCAGTTACAGTCATACCTGTTTTCCCGGAACAAAACTAAAAGGCGGATGCCTATAGCACTACAACTGAACAAAACGGACTGAATCATCGCTTTCGCTTAAAACAACTGCTTTATTAAAGTCGTGTTTAGAGACCCGTACAAAGAAAATAGTGTTTCCTCACCATCTTCAACTTTAAGTGTTTTAAATGTACAGAGACATAGTAAGATTGAGGCCTTGTGTCTCGCTGCATTTTCGTAGACAGACCAAAAAAAATGAACGCATAGCGTTATTTCAATTAATAATGTGTTAACAAACAATGGTTCTTTTGTGTGATTTCATAAACAAAAGCATCTAAATTGCAAACAAACTATTATCTTTTATATTAAAACTTTATAACAAGTTGTTTAGTAACACACAGTCGTGTAAGACACGAACCAAAACATCTCATTAACGTGTTATCAGTCCTTTTACACATATTTTGTGTACTATCAATTTTAAGAGTGTACGGTTTATCGTGCATACAGATTATATTTTAAAGTTGACAAGCTAAATCAATGAGTTTATCAGGATGCTTTATTCTTTCTATAGACTTATACTTTAGACATGTAGAACATATCCGCATTTTTAATGTGTAGGTTAGTCAAAATTGCCCAGTCGTGACTCGTATCCGACATGAAGGATCAATGCATAAAAATGGGGTATATAAACATCAACTAAAAGGAACAAAAGACAATAATCAGCAATATGCGATCACACAGATAAGTTTATTTGAATGTTTCACTGATATAACATTACACTGAGTTGTTAAAAAAGAAATGTATACTGACATCACTGCATGATGACTAAAGGAACTGATGAATCTGTTCTTTGAAGCGGTTCACTGAACCAAATTCCCCCGAAAGTCTCTCTTTAGTTTGAAATGTTTATGTATGTGCATGCTTGTTTATATGATTTATCAGAGCACAAAATTGTATAATGACATGGGAATTACTCTTATATAACAAGGTAAATTTGGTTTATGATGAAATTTCTTGAGTCCTCATAATTAAAATACTTACAACCAATATTTTATAAAAAAAATTAAAATATGCAGAAATTTTTGTGTGATGGGTGAATGTTTGTACGGCGCTAATCATTACTCCTATAGAGCATCCCCTAAAACATAAAAACCAACAACGTGTGCACGCGTGGGTGGGTGTGGGTGTGTGTAATTGTAATTGTTAGGCCTTGCGGTTTGTTTCCTAGTTTTTGCTGTCATGTTAGAGATTTCCCATTAAAACTTCAAAAACATTCCACACCAGTTCATTCATCACCTGTAACCTCTCTGAAACAGTCAAACATCTGAACAAACATCATATGTCATCCCAGGAGGTCAAAGGTTAAAGGATCGCATCGTGTCATCATAAATTCGTGGGCACGAGAGATGCTAGGGGCTGACCAACTGTAATTCATAGATGCACCCGTCAGAAAACGGTCAAAAACATGCTACTCCTGCATGAGATACGATGGTTTTAATTAACAATGTCTTTAAAGATATTATGATTTTGTTTATCTGAAACAGTCGGTTTCAGTATATTTTTTATAACCGTTTCATTTATAAGCTTTTTTAAAAGAACAGAATGTTTTTCAACCTTAGTTAAATTGCTTTAGATTATGTATATTATATAAAGGATAGAATATAAAGAACGGCATGTTTTTCAACTTTAGCCCTGTTGTAATGAGGCACAAAAAAGGAGGGGGGTGTCTTCCATGGACACTCTCTCTGTCTGTCTGACAGCGCGGAGGCTCCCTATATTCGGAGACAGGGTAAGGTCATTCAGAGAGAGTCCGACAGATGGAGCTGTGAGCCCGTTTCTCACAAAGCTGAAGCTTCTGTCTAAAATAAGGTAGGCGGATTGGTTTCAGTATATTTTTTATAACCGTTTCATTTATAACCTTTTAAAAGAATATTTAGATTATGTATATTATATAAAGGATAGAATATAAAGAACGGTGTGTGTTTAACTTTAGCATGATAATTTACATTATATTATATAAAGGATAGGATGTTTTATATATGAATGTGAAATAACTAAAATGTTTTTTTCAACTTTAGCATGATAATTAATTATATTATATAAATTATATAAAGTTTTATATATAAATGTAGAACACACCGATCCCATTTATATACTGCTCATGAATGTAATGGGAGTGGGACACACACACACACACACACACACATACACACACACGCATAACCATATAACTGGGACAAAGTTCAAACAACCGGCAAATAGCTTCGATGCGTGGGGAGGGTTCGTATACCGTAAAACTACCCGTCAAAAACCATGATTTAGAACTAACTAGGTCAATAGGGTAAAAGCTTCTGTCAAAACCACATGATCGATGCGTGGGGAGGGGTCATAGGTTAACCCATGAACTCATTCGGAAAGTTCAACCCATCCATCATAAGGTCACCGGAAGTTCAACCTGTCAAAAGGTCAAAGGTCAAAGTCGTAAATCATCTTGAAATAAAGTGTATCATAATCACTCGCGGCTGACACAGAAGGACATACGCTATCTGCATACAGCTCAGAATTGACAAAATGGTGCTACGCTGATTTGGAGAGACACAGAGGAGAGGAATTGTTGAATGAAGTCATTATTTTTGTTTTCTTCGTGTACAAAAAGTATTCTCGTCGCTTCATAACGTTACGGTTGAGTCACTGATGGCAGATGGACTATTCTGATGATGCTTTTCATACTTTCCTGGACCTTGACACTGTTATTTACTTGTCAGTCTATGGGACAGTCACAAGCCTCCCGGTTTTCATCAAAAATATCTTATATTGTGTTACGAAGACGAACAAAGCTTTTACGGGTTTGGAACGACATGGGGGTAAGTGATTAATGACAAAAATTTCATTTTGGGATGGAGTATCCCTTTAATAGTGAATTGTTCACTTTATACACTTCAGTTTAATTATTGTGTACATTTTGATTGTTACTTTTAAAATGATGCTGCTGCTGCTGTGTGTGTGTGTGTGTTTGTGTTTTATTGAAATGTTTTAGTTTTCATATAGAAACATGTATGATGCATGTGTTCTTGACTGTGGAGTAAACATTTATTTTGAAACTTGTGATTAAAGTATATTTCATATAAAATGACCAGAAGTTCCAAACATTATTTTTAATATCACAAACAGGAAATAACTCACACAATACGATGAAACGAATTACTGTATAGGCCTACAACTAAATTACACAAGATTGATGTTTATAAAATGCTTAATATATCTTTATAAAACGCATATGTACATAAAGTATGACGTATCGTGTGTGTTATCACTTCCGGTTCTGTGGCTGCGGTTCTGAAACTGCTGCAGCTGCGGGTCTGCAGCTGGATACTATTGATTGCCATAGCCTCCGGCTTGCACCAAAAAAAAAGTCCCTAGTGCATGCATTCAGGTCACATTATGTTGCCAGGTCACACCTTATTTATTTTGAATTATTTGGATCAATTATGGAGTAACTGCACGCTAAGTACAAAATACATAAAAGAAAAATTTGTGATTCATTTTTTTAAAGAATGCAACGTTTTTCTTATACATGTTCAATAACACCCGCGCGCGCACACGCACACACAAATACACATGAAAACAATGGACTTGGCAACATGGGCAATAACGGCCCCACCCCTCGCGCACATGAGAGGCCTGGTAAGATTGCTTGTGTGGAGCTGACTATTAGTTAGAGAAAGCAGCTGAGAGGAATACATTCATCGAGACAGAGGAGCGGTTCTTACACGAATGTTCAGTAAGTAGTTCAGTATGTAGTTCAGTATTTCATTGAAGTGAACGATTTGAGTTTCCTTCGTTTATAATTTGGACGTGTTGTCGCTGCAGACTGTGCATGACAAAACTTTTCATGGGTTAGTTAGAGAGTTTTAGAGCTTCGTTTTTGGTTTGCGTAAAAACGATAACCTTTGTAAAGCCATTCAAAGGCAAATCTGTGCATTTAAAAGCATGTTTTTAAAAGATCGATTAGAGATGACCTTATAACGCGAATTTAAAACCGAGACTCTTTCCTGTGGCCTCTGGTGTACTAGCGTGCTGATGAGACCGAATTAAGGGTTACATTCTGATTCTTGAATTTTTCAACTTTGGTGCATACGGTTACTGGTAAAGCAATAGAACGTGACGTTAATTCATATTTAATAATTTGTGACACCCATCTAACGTTAGTCAACGACAATAGTTCGTTTCCTCCGCGGAATTAAAAACAAACTAATAAAGGTAACGTTAGTTGCAGCTTTTTATCCCACACATTCAATTCGGACTATTTTCTCGCAGTTCTGAGGTTGAAAAGCCCGAATTTACTTCTGTGTTAAGACTGTGTAAGAACTAACTTAAGCCCTATTCGCTCGGGGTTGGTGTTAACGTTGGCTGGTGATCTCCTCGTTTGTAATAATTGCGGGGGTGATCTTATTCCTGTGCGAATCGGCCATGTCTGTAATTTGTAATGTAAAATTTCCCCGGCATATGACCTACTAATCATATTTCGCCGAACACATAGGTTCTGTGCATCTTTGTGATTTGGCGCGGTCGTATATCATTTTTTTTCCCAAGGTTTTTGTTTCCTGTGCGTTTTTTATCCACTTTACGCGAAGAATGTAGGCTGCGTGGGTGTGTTTTGGTGGTATTTTGGGTCATTGCTATACACCAGGGTTCCTCAATTAGGAACTCACTTTCTCTAATTGCAGATTCAATTATTAGATCTGTCAGCATTAATATTTTTATACTTAGATTTTTTTGGGGGGATCAAACTGTAACACCATGTGTCCCAACCTGACGCGACGCGATAAAAAGTATCTTTTCCGTGTATTTTTTTGTTTTAACCACTCGCGACAGCGACACGTGACAATAAGCGACACGGAATTCTATTTTAGAAATGTTTATTTATTTTCTGTGACCTCGCGGCAGGAACAACATATAAAACATGACCGTGATAATCTCAGCAAATGATTGTGCTCTATTCAGTGTTTAAAGTGTCTAATGTGAGTTTGAATATTATTTTGCGTGGTCTTTATAGTCATAGTGAAAGGAACAATTTACCTCAGATCTCGAAAATAAATAAATTAGGCTAAAGCAAACTTACGTTAAAACTGTGTACTCACTGCGAACCAGCATCCATAACAAAGATGGTATCACGCACTCACTCAAACCTGTTCAGGCCATTCACATTTGAATATTCTATTTTAGGTTTAATTATACTTACTTCAGTGTAGCAATTTTATTTACTTCACACTCGCCAATCAACACTGGACGCGACACTGCAAATCATTTGAACCTTGTGTCAGCACGTCATAAATAGAACGAGTCAGCAGTGTTCTGTCGCAGGGGCGCCCCCAAGGGGTGGCCCCGGCCACCACTGTTTAAACTCTGGCCACCTCTAGGTTGATTCGCAGTGGGTACTATTAATTTAAATGCATAATGTTAATTCACAATAGTTTTAAAAAGTAAAAAAATAAAAAAAATTAATGCAGCACTCGCTGCAGCCACCAAAAAAGACTGCAGATTGGCGCCACCAGAGTAGCTGCCCTTCCCTCTCGCCCTCCCCAGTCCCGTTGTTGCACAGGGCAAAAAGCAGGACTGATTCGATCACTTGAGAGCACCTGGACGTTTTGGAGAGACAGGTATGTATGCCACACAATAATTACTTATAGTAAAGACATGAATGTATGTTCTCAGTTAACTTTTGTGGCAATCTAAAAGTTACTCAGTAAGGTTTTTACAGTGTTGAATTAGGGCTGGGCAATAAAACGATAACGAAGATAATCGCGCTGTTCACTCTCGTCTCAGAATTCAAATGGCAGCGCAGCACGAGGCGAGCTCACTCACGCTGATGAGTCTCGATCACTCGACCACTACAGCGCTAGGAGATCCGGTGTGAAGCGCTTGAATTCAGGAAAGAACACAAATGTGATTTAAACTAGTGATGCAAAATCGAATCCAGGCCAGACGGTCAAAGTGCAGCAATATGTAAATTTATTCAAAAGAATATAGAGAACAGAAACTACAAATCATAACTTGGAAACAAAACTCTTAATGATAATAACCATCTTCAGATAGCGAAAATACAAATCAACTGTTAGTACATTTTTAATAACAATCCATTTATGACGGATTGAACCCATCTAGTCTTAATAACAACATTAATAAAAATTGTAACCAAACATAAACAATTATTCTGTCTGAATCAAAAAGGTATCTGAATTGAATAAAAACCTGTAAAAGTTCTAAGTCTGAGTTTTCAAGTGAAGCCAAAGAAAGAGGAAGTGAAAGCTTGAAAGAGAGAGAAGAGTCTGTCTGCAGAGTGCATAAGGCTCTCTTATATTACCTGTAAGTTCACAGTAAACAATTGTTCCAGACAGAAGTCGTCATCTAAAGCATAGTAGGACTATAATTAACAATACCTCATGATCTTTAAAAATAGTCTAGTCTGCGTCTCGGTTTTGGACCTCTTCCTCTTTTGAGATCTCTTGAAAATATCATACTAACTGATAGTTCTTGGAAATACTGGCACAAAAGAACAAATATAATTGCAGTTGAACCTCTCTGTATGAAACAGACTCCGCTGACTACATATTTTCTTCCCCACACTCATTAAACAAGCTACGCAATATCGCGTTCATTATTGACGGCGATTCATCTGCGATAATGAACACGATATTGCGTAGCTTGTCAGTGATCTACGACTCTGTCTATTAAATGCCACTCCATTTGAATGCAGGTGATGACGATTTAGCGGTAATCAGGGAACCGGCTTTACTGACGAAATGCGCGTGACAATCGCATGTGACATAGGGCTGCACGATTAATCGCATGCATTTGTCATGCGTGTCTCATCAGTAAAGCCGGTTCCGTGATTAGCGGTAAATGTCTGTCACCTGTTTTCAAACGGGAGCGGCAGTTAATACACAGAGCCGTACTTCACTGACAAGCTACGCAATATTCTGTTCATAATTGAGATTAATCGCATTCGATTATGAACACGATATTGCGTAGCTTGTCAGTAAACTACGGCTCTGTGTATGAACTCCCGGTGCATTTGAAAACAGGTGACGGATATTTACCGCTAATCACGGAACCAGCTTTACTGATGAGACACGCATGACAAATGCATGCGATTAATCGTGCAGCCCTAATGTGACATATATCGCCCAGCCCTAGTATTGAGGTGCTTACAAATGTGATTATAGATTTTATACAACAGTTCAATAAACAAGAAGTTAATATTATGAGACTTGTTTTAGACAACATATTCCCTGTTTTTGCTCTATTTCTAAAAACCAAAATCATTCCAAACAGCCACTGTTTTGCATCTGAGCAACAAGATAGTGTTTCGTTCCTGAATGAATCAACTGTTTAAATGATTCGGTTCAATCGCAATGACTCGCTTAAGTGACTCGCTGCCACCTACTGGCGGTTTTAATTTCACATTTAAGGTACTTTTTCATTTTTAAAATAATTTCAAACATTAGTTTTCAATGTTTTGTTTAATATATCAAAATAGTTTAAAGTATTCAGTGTCCCACAAAACTGCATTAAACAGTGTGCAAAAACATCTAAATGGCACTTAAGATGCAGCTTCTGTGTTTTCACTGCATTGCAAAGATCAGTTTTGTTGATACTGATTGCATGTGCTTGTTAACAGCCCAAATGCAAGAGTTTGACCTAAAACATGGTGCACGCTTTTAGAAAAAATTTGTCCGTTACTGATGTATAATTATTCAAAAGACCTATACTATTTAAAAAGTAATTAATTGCTAATTAAAATCATATTGTTACATTAACCAGAAACAAAAGTTAATATGTATAATGCACATTAAGTGGAACTTTTAATTATTTTATTTTTCATTTCTTTATTTTGGTGTGCCACACCAAGATTTACTGTGGCCTCATCTGGCCACCCCTATTAAAATTTTCTGGGGGCGCCACAATCTGTCGGGGGTTTGTTGTGCAGCTGCTCCGCATCCAGTGTAGACAGCATCACTGATTATAATAAGTTCTATTGTATTTTGTTGTCACGCCGCTTGCATCCGGTGTCGACATGATGAAAGTTAATGTCGCTTTCTGATGCTGCGTTTGAATTGTCATATCACATTATTTGTAATTAGTGCGGGCCAAACATTTTTCTCTTGCGGGTCGTCTATAGAGGAACCCTGCTATACACCATACAACTACACAATTTGCAGAAAGAGAAAGCTGAAAACCATTAGAAGAGTGAAAAAAAAAAAGATTGGATTGAGATCATTCTTCGTATCGTACAGCTAGACATAATGACAAGACATTTCCAAGTAATATCCTATCAAAAATACTGCTTATAATTTCTAAATCACACCAGGTCCCATCCGAATAGGTGCGAATAGGGCTTTAGTCTGACCAACTACCAGTTAACCAATGGGTAATGTCTTATTTTTCGGATTAAAATGAGACCAATCTCCACTTGTTTTTAAAGGGGTACTCCATCCCAAAATGAAAATTGTCATTAATCACTTACCCCCATGTCGTTCCAAACCTTTAAAAGTTTTGTTCGTCTTCAGAACACAATTTAAGATACTTTGGATGAAAACCGGGAGGCTTGTGACTGTCCCATAGACTGCCAAGTAAATAACAGTGTCAAGGTCCAGAAAAGTATGAAAAGCATCGTCAGAATAGTCCATCTGCCATCAGTGATTCAACCATAACGTTATGAAGCAACGAGAATACTTTTTGTACACGAAGAAAACAAAAATAACGACTTTATTCAACAATTCCTCTCCTCTCCTCAATTTATGCAACTGGCCACTAAACTCAGAATTCTTACTTTTCTCACAATTCTAAGTTTAGTTTCCAAGTTTTCTCAAAATTGAGTTTACATCTCAAAATTTAAAGTAAAGTAAAATGTATCATTATTTTACATTTTTTTTTCTTACCCCGTTTAAATTATTTACTTGCATATAGATATCTTGTGGATAATTGTGGTTATTAGGGTTGTGGTAATCTCGCGTAGCCAGACCTTAAGACTGCGGCTGAAGGTCTGGAATTCATGGCAGCTTTCATTGGCCAAGGCCCGCCCATGAAGCCGTTTGACTGACATGTCAAACAACCAATCACAGTTTGTTTAGTTCAGCGTCACGTTTTGGGGTATGGAAATGTTACCACAATAACAGACCGGTGTGTAAAACTCGCAGACATATTTGAACGATTCTATGCCGCAAACTTTAAATATTTAAATAAAAATATATAAATATTTTTATTTAATATTTCACATACTTTTGAAACTCCAGTGTTTAGTTGATCCTGATAAGCGCTCGTCGTCACAGTTGTAAACACTGCAGCTTTCTTCTTTCGTGAGGGGGTTTGGCGCCACGGCATCTTTGTTTCCAAGTGGAACGTTAAAGAATGCGACACGCGTCTCACCCGGAAATCCTGTAGAATTCAACCAATCCGATGACGACTTCAGCACTCCTGAAGAATTTCCACTTTTGTGTCCCATATGCATCAGACGTTTAGCCAGCGGTCCGTGGGCGTGATGGCTGAGACTAGGGATTGTTGTTTAAAAATTGTTGTATTGTCTTTTGGGATTTGTTGTGTTTTGCCTTTTGGTGTGAATAAACATCAAGTGTCGTTTGTGAGGACCATTTGGACAAGATGGTGCCTTTTGTTTTAAATGCGGAGTGGACTTTATTGAAGGTGATGGGGGAGGGGTGCTGTGAGGTGTAGATTACTGATGGTGGAACCAGCAGGGGTAGAGGCGAGAGAAATCGTTAAATCCTTTCTTGACTGTAACTTGTTTTGGTGTGGAAGGGTTCTCATTTGTAGCCTAATTTTTTTTTTTTTTTTTTTTTTTTTTTTTTTAACTGACCAATTTCCAGTTGTTAATATAATTTAAGGCTTCACTCTCTATTGTTTTTCTTAATGTGCTTTCACTTTTTCACACATTGGGCCTCATTCATGAAACATTCGTAAATTCTGAGTAATTTGTGTGCAAAACAGACCTCCCCGAAAACTTTCCTCCGGATTCACAAATGCTTCGTAAACGTCCGATTTGTTAGTTAAACGTGTATGTTAATGAATTCCAATCATTGGTAAATGGCATGCTCATGCGTACACAGTTTGTTTCATATCCCGAGGGAAATCCACTAAATGTCTAACGCACATTCCTTACTCTCATAAACAGTTATAAATAATCTGTTCTTACCACTGAGATCCGGATCTGTGACGGAAAGACATGGAATCCTCTTCGGCACCCTCAACTGCTCAGCTGAGTTCGGACTGCTTGAAGCTCGTAGGAATATTCGGTTCAGAATAATATGTTACTTATAAATGAATTACTCAGAGACTCTTCTTTTAATAAAGTTTTTCGCATCACCATTTGTCATGGCTTGTTTTATTAATAGACAATAACTCATAAGTAATCAAAAATGAAAATAACAGCGAATAAGTCTTCACCATCGAAGTGCGGCCCTGCACTCAGGTCTTCTCTACCTTTTATAGCCTTGCATATCATTTACATTTCTTCCATGCATTCTCCCTTATTTGGTAATCACGTGTATTCATACACAAACAGAGTACATGACCTTAATCATATTTAATCCAGAGTGTCAAAAGTTCAAATGGAAGAATAGCAGGGGTGGTCAGCAACACCTAAATGTTAACCTAAAAATATCTATAACATCTCTTATGCATAGGTACATGTATGCTCTGTTCAACCACAGAAATCACACCTTCATGCATAGCAAAATTAACACAGCTCGGTTGCGGTTTCATCTCCCAAGTATCGTGAAAAATGCAACTGCATCCTTTAACAACTTTTAAACAAATAAAGCATATAGCAACTTAAACCAAAAAGATTAATACCTTTAAAGATAAAAAGAAAAGAAAACATGATCATGCTTTCCATCTGAAACTCTTACATCTTTAAAATTGGAGCTTTAGGTTTTAAAGACTCCAAACCATTTGTTATTGGAGATGGATCTTCTTATACTCAGCCATCTCTTATCAATTTCATTATTTTTTTTGTCAAGTGTAATTTCAATATCAGCTTGAAATTCATGTCCTGCTGGTATTTCAGGTTTCTTCGTTGCTTGGCGACCCTTCTCCATTTTCGCTTGCTTTTTGACTTTTCGGCTTTCTTCCACTTGCAGTCCTTTAATGATGAGATCACCAAAGTCAACATTCACATTTGCTTTAGTCTCTGTTACATAAAGTAATGGGTCAGGCGAGGGATTGGTCAGAATACCCTACACCTATATTACCTCAGAATATATCAAGTTACACAGTGGAATATTCTGGTCTACTTTCTCAGGTTTTGCTCCAGTATATTGCGTAAATGCAAAGAATAATAACAATAAATATTCAATAACGTGTGTCCACCAAAGAGTTTTTAGCCAGCTGAAAAAATGTCTTCAGTCTGATGGAACTAATGACTGTTTACTATCATTGGACAGACCGAAGATTTTTTTCTCTCTCCTGCTGTAGTTACTGCATCATCAGAGAGAATCGAAGTAGCAGAATACAGGTCAAACTACCTTCTTAAAGGGGCCATATGATGCAATTTCAAGTTTTCCTTTTCTCTTTGGAGTGTTACAAGCTGTTCGTGAATAGATAGGATCCCTAAAGTTGCACTAAATAGTGTATAGATAGGATTTCTAGTTTTGCTTTTATGTCTCAAACCCACCCGCGCCCTTCTAAAATGCCTCGTTTAAACACGCCCCCACTTCTCTACGTCACGATGTGGGAAGATTCGCATAAGGGGTGCACAATAAATATCGGCTGATAATTAATGCGCATCTTGTTAGTAAAGCCGGTTCTCTAATCAGCGGTAAATTCCATCAGGTGAGTGATTTCACATAGAGCAACTGTTACTACACAGAGCTGATGTTAACTGACAAGCTGCGCAAATCAACACTGATAATGAACGTGGATTCTAAAACTCGGTATGGTAAACATCTCAAATAAGAAGTGGCTTAGTAATTGATCCCTGTAGATTTATTATATACAGTGATTTGCATGAAACTTTTGTAAGACCTCACGCTACAAATAGAAGAAAATCATATATGGAAATGTTATCTTGTGGTAGGTCGGTGATACCTGGCCACTTGTTTGTACTGATTTCCAAGTACGGAATTCATTCATTCATTCATTCATTCATTCATTCATTCGATCGCTTGCAATATTGTTCGGCATCTCTAATAGTTAGGAATCTTCAACTTGGTTCATTCAAGTCAAGGTCTTTATAAAGCAGACCAAAGTGTTTTAGCAGTTGGCCTATATCTGTACCACTGTAATGAAAGAGACCATTAGAGCGTTTTTTTTTTTTTTTTTTTTTTTTTTTATATAATTTTTTTTTTCTAAGAGTATGTAAGATGGTTTTCAAAAAAATATTAATAGTAAACGGTTGGCTTTTTCTGTGGTGATTTGCGTGTTTACACTGTGCCCCTAAGCGTGTCCTAAAACAATGCGGTGTGACGTAGATTCCCATTCTCTATAGCCTGATTAAAATATAAGTGACAAAATATAGTAATAATTAACCGGCGAAGCATCGAAAAGCGAGAATGATTCTTCTAATTTCATTAGCCTACATTCAATGTAAATGGCGACAATGATAATGGATATAGACATGTTGAGGCTTACTCTATCTCTTTGTGAGAGACTTCAGAACTAATGACCGTAACCGCACACAAACTCAGAAACACACTGAGGTAAAAATCATGAACCATGAAAAGTCTAGTGCGCGTGCACATTTAGAGTGTTCAGTGATCACAAAATTCAAGACATGGGGGCAGAAAATGTATATATTTATGCCACTTCATATAGCTAAAAACAGTTTGCAGTTTCATCAGCAGAAGTCCGCTGTAACACTCTCAATGGAGTTCTTAGTCCGCTCTGCGTACAGTTCAAAATCACCAACAATTATACCCTGACAGAGAGTGCTAATTGCATCAATGCATAAGTCAACAAAATTCTGATTGGTTCCAAAACTAGGGCCCTATGATTTCTGCGATGCAAAAAAAAAAAAAAAAAAAAAAAAAAAAACGCAGATGGAATCGTGGACTCCAGTCATAAAACGGAATTTACAGTTTAACACAGAATTTGTCAAATTTTGAATTAATTAATTTAAAAGTAGGTCATTACACTAAATCAAATCGCGATATGGGCTAGTATCCGTAAATATTAAGCCGGAAAAGTCCATTTAAATATGAATCCTTCATGTTATGCCTGTCTCACAGAAGCGCGGTTTCATCTATTACACACTTATGGAAGCGAGCATGACGCTTGCGGTGATTTCAGCGTCTGCTGTCTCTAAATAAGGATAGAACACATGAAGAACATCTCCAGAACTGCTCTGAGAGTGCCTAAATGAGTATTTGAGTAAAACTAAAACTAGCGTCATATCACGTACACAGAACTGTAAAGGTATTCATGGCAATTTTTGTTAAAATTTTAATAAATAGATGTGAAAGTGTATATTTCATGATTTTAATTAATTAGACATGCTTTTTGATTAATAAAATTGTAATTTAACCATTAAAAAGGAGTCTAAAAAATTTTGCTGGAAAAAAACGGAATCCAGAAAAATTAAAACGGAAAAAAACGGAATTTGAAAAAATAAAATAAAACGGAATTTGGGGGAAAAAAATGGATTTCATAGGGCCCTACAAAACCTAGATAAACTTAGACAGTTTCCACATATGGACATAAACGCTTCAAGCATATCTTCTGACAACTATTTTGGTGACCAGAGGTCAGACACGATATGTCTCTCCAAAGACATATATCTGATACGCTGGACACTGGCAGTTGAACGTTTATCGTGGGGATGCCTTAGCCTGTCCCTGTACAGACAGATACTAACACACATACGCAGAGAACTTATCAGAACTTCAAGGCCACCTAGCCCTAGCTAGAATTTTATCAGTATGGTTCGTTACACAAACACTATGAAGTCATCATCTTAGAGAGCAGAAGTACAGCATAAGGCAGGATTCTTTAATATCTCATAAGCGCACATAAGGTTACACATTTCACTCTTGCCAGAACTTGATTAAATAATGTAAACTTAAGAAATAATGTAATGTAATAATATCAATATGAAGGATATGGCAGCTCGACATCCACCCCTTCACACTTTTTCGACAACAAAAATAATTCCAAACACAGCCACAGCACTGTTGTACATCTCTGAGCAACATGAAGGTGTTTCATTCCTGAATGAATCAATCATTTAAATGATTCAGTTAAATCGCAATGACTCTCTTATTACCACTGACTTGCTGCCACCTAATTTCACATTGAAAGTACCTTTTTATTATTTAAATTTTTTTCAAATATTAGTGTTCAAAGTTTTGTTTAATGTATCAAAACATTATGCATTTGTAAAAAGGTAAACAATAATATGCAGATTTAAGTATGTAAAAGCTGATAGAACACTGAAAATATTGCTTCTGTATAAATAGTTTACACCACCAAAAATCTGTGATGCGGTGCTTTTCTGTGGATATTTTGCATGGAATATTGTCTGTTGATGTGAAAAGTTTACTGTAGCCTATATCTTAATGCAATTTATTACAGCGATGATATTTTTTCTTTTTATGTTAAACACATTAAATATTACATATGTACGTAATATGTGTATTTCCATTACAGGTTTAGATCTTAAATTTCATGTAAGTTGGTATTAAAGTTCTTAAAGTCTTAAATGTAACTTTTTTTTTTTTTTTTTTTTTTTTTTTTTCATGTCTGTAGAAACCCTGTTATAATTTAAAAAAATTATATTACTTTATATGCATATATGGTAATGTGTAATTTCTGAATACTTTGGTTGGATGTCCAGGACAGCTGGACTCCTTGTTTCACCGTCCTTAAAGTTGAGAATGCTTTGATAATGCACCCTCTGTGACTCCCTGTGTCTGCTCATTCATTTTCCCAGGCCTGCGTTGCAATGGAAAACCACGATGGTTTGCTGATAGAATAAATAAGATATAATAAACTTCCAAA
The DNA here is from genome assembly GCF_018340385.1 of Cyprinus carpio. NCBI lineage: Eukaryota > Metazoa > Chordata > Actinopteri > Cypriniformes > Cyprinidae > Cyprinus > Cyprinus carpio. Next base: position 14,584,076 of record NC_056621.1, on the reverse strand, counting down.
GAGTTAGTCTAATACCAGTAAATGATCTTGTAATACTAATGGTATTTAGGTTGAAATATTTTGTTACCCTAATTTTTTGCTTTCTTTTTTCCAGGGATGTGATTATTCCACTCCTACATTCTGTCTGGAGATACAATTGAATATTCAGTAGCATGCAAGCCAATTCACAACATTCAGGACAACTGCAAAATTTGCATGGAGAAGGAACTACACCTGGAAACGGGACGAGCCAGAACTTTTACCAGCTATGTTTACCACCTCCCACTGCAAGTCCCTCATATTCTGGACAAACTGCCACCGGAAATTACTTCACCTGCACAGTTCAACCAGCAACCAGTGACCAGATTTTGGCTAGTGGCGTTCAAGCTACCAAAGGCACAAAGCTTGCACAAGAAAATCAGCCTAATGCAAACCATATGTTGCCAACAGGAAAACAGGACTCCCAAATTATTCTGTGGAACATGCCCTCTAATTGCCAGATATTCCTACCTGTTAACAACATAAATCTACAAGGTGCTCCCAACAATAATGGGCCAAACATGACACATTGTGCCTTTAACTCAACTAACAGTTTATACATGCAACCACAAACTACCTCCTCAGCAGCTGGCCCACATAATTTGCAACAGTTTAAAACAATAGACACTCAAAGTCTTAATGAACCTAGAATAAATGTGAACACAAGCAACTTGCATAGCAGGCAGCACTATGCAAATGCTCCTACTAAATTGCCAAAAGACTCCTCGAAAACAAGGAAAAGCTTGCCATCTAACCTAAATTATTGTCCTCCAACAGAAAATGCACATCTTGGCCAAAGTAGTTTGTTTGGTGGATACCTTTACCAGTTGTTGTTTGCTGAAAATACAAATAATGCTAACGTGCAAATGCTTTCTACCTGTGCACAGAACCTGCAATCGAATAATGCTGCTCAGAGAGCTGTTGCCGTTGTCCCACCATTGTCTCCAATAGGAACAGCCCCTGTTAATGTATTAGACAAATCTGCTAATGTGAAAATGAATGTAAACCCTGTGCAAGAGACTGTACACCTTCAACCAAATATTCCACATCCTCTGGTGTCCAACGCTAATCTGATGAACCAAACGGGAGAACCAAATGACCCAACAAGCAAGCATCAACGACCAAAGTCAGCAGAACCAAGGCTGAATGATGGCCTTTGCAACGTAGTTGGAGCCAAGAGTCCGGTTTTGGCTAATGAATCAACTGACCAAAGTCCGAACCTGAAATGTGTGGTTGCAGAACAAAACGAGTCTGTTCCAGCTCAAATGCAAAATGAATCAGCTGAAAAGATGAATAAAAACTGTACAGTCATGGACAAAAAAACAATTGACCCGGACACTGTTCCTTTTATTGAATGGCCATTAGATCGATTGCAGACCTTAATGGCCGTGATTCAGCAAATAGAAAATGGGGATCAGAAGAACATCCACATAACTGATCCTGGGAAGGACATCTTAAAACTTTACTGGAATGGGGATACTCGCAAGTTTTCTGAAGTTGTAGAAAGTGGCATATATCAAAGCATAATGGAAGAAGTTTATATTTACTCTCCGATGAACGAGCCTGTGATACTGAGGCAAATTGTAAATGATGCACGTAGCAAAGTCATTGAGAATTTTCACGTTTTAAAACACAACGAAGTGCCACCGAAGATGACGTACACGTCGTCCTGGTTGAATCTTAATGAAAACGTTGATGACATCGACAAGGAATGTGGTTATTCTTGGTTCTATAAGTCTTTTCAAAATGTCCCCGAACACGAAGCACAAAACTCGGCATGTGAAGCACCAAGCAAATTGCAAGAAGCCACTGAAAAGCCATCATTGATTGGGACTAAACAATTACCATCAGCGGTGGAGAACAAAGTACCAGCAGATGAACCAGCATCAAACAAGGAGAGTCTACATGAAACCGTGCCCGTTTCATTTAATGGACAATCATCACCTGTGGCTAACATCAACTGCTCACCGAAGCATAATTGTCAGGTTACAGAACTAACCAACAGTCAACCAATTATTGCAAAATCTCTGGAGGCCATGGTGGATTTGGGTGAACAAGGTGTCCCTACTGGAAAGTCAAGTTTGGATAACCAATTTGGAACCAAGAGTGTTTTGTCGCCCAAATCAATTGGCCAAAATGACTATACAAACTCCCCAAAGCCCATTCATGTGGTTGCAAAACAACAGGAGATTGCGTTATCTTCTGAAATGCAAGTTAGATCCAGTCAAAAAATGCTTAATGAATGTGCCGTTCTTGATAAGAACGTGAGATATGAGACCACGCCAAAACCTAGTCAAGAAACTCCTGTGCAAGTGAATGAATTGGAGACTGACAAGATGGATTCTTCAGCCACTAAGATGAACGTTCTCCCTCATGAAATGGCTAGGCAGTGCTTTGCTAATGAGATGAAAGGACATCAAATGATTGCTGCATTTCCAGACAAGCACAAGGCGCCTTTGTTGAACACAACCCAAGTACTTGACACAAAATCAACAGAAGAACCAATAAGCAGGCAGAAGCTAGAGGAGAAGGCCAAATATTCAGCATCCAGAGTTCTAGCATTGCTATCAGAACAGTACAAGTCATCTTTAGCTGAACATATTCCATTTACAGACAAAGTACAACAAGAACAAATCTCCTCCAAGAAAAATATGTACGATGAGATTCGTGAAGAATCTTCTGTTCCCTCGAATGCTCAGTCTCCATCAGTGATTGATAACGTCTCTCCGAAGTTTAATGAACAACCAAATACTGTTAATCCACTGAACAGCATGAGAAACCTGGTGAGGACACTGGAAAAACGAAATGTTTCATTAATAAAGTATAAAAAATTATTTGAAAAACATGGTGGTTTGAAAAAGCATAAAAAGTCATCTAGAACGTCAAAACTGGACACCAGTTTTGGTAATAGTGTTGGAGCCCAAAGTCCCATTTTGATTGATGAAACATCCAGCGAAAGTGACTGCACAATCGAAGCATCGACGCTTAGTCCTGTGGTTGAAAAACGGCAGTTTGTTCCATTAACCCAAGTGCAAAATGAATCCAGCGAAATGATGCTTTACAGTAAAATTGATAAAACCCTAAGATGTGAGACTGATCCAAAACCTTGTCAAGAACTTCACGTACAAATCAATGATGAGAAGATTGTTGAGATGGATGCTTCATCTTCTTTTAAGCTTGATGTTCTCACTCAGGAAATGGCTAAACGATGCTTTGCTGAAAATAAAGACATTGCTCCAACACCAAAGAATGCAATATTAAGGCTGGATGACCCTCTTTGTAATCGAGCCAAAAGTCCAGTGTTGGCTCATGGATCAACCAGGCAAATTGACTATGCACGTCCGCCAAAACTTTATCCAGTGCTCACGGGACCATCTCAAATGCGAAATGAATCTGATGAAGAAATGCCTGAAATCGACTGTGTACTCACAGAGGACTCTATGAGATGTGAGACTGAATCAAATCCCAGTCTAGAACTTTCTATGAACATGAATGAAGAGGAGTTTGTCGAGATGGATGCTTCAGCTTCTATTAAGATTAACGTTCTCCCTCATGAAGTGGCTATGCAATGCTTTGCTGATCAGATGATTGAAGATAAAGACATTGCTGCACCACTGGAGACAATGCACCGGGCCTGTTTGTTGAATTCACCCCAAGACACAGTATCAACAAAAGAACAGGTAAACATGTGGAGGATGGAAGGGACTGATGGAGCTAAAAGTCCAGTGTTGACTGAAGGATCAACGAGCCAAAGTATTTGTGCAAGTCCACCAAAACTTGATCCTGTGATTAAAGAACCATCTCAAGTGCAAAATAAATCCAATGAAGAAATGCCTGAAATTGACTGTATGCTCACAGATGATAGCGTGAGATGCAAGACTGATCCAAAACCTAGTCAAGAACTTCCTGTTAACATGAATGAAGAGGAGACTGAGAAGATTGACGGTTTAGACTCTATTAAGATTGATGTTTTCCCTCATGAAATGGCCAAGCTTTGGTTTGCTGGCGAGACGGAAGATAAGGACTTGCAGAAAGATACTACAGTTCATAATTCCACTGAGGACCAGGTGAAGGTTCAAGTCCTGGAACTCGATTCTGAAAAAGTGCTCCTAGAAGATATGAAGCCAAAAGAGAGAAAATATCCAAGTTCTGGTGGTGAACAGTTGGAGTCTTACTGTTGTCTTGCTAAATGGTTTCAAACTTTAGAACATGGAAATGGCTCGTTGTGCATGTGCCAGATAAAAGCAGAGTCGAGGGAGAAGGAGATTCAAATTGAGGCCCACAGAACAAGTTTAGAGGTGCAGGCTGAAAAAGACAGTCCTGGTGATTGCGAACGTGTGGAAATGGATGCTGCTGCTGCTCTGGAAAGAACAGATGATTCTGAAGCCACAGATGATTCTGAGGACGAAAACCCATTGCTGCATGATCCTACTACGGTGAAGACAAAGATTGCGAAAGACATATCAACTTCCGAAGAGGTCTCCAAGGCAGAGACTGAAACTTCAGAGCAGAAAAGAAGTGAATCGCCCTCAAAATGTGCAACAAACATGACTCTTATGAATGTGATTGAGCAAGACACCCCAGCTCCTGATTTGAAGGAGACTAAAACGGTATGTCTTGCACTGTATGGGTCGTCTTCTGAAAAAGGAAACCAACTAAAGCTAACTAAAAGATGCAAAGAGAAATCAAGTCGTGAAGAACCCCCAAAAACTCTTCAAATAATTATAAGCTCTCACCAGAAGGTTAAAAACAACAGCGAGTCAAAGAAGCGCATATGTATGGAATCAGAAGATGAAGATGCTACTGACAGGAGAAAGCGGATACGAAGAGCATCCTTGCAAAGTCGGGTTCAGCGTAAATCCTTCAGCTATTTGGTTGAAGGAAATAAGCGGAAGAGACGGCACAAGCATACAACGCAACAAATGTCAATGAATAAATATATCACTAGAGGGAAGACCGTGCCATCCAAATTATTGCATTCACCCGTTAATGTAAAGAAAAGTAAATATGAGTTGGGGAACCCTGCACTGATGCCATTGGATGAGGGTCCTGCTTTGGAGTTCAAAGTATTGCCAGAGACTTTTACCTTGGAAGATGGAGCTGAACTTAATTGCGCTCAAGCCGACACATCACAGACTATGCAAAATGGTAACTTCTGAAAATGTATACTTCTATTATTATTTACGCTGTACCCAATGTATACTTATAAAATCTTGTTCCTTTTTCTAGAGATGTCAGGCCCAGAAGAAAAAGCCGAAAGGAAGAAAACTAGCCATGTGCCAACCCAAGGTACTGGACTGAAGATTCATGTTAATTTGAAATGTAACTTTTATTAGCCTCTTTTAAAGTAAAGGTGCAATTCACCACTTCTGAATAATGATTAATGAACTGAATCGCATAACATTGTTTGGCAGGCAGTTAACCACTCATCTAAATGGCTTTGTGCTTGTCTGTCTATCTGCAGGTGTCTGGAGTTTCAGTCCCTTGAAGAAAAAGTGCACTCAACCCATCCAGGACACTGACGTCTCAGGCTCATGTAGCCTCTTCCAAGAGTTCAAAAAGAAATATCAAGAAAAGAAGGGCGTTGCCTCCAAGCAGAACTTAAATTCCAGTGAAAGAGCTTGATTTTCTATTAAAGTATAAGCAAATGGGCTTTTGTCATGTTTACTTCCTGTGAATGATAAACCTAAACTGCTACAAACTGCAAGTGTTCAAATACATGTTTACTTGAACTTGATTATTTGTATTATATTATAAATGCATCATTTGCACACTGTTCATCCAGATCAACTGCTGCTAGTCATTCAGTATTTGTGTACCAGTTTTATACATTAACTACATTTCCAAGAAACATGTTCGTCATGAAACTGAATATTTTTTTTTTTATTCTGTATATTGTAGTGTTTTTATTTGGATTCCACTGGTTTGTAAAAATGTGACCATCTATTTTTGTACGATTTTATAAGACCTTTTTTTTTAATAAAAACATTTGGTTTCAAATACGTTTAATTTTGCTCCTGGTTTTTAAGCTCTGCTACACCGTGATTCATCGAGGGAGAGAAATTTCAGAGAACATAACCTAGTAAACAATAATAATAATAAAATATTTATTTTAAGGCACTTTTATAAATCGCCTTTAAACCGTGCAAAAATTTTAAATATCAAACGTCACAGACATTAACGCAAAATAGAATTTAAATGTAAAAATAATGCATACAAATAAAAGAATTCAAAAATATGAATTCCTCGAACGCTTATGCTTGTCGCTTATGAGTGACGTAACACTATAAACAAGACCCGCCCACTATGATACTCGCGAGAGAGAGAAAACAAAACAATGTGGCAGCGAAGAAGCCATATAGAAAGTTAACGATGTGACTCAATTAGAACGTATATTACATATGACATATTCGCAGTTCGTCATATAAAGGTGTAAAAACAGCACTGAAAACGACCAAATCATGGCTACCATAGATTCTCTTATGAGCTTGTGAGTAACCATTTTTATCGAGTGTTTAACGCTACCGACAGTCTTCATTCTGTTCATTTATTGAGTGTTTTCTCCGCACGCAGGTGCGCTTTTAGCGTCGCTCAGCGCGCTGAGAGGTATGAGGAGATCAGGATGTTGCCTGCCGCCGTTAAAGACAGATTATTGCGGATAATGATGTCTTACGGCACGGTCACCGACTCCAACATCAGCCAGGTAATGCGTCCCCATCACAAGAGCATTTGTGATGAATGATGCTGTATTGCGCTCATCGTGTGTGTGATTTGTGTTTCAGCTCGTGCACAACGGCACTCACACACTGGATCTGCAGAACTGCAAGGTGTCCGACTCCGCGCTTCAGCAAATCCACTGCCTACAGCTGAGGACAATACTGTTAAGAGGCTGTGCAGATATCACCTCGAATGGTATTATTTTCACAAATGTGAAATAATCAGTGCTGTATATAGGGGGGGTCATTTGTAATATGCAGTCATTTGTTGGCAAATTAAATAGTGTTGTTATTGTTAACTAAAAACTAACTACTAAATAAAGCTGAAACAATATATATATATATATATATATATATATATATATATATATATATATATATATATATATATATATATATTAAACATACATTAAAAATATCATTGCATACTATATTTGAATCTAAATAGTACTAAAATAACACTGAAATTAACTAAAGAACCAACAGTCAATTATTAATAAATTAATTTAGAAATGTATAAATTGGTATATGGGGTAAATAATAAAAGAGTCCCCATGGTTAAACCTGAAAATATTACCGGCTTAATTATAATTATTATTAATTGTTAATAATAACTGGTGCTGTCAAACGATTAATCGCATCCAGAATAAAAGTTTTTGATTACATAATATGTGTATGTGTACTGTGTATATTTATTATATATAAATACACACACATACAGTAAATATTTTGAAAACATATGTATTTACATGCATATATTAACATTCTTATATTTTATATTATATGTAAATATATTGAAAATATAAACATAACATTTTTCATGAATATATACATGCATGTGTTTGTATTAAATATACACAGTACACACACATATGATGTAATCAAAAACTTTTATTTTGATTTTGTATTATATTTGAATAGTTTTATTTTTAATGAAACTATATTAATCACAATCAACTAGAAAACATCACTAATAATTGGATATAAATCTAGCTAGAGCTAAATACATGTATATTTAGTATTTTAATAACTGAAAACAATTATTTTAATTGCTTTCAATTGATCAGAAATGACATAAATATTAAGCAGCACAACTGTCAACATTGATAATAATGTTTAAATGTTTATAGCATATTAGATTGATTTCTGAAGGATCACGTGACAGAATACCGGAGTAATGACGCTGACAATCAGTTTTGCATCAAAGGAATAAATTACAGTTCAAAGTATAATAAAACTGAACGCAGTCATTTTAAATAGTAATTTAATACTAAAGTAGTAATGCTGTTATACTGTATTTTTGACCAAATAAATGAAGTCTTGTTCATCATGAGACTTCCTGACCTTTATATACTGAAATGAAAGTGCACTTATTACTTGACTAATAACTCAGAAAGGAAATGTCAGGTCCTCTTTATTTATTATCTTGGAATGTAACACCCAAACTGTACATTTTAGACTCCAATTGAAATCTGAGTACACTGAAATTGTTCAAGACATGATCCTTTGCTGTATTTCTCTTTCCCTCAGGTCTAGAGGTGCTGGCATCCCGGTGCCCTTATCTTCAGGTCGTTGATCTCACAGGCTGCACGGCTGTGACAGACTCAGGGGTTCAGGCTCTGGCGCGACACTGCAGATCTCTGGAAGTGATTTCCCTGCGTGGCTGTGCTGCTCTCAGTGACAGAGCCCTGCTGGAGCTGGGACAGAACTGCAGGGTGCTGCACAGCATTTACTTCTCGGGGACAGAGGTCATTTACACCGTTGTCCTTTTAAACATTCTTTTAAACATTTTGTACACACTGATGATTATTATTTTGACCAAATACTTACTGCTTGTACATTCACACTATTTAAAGGTAACTGATCAAGGGGTCATTGGGCTTGCAACTGGAGTTTGTTCACACAGCCTAAAGGTATTGCATACAGTCCATTTTAATATTGTATTATTATTATTATTATTATTTGTAATTAATTATTTACTGTTCCAGGAGTTACAGATGATACGATGTCGCAATTTGACTGATGTGGCAGTGACTGCTGTTCTTGCAAACTGCGCCAACATCAGAATTTTCAATTTCCATGGATGTCCCCTGATTACAGGTAGTCACATGGTCATGGACATCAATTGCAACAAATTTTTTGTAGTCCAGAAATGATGTTTCAGTGCATCTATGTGTGTCTCTTTTAGATAAATCAAGGGAGGCGCTCCAAAACTTTATTGGTCCCAACAAGATCCAACAAGTGTCTTGGACTGTGTACTAATGTGACTTATTATCAACTACAGCACATCAACTTTATTGTTGTAAATGTAATGCACTCATCAAAGAAGATATGCATAATCGTTGTCAAATCAATTAAACTAATTGTCACTGTTTAATGGAAAAAATGCTAAAAATTGTACATCGTTTGCATTGTAATGTTATTTAATATTTAAGAATATATTTATGTAAAATTGTTTTGTTTACCTACCTTTCATTTTCAACACTTCAACTGTACTATAACACATGATAAATAAAAATATATGTATGAAATAACAGTAATCTGCTCTAGAATAGGTTTCACTGAACATCAACAGCTTCCAGTAAACAGCATCAATTATATATAGATAGATATGATGGATGTTTTATTGACATCCATACTATACTTGCGCATGAATGCTTTGGCTGTTATAGATCAGGTTTGTAGTTGTAGCACCACACTGTGCTATTTGTTAGTCCGTAGTTCTCCTCTTTGACCGAGTCGGGCAGCTCAAAGTGAGCCAGTTTATGTAATAATTTTCTGATGTCATGGCTTTCAAACTGAGCCCGTCCCGGGTCACCAATAAGCACTTGTGCTCCGTGTGTGGTTATGCATGTCTGGAGCCACTTATGCAGACGATCAGCCAGATCTTCATCATAGAACATGTCTCCGAGAAGAATGAGGTCCCAGTCATCAGGTTTTGAGCCGATCATGTTGTCTGTCACACAAGGTAATGGCTCCAGATTGTTCAGTTCACAGTTCACTTTTGTGGCAACGGCAGCAACTGTAATAACAAAACAAAGCGCTTATGTTTAATATCATAAAACCTTTGTCAGTCAGTGTGGCCACCACTGTCTCTGATAAACTCTTATCTATTATTCTTATTTCAGTTATGAGCTGCAGCAGGAACACAAGTCTCACTTGGATCAGTGTCATTGGCGACAACATGGGAAGCTCCAGTGAGTTTGGCAGCAATGGCTGATGCTCCACAACCACAGCCGAGATCCAGCACCTTTCTGCCTCCAGACACCTCGGGGTTATTCAACAGATACCTGAGAACACAGTCCACTCAGAAATGCATCATTAATAAAAACGACACAATAACGCAGGTAGACTGAACGCATCTCACAGTAACTAACCTAAAATCTACCGTAGCGTTTATTATTATAGTGATTTGTTACCTAGCCAGCGCCTGTCCACCGGGCCAATATATTGCCCAGTAAGGATCAGGGAAAGGCCATAATTCAGGTTTCTCCGTCCAGAACCGGCAGGTGGGGGTGAAGAGTCTTAACGAAATCTCTGGGGTCAAGCTTTGGGAGCTCACTATTTCTGTATTGTCTATAATGAACTTCTTTATATCATCCTCTGATCTGACGCTTGTCACGTATCGACGCATTAAACAACGCGTTCCTCTTTGTAATGGGTTTAAAGTGTCCTGACCGCGGAAACACAGGATTATTCGTCTGTACATGTCTGCAATGCTTAAACGAGTCAAAATCCCTCCTGTTTCTACTATTTACGTTTCTTCCACATGTCTGTCACGCATGCGCAGACCGGCTCGGCACGTCTGCAACGTCACGAAGATGATTTCACCAATCAGAGCGCTCGACTGAAAATCTTGCTTACATTTTTAAATTTTAATTTTGAACTTTGTACATTTGCCGAATACATTAACAGGAGGAAAAACATCCTACAAAAACTAGGAATCAATAACAAAAGTAATAGTAAATGATGATATATTTGCCAGATATCATCACTTTTTTAAAACATGTTAGCATGGTAAGAACATTTAAAATGTACTCGTTTTAATTAAAAAGCTGTAAACATGAACATGGGGGAAGAATGATATATATATATATATATATATATATATATATATATATATATGTGTGTGTGTGTGTGTGTGTGTGTGTGTGTGTGTGTGTGTGTGTGTGTCATTGTTGTTATTGACTGGTTGCAGTGTTCTGGCTGGTACATGTTAAATCTTCATCATTGTAATCATACCTTCCAGAAATAGTCCCATGAGCTCACAAAGTGATTATTCAGTGAAGAGGTGGGCTGCTCCTGTATATGACAGTCACCATAGATACCTGCTGCCAAGGCTTCTTTCAACAGCACTGCCTGCTCAATGAGCAAACTGACCGAGTGTCAAGTACTGAGTGTGTGTGAAATCAAAACACAAGGAGGAAAAACAGCCATCACCAAGGATACAAAAGGTACGTTATATTGTTTTGGTGATTATTTTCTTTGTTATTAATAATAGACAGCATTAGTGACACATTAATCTAATGCTTTTATACACATTTATATAGTACTATGAATATTTACTCTTAATATTATGCATTTTATAAAAGAGCAAATGCTACAAAGCGCTCTCTGCCACAGATACTGCTTGACTGTCAAGTAACTAAGTTTAAAAAGATTCTAGCAGCAAATAAACATTAGACATTGTTTCCATGTTGTTGTGTCACTCCGGCATGCTAGGTTCGAACTGTCTGGTCCGTGTGAAATAGTTTTGTATAAGGGCAGGACGATCTGCATTTGAGTACACAGTTTCTCAACTCACTTTTGGATATGGCCAAGTGGAGAGGAGAAAGAAGAAGCCTTTCACCTTCAGGATTGTGGAGTGAGCAGGAATGGGACGCTGACCCGGGCCGTACATCTTTCTGGCGCACTCTTAGGTCTCAAAGTTCCCTCGCGTCCTCGGATCTTGACTTTTGGGATAGTAGATCTCTTCTTAAAGCTCGGGTATGTACAAAGTGAAGCTCTGAGGATCAAAACAAATCTTTTTTTTTTTTTTAATAATCTTTTACAAAATTTTTAACAAATATGACGCTTCTTTTCAGAAATCTCCAGCATGGAGTTGTGTAGGCTTATGTGGATCGACTGGCCGCTCAAAAATCAGCACCAGGTTAGTGCTTTGAAAGTATAGTTCACCCAAAAAATTCAAATTTACTAAAATGTACTCACCCTCAGGCCATCCCTAAAATGTAGAGTTTGTTTCTGCACAGATTTGGAGAAATTTAGCATTACATCAGTTGCTCACCAGTGGATCCTTTGCAGTGAATGGGTGCCGTCAGAATGAGAGTCCAAACAGCTGATAAAAACATCACAGAAATCCACAAGTAATTCACATGACTCCAGTCCATCTTTTAATGTCTTGAATTGAAAAGGTGCATGTTTGTAAAAAAAATAAAAAAATCCATCATTAAGACCTTTTTAACTTCGGAGATAAATATGCACAGATCAATCACTGTTTAAGCGAAAACAGTTCTAAACAAATATGTGGGTGGATTTGGATGTGAGAGAACAACAGAGGATTGACTTTTTCACTGGAGGAAGTGATATTATGGATTATGGGCTGGTATTTTGGCCAGTTAATGATGAATTTGTTTTTTACAAACATGCATCTTTTCACTTTAAAATATGTTAATTGATGACTGCAGTGGTTTGGATTACTTGTGGATTATTGTGATGTTTTTATCAGCTGTTTGGACTCTCATTCTGACGGCACCCATTCACTCCATTGGTGAGCAAGTGATGTAATGCTAAGTTCTGTTCTGCTAAAATCTGTTCTGATGAAGAAACAAACTCATCTACATCTTGGATGGCCTGAAAAGAATTTCAAGGAAATTATACCAATATAAAGTTTTACTAATCATTCTAATTCTATGAGAATAGTGAAGTCCACACACCACAATGATAATATCACAGAGGAAAAATGACGAATCACTTTCAAAATGATTTTATTTCCAGCTGATATGAATATGATAAAAACATTGACATCTCTCTAAACCAGCACTCTTGGCAGCCAGAAACACAGGGGCTCCCTGGGCATGACGAGATGGTCATCTACATCCCGTCTGGCTCCAGAAGGAGCTCCGCGATCACGCTCTTCTGCTGAAGACTTTGAGCTCCGAGCTGCTCTGGAGGAAAGTAGCGTGAGGAGAGCAGAGCTCATCCAGAAGCTCCAAGAGGCCAGAGGTCAGCTGGATGCTCAGACAGACCTTCTGAAAACCACAGGATCTCAGCTTCAACAAAGCCAGAGCATCTCAAACGTCCTGGATATGAAGCACAAGGTGTGGTTGAAGAGGTTTGAGCTCTACAGACACTGAATCTTACAGTTTGGTTTAGTTTGACAGGACAGTAAACAGGAAAGGGATATCAAAGTGTGCTGTTGATCTTCCTCCCCCACAGCAGCTGTCTGAAGCAGTGAGTGCTCTTGAACACGACAAGGAAGCTGCAGAGCTTAGCCGATTTGAGGAAAGCCGCCATCGAGGGGAATTACATGACAAGTGAGTTATATTAGCGTTATATATGGAATCCATACTCTATGTGACAAGGACATTAATGTTAGTTTAAACAACTAACATTTAATCAACATCTTTTTTGCAAGGACACACTGCTACTTAGAAACTTCATTTATGCATACATTACCATTCTAATCATTGGGGTCGGTAAAATGTTTTGAATTTGAAAAAGACTCTTATGCTCACCAATGCGGCATTTATTCAATTATTTGATCAAAAATACAATAAAACATCAATGTTCTGAAATATTATTATGATTTAAAATAAAGGTTTTCTAAATGTACATTATTTCTGTCATGCAAAGCTGAATTTTCAGCATCATTACTGTAGTCTTCAGTGTCACGTGATCCTTCACAAATCATTTTATTATGCTAATGTGCTGTTAAAGAAACATTTTTTCTTATTATTGTTGAAAACAATTGTGCTGCTTCATATTTTCTATGGAAACCATAACATTTTTTTTTCAAGATTCTTTGGTAAGCAGAAATTTCAAAAGAACAGAATTTATTTAAAATATAACTATTTTGTAACATTATAAATAGTGTCACTTTGAACTGTTGAAGGCGTCTTTGCTAGATAAAAGGATTCATTTCTTTAAGAAAAAAATCTTACTGACCCTTACAGTGGGGTCCAATAGTCTAAGATCACTCTATTTCTTTCCCTTTAAAACTGAAAATAAACACATTTTTTTAAGATTTGGAAGGATTTCAAAAAACACTTTAATGCAAATAAATATTGAGAATTTTGCACACATTTGTGCTATTGATCACGTGACACCTTTGTACAGATGATCAGAGATTCTTGCATCTTATGCTTCTTGGATCAACTCAAATCAGACCGTAACAAACCAAATACTTAAAATCAGAATTGAGTGCTGATTTTGAATTATAATCCTGCTCAAATTGCTGTCAATAATATAATTTATAATGACAGAATTATCCATAACATTTAGAAAAAGCAAAACACACTTTTACCCATTTCATTTCTGTCTTGATTTGATATGTTGATTCACTCCATGTAAACAAAGAGTTCTGCAGCTTGAGTTGGACATTTTGAAGATGAGGTCTAACCTGGAGAGAAGAAGTCCACCCACATCACCAAACCCTCTCAGCAGAACTCTGCCCGCTGCAAAAGACCAAACCCTCAGAGAGGTAGAGCAAAAAACGTCTGCAAACGTACATGAACTTTCATCTTTGATACTTTCAATCTATTAAGTGTGTAATGTGAGTACTAAATTAGACTGGTCAACTCTTTCTGAAGAGGATCTTTTGGCTTATTATACTAATACAGACCATTATCTAAGTAATGTTTATCTGCCCAGAGAAGCTATTATGTGTAAGGATGTCAACTGTCAGATTGAGGAGCACAAGAGTAATCTATGATGTTGTGGCTGCTCTGTTGGAAGGTGGTAAACCTCTTCAAAAACACAGGAGAAACAGGGCCTATAATATTAGACCAGGATGGAATGAGCATGTAGCACCATATCACACTGAAGCTTGGGAAGCTTACAAGCTTTGGGCCCTGGCTGGGAGACCGAGGCAGGGCCCTGAGCTTGAGAAATAAAAAGCTTGCCAATGCCAGATATAAGTATGCTGTTCGTTTTATATCTAGAAATCAGCAAGCCATGAGGGCTGACTCTATGGCCAGTAAAATGATGAGCAAGAATATTACTGACTTTTGGAAGGAGGTGAGGTCCCTCAATAACTGTAAATCTTCCCTTCCTTGTACTGTTGAAGGAGTCTCCGGAGAAGATAATGTTGTTGAAATATGGAGACAGCACTATAGCTCCCTCTTTAATTGTTTAAAACACGATCCACATGTGGAGGACTCTGCTATCAGTAATGAATCAATAAGTATTCTGACATATGAGGTATTTGGTGCCATATGGAAATTACCTAACAATAAAGCATGTGGTATGGATTCAATAACTGCAGAGCATCTGAAAAATGCCAGTCTTAGGCTTGCTTCCCTCTTAGCAATCAACTTTACTGGTTTGTTGATCCATGGCATACTTCCAGATTCAATGTTATATATTCTGCTTGTCCCAGTTATTAAGGACAAAGCTGGAAAAGTTGGCTGCCTGGATAATTATAGACTTATAGCATTGGCCAGTATTTTATCCAAGGTAATGGAAAGAATCCTCCTTGATAGAGTGAGTGGGTATATCTCTTCTCTGGATAATCAGTTTGGATTTAAGCCAAACCATGGCACAGACATGTGTATTTATGCTCTCAAGGAAATAGTGAATTTGTATAAGTCTAAAAATTCCACTATTCTCATGTGTTTTATTGATGCCTCCAAAGCATTTGATAGAGTGAATCACAAACAGCTTTTTATTACGCTAAAGCAAAGGGGAGTCCCTGGGTATATTGTGAGGGTTCTTGCCTATTGGTATGCCCACCAGCAGATGCATATCAAATGGGGGGGTAGCATATCTGCCCCCTTTAGAGTGTCCAATTGTGTTAGGCAGGGAGGAATCTTGTCCCCTGTCTTATTTAATTTATATATGGATGAACTGTCAAGGAGACTTAATGGTTGTAACACTGGCTGTATGATTGGTGGCAAGCTGGTGAATCATCTTATGTATGCAGATGACCTTGTTACTTTTAGTCCGAGTAGTGTTGGGCAGCAGGAGCTTCTTAATATATGCTCTGATTATGGGGGTGGAATTTGATATAAAATACAATTCCAGCAAGAGTGCTGTTTTAATTATGCAGAACGAAACAGGATAAATTGCTTAATTTTTCCTGTGTTCACGCTAGCCAATAATGAGGTTTGCAAAAAGATTAAATACCCTGGTCATTGTATTGCAGATGATATGAATGATGATGATGACATATACAGACAGTGTTATAAGTTATATGCACAGGCAAACACCATAGCACGTAAGTTTAGTTACTGTTCTACTCGAGTTAAAGTGGCTCTGTTCAAAGCTTACTATACACCACTTTTTTACAGCCCATCTGTGGTCTTCTTACAAAAAATCTAGCATGCAGAAGTTACAAGTTGCCTACAATGATGCAATGAGAATTTTACTCAAGGTTCCCAGAGGAGAGAGTGCTAGTCAGATGTTTGTATCTGTAGGAGTAACCACACATCTGAAAGCACTTTTAAGAAATTTGATGTTTAAATTTATGCAACGTCTGGATGAGTCTACTAACAGTATCATGGTGGCACTCTCAAATCCCTTAGTGAGCTGCTACAGGTACACATCCAGACTGAGAGTGCATGAGGCTGAAATGTCTGTATGTATTTTAATTATTGTATTTGCTTTTTTCTTACTGTTTGTTTGTTTGTTTGTTTGTTTGTTTTGTTTGTTTTGATCTGTCCTGTCTTGCATGGCTTTTGGACATGAGTCTGGCAAATAAACTGAATTGAATTGAATTGAATATTAAGAAGGTTTTGTATTCTGCTGATTCCAGCAGGGACAGAGGCAGGTTGAGAAAGAGATAAAGAAGCTCAGAGAAGCTCTCAGAAAAGCAGAGGAGAGAACAGATGACCTGGAGTATGAGAAAGACAGTGCACTGAGACAGCTCCACTCCTCTGAAGAGGTTAAACCTAAAAATGAAAATTTTGTCATTATTTACTCACCCTTATGTTTGTTCAAACCTCTATGACTTTCTTGCATGAAACGCAAAATAAGATTTTGAATTAGTCTATACAGTGGAAGTCAAGACTGAAATGATTAAAAAAAAAAAATAAAATTAAAGTAATAAAGTAAAATACAAACTATAAATTAAGTAAAAAAAAAAAAAATAGAAATGTTGCCTTAATTGGCAACTAACTGAAATAAGTTGGAAATAAATACAAATTTAAAGCAAAGATAATAATCCAGAATAGCAATATAAAAAATACTAAGAATGACAAAAACACATAACAAAATTACTAAAACAACCACAACAACAACCTAGAATTAAAATGAAGACATAAAAATAAATATAGTAAATAATACTAAAATAACTTTTAAGACAAGAAAAACATTCGGTAACACTTGACTTAAAGCCTTTATGTGCAATGCATTATAAAGTGTTATTAAAGGCTATAATGCATAATGCATAATGATTATTGTAATACATAATATATTGTTGTAAATAATTATAAATTAATTTAAAATGTTTAGTGTAACAAGGAATTGATACGTGTTATAATGTATTAACTGTGGTTATAATTATTTATGAGACTGCACAATGCATTATAAGGTAATGCATTAAAACTACTTTTATAATGCATCATACATAAAGGCTTTAAGTAAAGTGTTACCAAACATTCTTCAGAAATGTTCTTTTGTGTTCTACAGAAGAATGAAAGTCATACAGGTTTGGAACAACATGGCAGAATTAACATTTTGGGGTGAACTGTTCCTTTTTAAAGTGTACTCATTGTGATTAAAGTTACATTTAATGCACAAAAATTAAGCTGAGATTTAAAAAGTGCGCAAACATTTACACAGAGCAAACATGAGGCAATAAACCAAGCAGAAGAGTTGGAGCAAAGACTGAGCAGCTCCATCCAGACCCAGAAAGAGCTAGAGGAGCAGCTGAATGAGTCCCGCAGCCGTCTGGGACAAATAGAGCTGGTATGAGCAAAAAACTGTGCTACACTCTCTAGTTTTTCATTATTGCATTACATTACTGCCAGAAAAACTATTATCTCCTTATTAGGAAAAAGACTTGTTTTCCACTAAAACCCGGAGACTAGAAGACAATTTGAATGACTTAAAGGTCAAACTATCCAGAGCTTTAATGGACAAAGACCATCTTGTCCAGGTCTGACATCACATTTCATATTAAGCTATGCCCAAACACAATATCAACAGTTTTATCAGACAATATTGTATTTATAGTACACATTTTACTACTTGCTTTTAGCATTGATTTCCTCTGCTGTCCTTGACCTATTCTGGGCCGCAGCCCTCCAGTTCAGAAGCACTGTTTTAGATGTAACATGGTATAAACGCTGACTTTTCTGTCAATGTCTGTGAAGAGAAAGCAGAGCTCCATCAGAGGATCCAGGCTTTGGATCTGCAGCTGCAGAGGGAGCAGAGAAGCAAACAGGGCTTCAGTGAGCAGGTGTGTGAGCTGCATTCTGAGCTGTCTCAAGCTAAGAGCCAGACCAACAAACAGAAGATAGAAACCATGTTGACGAAGGAGGAGCTGCTTTCCATTAAAGAGGTCAGAGGACACTCTTTTCCAAATCTATATACAAAAATATTTCCTTAGGGGTTCTTTTATGAAGTAAATTAACATTTTTATTCATAAAGGACAGATTAAATTGATCCAAAGTGACAGTAAAAACTCAATTAATGAAACTGAAAAAAAAACGTAATTTAAAATAAATGCTGTCTTTTGCAGTTTCCACAAAAATATTAAGCAGTACAACCGTTAATTGATAATATTTTTGAGCAGCAAATCAGCATATTAGAATGATTTCTGATTTCGGTGACACTGAAGACTGGGGTAATGAAATTTTTACCATTACAGGAATAAATTACTTTTTAAAAAATAATAATATTGAAAACTGTTTTTAATGTAATAATATTTCACAATATTACTGTTTTTTTCTTATATATTTTTAGTTAAATAAATGCAACCTTGGTGAGCATAAGAGACATCTTTCAAAATACTTAATGCTCTTATTTTTTAATGCTAATATTTTGAATGTTAGATCTGACTTTCCCAGATGATCTCTGACAGATATATTATATTATATTATATTATATTATATTATATTATATTATATTATATATTATATTATATTATATTATATTATATTATATTATATTATCAGGTGAAATTATATTATTTTAAAGACTGTTTAAAGTCATAGCATTAGAAAATAATAACATTAATATTATAAATATTATATAATTATATTTAAAAAAAAAAAAAAGTTATTTGATTGGCTTTCAATAAAACCCTTTTTTTTTTTAGTTTGTTCTGAATTGTTCTGAACAACCTTTTTCTGAATACTTTGGAATTTCAGTTGAACGAAAAGCTGTCATCTGATCTGACCAAAGCTACAGAGCGACTACAGGTGACTCTTAACCAGCTACACGAGCTGGAGGCGGAGAAACTGATCCAAACCAATCAGATTGCGGCACTGGAGACTGAGCGCTTGCAGCTGATAGGAGAGAAAGAGGAACTGAGGAAAACATTTGATGATGGACTTCATGAGAAGATGATAGAGCTGGGAGAGAGATGCTGCCAGCACAGGTCGAACTTCAGTGTTGCCTGGAAATGATTATTAATATTGATTGTGCAGATTATTTTTGGCTCTGATCCAGGTTATTAATTCCATATATACAGAGAACGGCAGGACAATCTAGAACAAGAAAATCAGACTCTGCAATTAAAATGTCAAGACCTGGAAAAAAAAGTCCAAATCTCGGAGGCGGGGTATAAGCATAAAGAGGAGGAGCAACAGCAAATAAGGGCGGGGTTTGAGCAGGAAAAGGAGGAGTTGAGGAAACTGGCTGCTCACTGGAATGAGAGGTGGCTGGATGTGGCGATGACGTTATGCTCGACGCAAGCAGAACTCGATGAGCTCAAGAGTCAACAGCGAGTGAATGACAACGTAACTTTTGTTTCCTTTCATTGGTCTAATGTGACCATTTGTCAAGTGTAGTGTTACTGTGTTGTTTGTTAGTGTCTCTTTATGTTGTCTTACAGCGAGAGCCTGAAGTTTCACAACAGATAGAGCCTGAGAGGGACCCAAGCCAAGTGCAGCAGAGACTCATGGGTAGCTCTGTATGTAGTCAAAAAGTCCCTCATGAATAAATATATAATATGCATTTAAAGAGCTGTTTGGTCACAATGTCAACGTTAAAAATATCACGTCCGGTGTCTCTTGAAGTCGTGGATGGAGAGTTGGTGCAGGTGAAGGCGGAGCTGCTGAAGGTGAGGGACATGCTGAGGATCAGAGACACTGAGCTGGAGGAACAGCTACAGGAGCTGCGGTCTGCTCGCCGTCAGGTGGGACCTGCAAACCTGCCAGAGATCTGTGTCCTCTTGGATGACTGATGCCATAACAGAGATATGATTTTTTTTGTGCAGGAGTCACAACAGAGCGGTGAGGTCCAGAGGCTGGAGCAGCTTCTTGCAAAGAGAGATCAGGAAATTAAAGAAAAGTATGTATATTTCACTCATAATCATTCCCATATGAAAAAAAACATATGTTTATATGATTTAAATTATATGTAATGTTAAACATTTCTTTTCTGACCAAAATGTATATTTCAAATATATGCTCAGTATATGAAAAAAAAAAAAAAAAAAAAAAAAAATAATAAAAATATATATATATATAAAAAAATATATATATATATATATATATACACACTACCAGTCAAAATGTTTGAACAGTAAGATTTTTTATGTTTTTTAAATAATTCTCTTCTGCTCATTAAGCCTGCATTTATTTGATCCAAAATACAGCAAAAGCATTAATATTGTGAAATATTTTTACTATTTAAAATAATTGCTTTCTATTTGAATATATTTAAAAATGTAATTTATTCCTGTGTACAAACTTGACGAGATTCATAATTGGCTTTAATAAATAGAATATTGATTACATTGTTAATGTAAAAATATAAAATTAAATTTTTCTGATAATGTAAGTAACGTTCATTTATCCAAGAAAGATTAGATTGATAATATAATATAATATAATATAATATAATATAATATAATATAATAGAAGTCCCAAATAAATGAGCAATTATAAGTAACAATATGTATTTTGTAAATATATTTTAAAATATATTAGCAATATACTTATGCCATGTTTATCTGTACTCTCTCTCTCTCTCTCTCTCTCTCTCTCTCTCTCTCTCTCTCTATATATATATATATATATATATATATATATATTTTATATCAACATAATAGTTATGGCCATATTTGAATGAATGATGCATGTGACTGTTTAAGGACCTTAAGATGCACAATTCAGATCATTTATGACCATTTATTTCCAGATGAGGGGGTTTAACGGTCATGGAATGTGAACATGCAGTGCTATCAAAAACTAGTAAAACAGGAAGCAGCCGCTTATTGTTCCTTTATGGAACAATAAACTATATGACAGGTTTCATGTCATCAGCCTTTTTTCTTTTTCTGCCGCAGGGATCAAGATCTGAAGAACCTGGAGATACAGAGGATAACACAGAAAGCAGAGGCTCAGATCAAGATATCCGCCCTGGAGCAGGAGGTACAACGACAGCCATGACGTTAAAACTCTCTCACGGCAGAACTGATTAATCTGACCAGGTTTCAGTATCCCACGTCTTTGTGCTTCTTACCTCGGGCAGATTTTTGGACACAAAGGTCTGCTGTGGAGAAAGGAAGTGATCAGTGAATGCAGTCCTGAGGACTTAGAGTCACCAAAGGCCCCATTAGAAGGTATTCCCTCATGCTAAAATTAAGCAAAGGCCAAAAATGTATCATAATTAATAGAACACAAAAGCTCCTAGATATACAAGCTTGATTTTACATGTTGTTGTGTTCCGAAGTGTGTTTAAAACACAGTGCAACTAGGTGTAGCATTTACACTAGAAGGGGCTCTATAGCGTATTAGCATCTGCTGTAAGGGTGGTTTGAAACTAAAATAAATTCAAACTGTATGTCTAGCTACCTGAATACTGTTTAAAAGCACAGCAGTTTGTAGGTGACTCTATCGCCTCCTTGTGTACTGGAGAAACGTTCCTGCCAAAATAACTGAATAACACACATTTTGCACACCTTCATGAGTATCTTCCTGCAACTTACTTGGTTTTTATGTTTTGGCTCCAGAAAGCAGAAGGCGAGCAGAAACGCTTGAGCGGGAACGAGACCTGCAGGATCTTGAACCTCCCCAGCAGGTACTGACTGATGTTTGTCTGCACGTGTGTGTTAATGTGTTTATTCATCCATATTTCATTCCGTAGGGCAAAACAGAGAAAGAATCTCCATTAGAGACTAAAAAACAGAAACCTGCGGGTACAGACCTTGTAGATCCGAACCAACAGAGGAGGCTGGTCACCGAGCAGGTGCTGCACCGTGTGCATAGTAACACTCCTAAACACTTCATCAGAACAAGTGTTATAGTATTTACTTCCTGTTTGTGCTTGTTTGTGTCTCCTTTCTGTGTTACAGCTGAAAAGTCTGTTCAGAGAGCGAGAGCAGTGTGGAGAGAGGTCAGTAGAGCAGCATAAACACTCAGTCAGTTGTCAGTCAGTTTGATTCGTTATCTTCCTTGTTTTTTTCAAATTGTTGTTTTTTTTAAATGAGACTGCGGGGAAATTCCAGACTCAGAGTCATCATCATTCTCCCCTCCCCCACCGAGAATCTGTGGAGAAATCAGTAAGCGAGCACATGAAATGAATGGTCAGACACCGTGAATGGGCACATTATTAATCAAGATCAGTCAAGGCTTATCTGACTTTTTTACTGATCATTCCTTATATCAACCACTGGTTTTTGAAATTGAAAAGGAAAGGAAAAGACTAAAGTTTTAACTGGGAGTTTAACTGAAAACCAACATTCATGAAATATTTGAAAGAAAAGTTATATTTGAGAATTTTGCATTTACAAAAAAATACTGTTTCTGTGACACCAGTAATATATTTATAAATTTGTTTGTTTGTTTGATTTTGTCTGGTAACCAGCAAAAAAAACAAAAAGATACTTGAAAGACCACTTCACAAAAGTCATATTTACAAAATACTTTTGTGACACCAATATTATTTTGAATCATTTATTTCCATTACAAAAAAGAATCATGTTTTTATTACAGTAAAAGTGTAGTAACAATGTTTTTGGCGTATTGATTACCAATTGTATGACTACAGTTTTACTACAAATACCATTAAACTATCATTAGTGCAGCAAAACCATGGTTCATTTGTAGCTACCATGCTTTAACTATAGTAACTTTTTTTTTTTTTGTAGTAAAATCATGGTTAATTTTTGTAATGGTTACTTACTTACTGGAAACTAGTAGTTCTAGTATAGAAAAAAAATACATGTATTTATTTAGCTTACTTGGCTTTAGTTTATTTCATTATTTTTAGTTATTTAATTCTAGTATCATTTAGATTCTATTATAGTTTTCATTAATATTTTAAATTAGTTTTTATTCTCATATTATCCATTTCTATTTAAATTTTAATTAAAGTTTTAAGAATTTTGTTGTTTTTTCATTAGTTATATATATATTTTATACTTTATACATGTGTCTGTATAGTGTTTTTTATTTCTGTTTCAGTTTTAGTTATTCTAGAACATCAATTTAAACTAAATGAAAACGAAAAATGTTTCCTGTGCAATAAGCTGAATTTTGAGTTGTTGTATGTCAGTTAACATTTACTTTATTTCAAGTAACAAATTTGTTATTGTTATTTTCTATGGTTTCAGTTTTAGTTAACTGCAGTTACCCTGCTCCTAACTCTTACTCAGTAGATCTGCATGAATCCTGGCTCAGGAAGAGGAGTGGGGGTGGGAACGCTGGAATTTTCCCAGTGTCATAATTCACATTTGACAGGAGCGGACATTAAAACGCACCTTGGAGAAGAGGCCGTAAATCAGATTTTATTGACATTTGACACAAAATGTTTACGTATGTGATATGTGTACTAGGTCTCCAGTTTTCACAAGAAGATCTGGTTTGGTCGACAGCAGGGTCCAAAATGCTACAAGTACTGCGGTAAACCCCTCGTATAGTTACTTCATTTTCAAGTAGTGAATACTTTTTTGGCCTTTTAATACAGAAATGAATAACAGCTGTGACACACATTTAGAACTGGAATGCTCTTGACACATTAAACCACCAGGGAAGAAAAACACAGAAGCTGGAGCAGGAGCTCCAGCAGGGGGAAGCAAAGAGTTCTTCATCCCAGATCTCAGTCTCTCAGGGGGGATCGGAGGTCGGAGAAAGAGGAGGAGCAGAAACAGCCCACCAATCTGAAGAACCACAGCAAAACAACCAAGGTATGTTATAATGATGATTGTGGTAAAAACATATAAAACCTGCCCAACCAGTCATATTTTACTAAGATACTTGATGGAATTGTTGTTCTGTTTCTAAATCTGTGATATCTCAGAGAGGGAAGTTTTACAAACAAAAAAACTCCATGCATAAGCACATCAGGGCTTAGACTCTAATTGGAGTGTCCTGATCTCACATTTTGTCTTAATCGAAGAGCATGCTGGGATGGAGGGGCACATAAGCAGCTTTTAGGGTTGCAGGAGGGCGTCTGCAGAGATGTGGTCAGAAGCAGGGATAAAACACATCAGAAACCCCGTGTTGAATGAAATTCTGAATGTTGTGTAGTTGTTTTATCCTTACAGCACTTAAAATAGAAGTACAATGGGATAAACAGCTTTAGTGCTGTGGTGCGATATTATTAAAATCGGTGAACCTTGTCTAATACGTGGTAAATTAAAAAAAAAAAAACATTGAAATGTCCCACACTTACTTCCCTCGCAGATGTCAGCAGTGTGAGATGCAATGGAAAAATCTAAAAGAGAGAAATGAAAATCTGCTTGAAGGTGAAAAGTGTGACCAGTCCAATCATATATGGAAAAATCAGGCCAACTTGATTGTTCAGCTTTTGGAAATTTGTGTTGGGTGCTATTATTTTAGTTTCTCAGTCAGAATGCTAACATTCATTTATTGTGGTGTAATTATGTTTCTTTTCTGTCTTGCTGGTCCAGCCAAAGTAATATCTCCTCAACCAAACTTACAACAGGACAAATTTCCCCTGGGCTGCAGTGATGGAACATTCCTTGCAAGGCAGGTTGAGGTTTGTGACTCAGATTCGGAAGATACAGAAGGGTCCATTTGAAGAGGAGAGGGGAGCCAGCATCTGGAGTGATGATAATCCATTGTGAAAATCTATACTGCACTGACAGTTTCTTTATAAATTGCCATTTATTATGAATTACACAGTACAACTATTAAAACAAAACACAAACGAAAAACAAATTTTCATAAGCATGTTGCCAGATTTTCAGTGTTGTTGTTTAGCTTCCAAGTGTTTGAAACAACTTTGAGGTAAATTTAAATTACACACACACACACACAAAAACCAACATGTCATATGAAACAGACTATATTTATTCATATTCATATATTTAATTTTTTCATAAATGCTGACTTTTAATTGTCTTGAATGCCAAAGAATTTGTTTAGAGATATTTGATTTCACTAATACATACAATAGTAACAGTTTACACAATAGTAACATAATAATAGTTAATTATATTATTTAGTTCTAGATATTTAAAGATATTCAGTCAAAAATGTCTTCTAACATAGGATACAGAATGCCAGTATAATAAAGGTCATTAATATATGTCCATGGTTGGGTCAGACTTGAGGTCTTGTCAGCTCTTCATTTCGCACTTATGGTTAAAAAACATGATGTTGCACAGCACAGTTTCTGTTTGACTTGTGCTACACAGTAAATCGATCCCTCTTCATTGGACTAAAAAACCAACAAGAACCTGCCTTAGTGACAATGAGTGCATCTCTGCCAAAAGAAAAAGATGAAAAATTCAATAAAATATGCATCATAAAGAAAAAAAACACCATATTATTATGGCAATATGTAGTCTATTAAAAACATGTACATGGCCATGGTTCTCTATACTTATATATCAAAACCAGTGTTAATATGTAGTATAACACATGTAAAACCATGAGATTTCATATGTGTTATCTATGGAGATGAATGCTATACAAGTAATTGACCTCATGGCCGTGACCTCCCATTGCTGAGGTTTGAGCAGGTCTGAAATGAAAGGGATAGGACTGTCGTCTGTAGGATTGAAGAGGGAGGGGGATTAAACTACAATGTCATTAAAATAGGCTGATCTCCTGTGGATCTTCACTCTCAGCTCTCGTAAAACAAGCGTTTAATCCTGAACATTAAAAGCAAACATTTAGGCTTTAGTTTATGATGGATAAATCCTCTTGCTTTTACATAACAGTCATGTAAGCTGGACCTGCCGTATGCATATGGCAGACATGCTGTCATATCATGACAAATGTATTCATTTATCTGATAGGTGGGATTTGTGGTGCAATATGCTTTCCTGCACTCCCAGGACATTAAACAGTTTTCTGGGAACTATTTTGCATTGTACGTGGACAATATGGCACCTCTTGACATTTTAAGCTCTGTGGAATGTTTTGTGTGAAATTTGTTTAATGCAGAATTTAAGACAGGAAGAGGAATGCAGTGTATTTTGTGAGGTGGGGGTTAAGTATGAACGCCAATCTCCAATCATACAATAAATTCATGCCACCTCTGTCAAGTCATGAAACACAGATGTGCTCACCTTGGCACAATTGCCCTATCCCAAATGTTACCCTCATTTCTAAAAGTCCTCCTCCAAGTCCACATTTGTGTCATATGATTCACATAAAAATGCCAGGTAGAAGTCTACTGTGAAGTCCGCACCAGTATGGCCTTGGATGAAGGGGACACTGATGGTATATACTAGCTTGTGAGCACCCTTCTGAATAATAAAATGATTTTGAACCCATTTGGGGGCAGAAAAGGACTGCGAGTCTGGGCACAGGTAACCAATCCAGCTCCTGGAGGGCTACCTTCTGCACACTTTATTTCCAACCCCGTTCAAACACACCTGCCTGTTATTTTCAAGTAATCCTGAACACCTTGATCAACTGGTTTAGGTGTGTTTGATCGGGGTTGTAGTTAAACTCTGTGGGATGTTAGGCCTCCAGGAGCAACCCCTCTGGCCTTACCTCTCCATACCGAGTGGGACTCGGACCAGAGTCACTAACACGGGAGGCGGGTGCACTGACAAGGATGTTAAAAACCACAGCATCTAGTGCACCTCCTGAGTTTAGGGGAGTGAAGTTTACCTGGACAGTTCTTACCAGCTGGCATCTGTTACAGGTTTGGCTACCCCAGTAGTAGGGTATCCTGTTTTTAATTTTAGAGAAGACTCTTCAGCTGCAGTCCTGGGGGGCACTGTTTTACAGACTTTAGCATCAATCCCAGTTTAACTCCCTGTTGTTATTTGCAAGTAGTTCTCAATAATTTGATTAACTTGTTTGGAAGTGTTTGGTTAGGATTAGAGCTAAATTCTTGCCCTTCAGGGTTGGAGTTGATAAGCCCTATTTTAGGGTTCAAAATGGTGCTTTTGAGTGCTCTCAATTCCCCTTTTAAGAGTTCCACTGTTCTGGACTTCAGAGTCTATAAACTTGTATAGCTATCAGTCCAACTGATATTAGGGCAAGGGTACCATTTGGGAGAGGGTGAGAACAGTGTATTTTAATCTCACCTGGAGTCTGGTTGGTAAGATCTGCTTTCAGGATGAGGACTTTCAGTCAATGTACCACAGTCTGGTACTGCAACAAGATGAAGAGCTGACAAAAGACCTTGTGACCTCTTTCTGATTATTGGGAGGTCATATTCCGTGAGGGACATCAATGTCCACATCCAATTAAAGTTGAGCATGTTGAATAAAAAATTAACCACTCTTGTCCTTTGAAAGAGAGCATGAGGTGTAGGTCTTTGAAATGTTTGGGTTAATGTTTAAGACAGTATAGTCTCATAGCAAGAGCTATGAAGTGTCCTTCTTGGACTTGACCACGACTTGCCTTAGTTCTCTAATGCATCTTACAGGCCTGTCTGGTGTCCATTCCAGACTACCACAGCAAACTTCAAGCTCCTCAAATAGGGATGTCTTTGGATTATCCTGCATGAAGATAGCCAGTCTGAGCATGCAACCCTTAAGATCCTCTAGAGATCCAACATTGATCACCAAGTTCTTTTTATAGAGTCCAGAGCTAAGGTTGTAATCCTGGGCAGATATATCCAGAGGTCCAGGGCGAAGTGGAGGCAGCTTGGCCTGGACAGTCACTTCTTCTAGACGATGGACTGCACCGGTTATACCCACTATGGATATAGTGAGTGTGTTCTGTGTTGAAGAGAAGGTCAGGGTAAAGTGCAAGAAAGGATCTGAGGTCTCACTGCAAGAATATGAACCATAGTTAGGAATTAAAGGTTCATCCTGTAGTAGACCTTGGGTTTGAAGTGGAGAAAGGGCACAGGGTGAACGTGGGTTGGGAAAAGTGAGCCTTCTGTGTTCGCTAAATGAGTAACTATCTCCAGCCACAGTGCAGTGACGTTCCAGAACCTCCCGGGTCTTTGTGAGAACTAAGTCTTGGGAAAGACGGGAGAGAGGAGCGGCCACTGGCCATTGGCTTGAATAGAGAAGAGGACACTGATGGAGAACTGAGTCGTCTCATTTGGAAGCATGACTTGTTACCCTCAGAGACAGCAGTCAACTCTTCATCTGATGGTGTAGAGCTCTCGAAAGCAGATGGATAGTCTTGAATGGATCCTTCCAGCTCCTCGCACTGCAATTTGGTAAATGTGGTTCCAGATAAGGGGGCAGGACTCAAAGCCACAGTGACATGATCAACAGAATCAGGAGAAGGGGGTGTCCTCACAGTCTTTTTGTCTTCGGGTGGTTGGTGTCTGGTCTTTAACCAACAAATGAAGCAGCCCAAGATAAGGGAAAAACACAGAACCACCAAACCCACACTCAGCAGAATCTGCAAGTGGACTGAAGAGACAGAGGAGGGTTAGAACAGCATTTTAATCTGTAACTATCATTCCAAATGTCAGAACAACTGTTAAGTCATAATCCGCAAACAAAGGATACAATTTAATCTGCATAAAGTCTGTGTTTAGTAACAGAACAGTAAAACCAGACGTGAACTGCAGTACTTGTATCTGAAATCTCGCACTGAATGGACAACTTGTCTACCACTTGCCTGACAAACACGTCTCAAGTGTGCATGTAGGTTAGATACCGTACCTTCATGCTGTTTTGTGAAGAGCACCTGCAATAGCAGCCAGAGAAACAAGAGGACAATGATTCCCTCGATCATTCCCTTACAGCCAAACAGCAGGACGGATTGCCACACAGGTTGCCCAGAGTTATCCTCCTCCTCAGCAGGCATGATGACCAAGGAACACCACAGCTCTCAGTTCATCTTTAACTTCTGAAGTAACATCATGTATTTCCAAAGAGGTAACTTCAGAACTGTAAAGCTGAACTCCACTAGTCGAACCAGGATCTCTCCTCTGTATGTATCTCTAGGGTTGAACAACCTTTCTTTCTTTGAATGTTTCTTTCAAATGTTCTACTGGACACTTGTGTACTTTCTTACCTAGAAGTCACAACTGGTTTTGAGTCTTTCTTTCGTCAAAATGCTTTAAGATGGACCTCAACCAGTTCCAGCTCCATACCAGCTGTGTAATACCATCCATCAAGTTATCCAAAGAATTTTTCAATAAAATTTAAATCCAAATCGTCATTGAAGCTAAAAAAAATCCCATTGATTCTCCTCTAGTGGTCTTTTGATTATGTCTAGGGTAGTAATCCTCTCCACTGACTCCCTTGGTGAGAGACTGAAATGAGTTTAAAGGGTGGTCCTGCTCAGGACAGGGGCGGGACACACCAGAGATGGTGAGAAGAGACACTTTACTGGTGACGGGTCAAGGACAACTATGCCATGTGTCCCACTCTGTGCCTATTAAAAGGGCATCAACAGAACAATCCCATTCCACCACCCCCACAAAACAGCATCTGTCACATCCACTGCTAGTTCTGCACATAATCAAAATCTCTAGTCTGTTAATGTGAATTGCTGTTTTAAGCAAATACAGAAGTAAATATGCATGCATTTCAATAATACAAAGATTTTTAGGATTATGAAGGCAGATTTACAAAATCAGATTCAATTAGATTAAGGTGTGGACATAACGGTGATTTCAAAAGCAAATGATTGATGTACTTCCTCTTGCTGTTTTAAGCAAATACAGAAGTAAATATGCATGCATTTCAATAATACAAAGATTTTAAGGATTATGAAGGCAGATTTACAAAATCAGATTCAATTAGATTAAGGTGTGGACATAACTGTGATTTCAAAAGCAAATGATTGATGTACTTCCTCTTGGTGTTTTAAGACATGAACTGCTTCTTTTTTTTCATTAATTTTTTTTTTCACTCTATTAGTTTTATTTATTTATTTTATTACTTTAAGTAGTGAGAACTGAGAACTAAATGAGAACTGTTTCTGTGGCAACTGATATACATATAAATTTTTGTTACTATAATAACCCTGGCAAAACCACCCATGGAGTCATTTCAAGCCCCCCAAATTAAAAATATATATTTTTTAATTTAGATTTAAAATTTTTATTTAAAATAATATTTGCTTGTATGGCTTATATATTAACACTGTATAACTAAAAATTGTGGTAAATGTGACTTTTAAATAAACAACAAAAATTTGACCATGATGAAGGAATACAATCGACTTTACAGTATATATATATATAAAAAAAAGGTAATTTCACACACAGACTAAGAAAAACACAAAACGAAAAAATCTTACATCAGATCAGACTTTAATTTCATTGTGTAAAGTTGCATGTGTCTATACAGTGAGGTCATCAAAGAGGATAACAAACACATGGTCTTTGGTTTTCAGCTATGCCTTTATCTGAAGAATATAGAAATTAAAACATAAGAAATTAAAAGTGTCTGTATCCCAGCAGGTCCCAGGGTCAAGCAAATGCAGGAATCTAAACTGCTAAAATGTAAAGCTAATTGCTGATGAGGCTAAATCAGCACGAGTACGTGAACATAACCAGCCAACAAGCCTCGATTGCTACTGGAAGTGTATTGGAAGTACAGGAAGTCAGTTTAACATGTGATAATCAATACTTCATGGATATGAGATACTGCATCTCACTCTTCAAACAATAATCTCATCTCGCACTTGTATTAACGTTGTTCTGCCTTTCACTGAGGTATTTTGCTAATTCATTACCTGAGAGACTTTTTGCATTAAAAGACAGCAGTACTTCAGTGACGTACTGCAGGCAGATGAACTACATCCGAGGTAAATCCTGACTGAGGTAGCTATTTCAGTCCCACACTGACCGAGTTATAATATCTAGTGTCATTCGTTTCAGGAGCGAGACTGCATCTAGGTTCTGAAGTTCAAATTTTATGAAGGAAAAAAAATTAAGAAATTCCTGAGAAACTCGCTTTCCAATATGGAAAGATACGTGAGGTCTGAAGTTCAACAATTAAAAATACGAAGAAAAAAAAACATCCAATCTTCCTTTGATTTGAATGTTATCCTGCTTTTCCGTGACCTGGTTTGTTGTAAAGAACTCGTATGCGCAGCAGAGTAGAAGAATATTACATTAATCAAGGCTCTTATATTTACGAGCCTGTACATGATCGTCCAACGCACAGAAATGATTGACGTGTGCGACACAAACAGTGCGTGTCCACATAATTTCTTTTCAACCATACATTGTCTTGTGTCTGAGGTAGAGAAAAATCTTTCAACCAAACTGTTGCCTGTAAATATGTCTAAATAAGAACAAAAAAAAACAAAAACTTTTAGGTTTTTTAAATTGAGTTTTAAAATTAAAACTCTTTTTAAATCATATTAATATTTCTGTATCTAGAAGCTAAAAAACAACTGAAATAGAAAACAATAAAATCAAGTATATAACTTTTAAAAAAGGAAAAATATCTGTGACCCCTTTTCCTACCAAAACCAACTTTGCAACACTTGATGGGGATTGTAGCGTGTTTTAAAATCCATCAAATTCGACAAAGAGCAACACAGCAGTATCATAATCGATCCTGAGTCTTTTAAATTCACTGCAGATGAGGTAAATTCAGCAAACTTTAAATAAGAGAATTAATAGACAGCAAAAAAGAGAGAAAAAAAAAAAAAAAGCGTCAACCACAACCTCACAAATGTGATTTTGGCAGATGTAGATTTGATCATGCCATGATTGCTTCGCACATCTCTGTGAGTGAATGACTGTGGGTGTGGAAAGGCATGATTACACGATGTTTACACTCACGATAGCACTGAGATTAAGACAGCTGAGGTATTCTGTTGAATCAAACATCTCTTAAAAACCTTCTCAGTCCTGAGAAAACATCTTGTAGAAAAGAGCAGGTGGGGTCCGTGATGAGCTTCAACAGCTGATGAGTTTGTAAAAGTGTATGTGTGTGGTCCTCCCTTAACTGGAAGGAAAACACAGCTGTGGTTTGTGCTGGAGGCAGACTGGGATTTGCTGTGTCGCCTCTAGAGGGCAGAACGTCTCCCGCCGCTCGGAGGAAAGACTGTAGTTTGGGTTGGACTGACTGGCTGTTTGGTTCAGGGAGCTGGTCACAGTTAGGGTGACACTCCTGTGGCCGGCTCCACAGAGTCAGGACCCTTTGAGGAGGAAGAGGAGGAGGAAGAGGGGATTCCGGGACTGAAGGTGGAGGTCTGGCCTGGGAACATGGATGTGACAGCAGTGGGAACAGCTCCAGACTTCTGAGCATATAAGGATCCTGTAAACGGTATTAAAAAATGCATTCATAAATGTCCTTCAAACTGAAATATTACAGTAAAACTGGCTGAGTTCTTAAAAAGACCATAAATAATGTTATAAAAATGTTTCAAATAAATTATATTTTTTTTAGAAAGTCAAAAGAATCCTAAAAGCATTTTTATCATGGTTTCCACAAAAATATTTACTTTTTATTCATGTTTTCAGTCACAAATCAGCATTTTAGAATGATTTCTGAAGGATCATGTGACACTGAAGACTGGAGTAATGATGCTGAAAATTTAGTGTCTCATCACAGGAATAAATCACATTTTAAAATATATTAACATGGAAAACAGTATTTTAAAAGTTATATACCACAATATTACAGTTTTAATGAGAATTTTTTTGAGAATTTAAATTTTACTGTACTGCTTCAAATATGTAGTGTATAATGAACCACATAAAACAGTTTTATTAGTATTTGTGTTTATTAGTATTACAACATAATACTTTTATGATCTAGAAGACTATTAGGCTTATTGGATGTGTGTTCTGGGCTGTTCTCAAATACTATGGATCATCAAAATGAACACGGGGCTAACATAAAAATAAACATGAACAAATTAATTCTATAAATTAGGGCTGTCAGTCGATTAAAATTTTTAATTAATTACATTATGTGTCGACTGATTAATCTAATGAAACGCAAATTATATTTGGTTATGAAATTACCCACAGATGATTATTTAAAGCCATTATTGTGTTAAAGGAGAAAGTATCAAGTAGACATTAAACAAATGGTAGCTTTAGAAATAAATATTTTATTTGATTCAACATGAAATTTATTACACAAACGTTTAGGCTACAATGGCCTAACATAAACTATGGAACATAAAAGAAGATCATTTGAGAAACATCTCCGTGTTTTTTGTTCATACAATGAAAGTCTAAAACAGCTTAGTTACCAACAGTCTTTTTCCTTTTTTTCCTTTTTAATAAATAAGAAACTAAAACTGCCAGCAGGAGGAGTTAAATGTGTTTTTATGCAGTACATCATTCATTCATTCATTGTTCAAACTGCTCATTCATTCAGGAATGGAGTAAATGGCTCAGTTTATGATTAGCCTATTAATTGAATCATTGGATTCGTTCGAAAATGCGAATTCATTCAGAAACTAAACATTCAGAAACTAAACACCGTTGTGTTGCTCACAGATGTAACAGTTCTGAGGTGGCTTTAAAGGGATAGTTCACCCAAAAATGAAAATTAGGCTGCGTTTTACTCACCCTCGAGACATCCTGGGTGTATATGACTTTCTTCTTTCAGACGAATCCAGTAGGAGTTATATTAAAAATTGTCCTTGATCTTTCAAGCTCTATTATTGCAGCAATAAAAAGCGCCCTTTCATAAAAAAAAAAAAAAAAAAAAAAAATTGTCACGGCTCCGGGGGTTAAGCCCTTCTGTTCAAGCTCTGTGTACAATCCATATTCAAAACGTAATAATCACAAGCGTTCAGATTGTAAACAGCAGTGATAATTTTGCGCATTTGTATATGGATATTTTTACAGAACAAGGATTTGTAAAGAAGAATGTCGGAGGAAAATGCATCGAGTTTTTCGCTACAGTAAGGCTTTTGTTCTAGACCCCCCCCCCAGAGCCGTGTACAGAAGGCTTTTGTTCACCCCCACCCCAGAGCCATGTGAGACACTTTTTTTTTTTAATGGAAGGGCGCTTTTTATTTCACTTCTTTTGGACTGAAGCAATGCAACACCCGCTGACTGCAATTATAGAGCTTGAAAGATCAAAGACAATTTTTTATAAAACTCCGACTGACTGGAAAGTCATATACACCTAGGATGCCTCGGGAGTGAGTAAAACGCAGCCTAATTTTAATTTTTGGGTGAACTAATCCTTTAAAGATAATATTTTCTCTGCAAAACTGAGCAAAAATGACAATTTTTTTTTTTTTAAACACAATATTAACTACTTTACTGAACGGTTGTATAAAATCACATTTAAACTTGTGATATTCGTGACAAAACAGAACTTGTGTGATATTGCTCTCGCTGCTCATGGTATAGCTTATCATATGATATAAATATGAGATGATAACTCATACAGGGGCATTTATTCGCCCCATATCTTGAATTTTAGGACATAACTGAATTTTTGGAGTTGTTGCCCTGCATTATATTTGTCAACAGTTAACTGCATGGAATAATGCGTTAAAATATTTTAAACACGTTATTTTTTCATAACTAATTAATTAACGCGTTAAACTGACAGCCCTAATATAGATAAATTAAAATTAAGTTTACCAGTGTTGAAATATTTCATTTGTAAACGGAGTATGCTTGCATACAATTTAAAATACATTTTAAAATTTATATTTCTCATGGTATAAAAAGGATTTTGTTTTTAATAAGCCTGACAGGTTTTAGGAGCAGCTTGAGAGGCAGTTTTTCCTTTAGGAACAGAATGGTTTCAAAAAAATGGATGGGGGTCTTGGAGTAACCTGAGGTTAAGTGCGTTATACAATATTGGACAATCCCACACGTGCACAAATATAATAATACACACCTGAGTAAATAATCCCGTTGACCTCCACAGACACAGTAATGCTAGCAGAGCCATTAGAAGAAATGCTGAGAGACAGGTCCTGTTTTTCCTCTGAAAACAAAATCCAAATGTCACTGACACACAACTCACTTTCTAAGTCATGTTTTGGATAAAATTGTCACGGTACTCACCGCGGGTGTTGGTGTTGTTGGTCATCCGCAGGGTGGCGGGGTTCACCTGTGATGCCATGGCTAGCAGGTTTTGTTGGAAAGCCTGCTGCAGTAGCCTCTGCTGCTCCTCCGCCAGACGAGCCATCTTCCTCTCGGGCCCCTCCAGCATGGCGGCCCCCGCATTCATGCCGGTCTCCAGCCTCTCCCTCAGCTGCTCCAGGGTGGCGGCGCGTGCCAGCTGCTGCTGATGCCCGAGAGCCAGTGCTAAGGGGAGTCGACCAGGCAACATGGAGGCTGGACCATCCTCTGGGACTGAGGAGAGGAAACAAAACACTTGAAATTTAGTACTCTATCTGTTACTATATCACATGACGGTACAATCCCTCACATTCTATTCTGTTGATTCATACAAACTTCAAACATATTGCACTTTCATATTTAAATGTATTTTATTTACAGGTTATTTAATGGAGGAAAAAAAAAGCATTTGGATGTTATTTATCAGCTCATGGAAAGTAGGAGTTTTCATGCCAGAAATACTTTATTTGGTATTAGTATTTTTTTTTAGAAGTATTTTCGAAACCGGCTACAAGGTAAATATCAACATTACAAACTTTGATTTGAAGCAAAACATTTGAAAATTGGACAAAAAGAAAAAAGGCACAAGACTGTGTACTTAATGGCTTTAGTGAGAGAAAAAACTACAATCTCATGATGACAATCAAATTAAAAATTATGTAGAAATATAAAACTACTGATTCAGTGTTGTTGGTAGATAGAGTTCTTGCTTTGATTCCTTGATTGGTGGAGATTTCGCTTTAAAATCATGGGCGATGTAGCTGAATAATAAA
This sequence comes from Cyprinus carpio, assembly GCF_018340385.1. Lineage (NCBI taxonomy): Eukaryota > Metazoa > Chordata > Actinopteri > Cypriniformes > Cyprinidae > Cyprinus > Cyprinus carpio. The sequence goes on along the minus strand of NC_056621.1, from coordinate 14,547,829 downwards.
GACTGATACCTTCAACTGAAGCATATACCATTGATTAAAGGGTTAGTTCACCCTAAAATTTTCTCTGGCACAAAAAGTATTCTTGTAGCTGCATACAATTATGGTTAAACCACTGATGTCTCATGGACTATTTTAACAATGTCCTAACAGCCTTTTTGGCCCTTGAACATGGCAGTTGCATTGCTGTCTTTGCAGAGTCAGAAAGCTCTCGGATTTCATCAAAAATATAAGTTGTGTTCTGAAGATGAACAAAGGTCTTATGGGTTTGGAACGACATGAGGGTGAGTAATTAATGAGAGAATGTTCATTTTTTGGTGAACTTATCCTTTAAAAACCTTGTGGCTGTTATTAGGTCTGTCTTTAAAAGTGAAGTTATTGTTAAAAAAAATTCCCTACGGGGAAAATGAATCTGATTTTTACTTCTGGAACATGATTGTTGAGGTCTATTGAGCCAGACCTGAATGCTAGTTTGCTAAAATACTACTTTCTAGTATGCCAAAATGGGTCAGCATACCAAAATTTCGCTATCTACTTTCTAGTATGCCAAAATGGGTCAGCATACCAAAATTTCGCTATTGGCTATTGGTGACTTGGAGATAACTTGGAGATTAACAATTTGGTATGTTTTTGTAGCGCACAGGAAAAAGTCCTTTTTCCTCTCAGTTTCCCCCAACTGATCATTTTCCTACATGCACTTCCTCATTTCAGGTCTACATCACTCTCAGCAAAATGTACATTTCAGTATTTATTCATTTCAACAGCAATCGTACATTTCTGTATAGACTGAGGCATTTACATAAGGTTTTTCAGTCCAATTAAACACATCAATAAATGCAACATTTTTTAATAAAATATGTAAATCAATCTGTAAAAGTCAATGCTTTTACATGCTCTGTCTCACCAGGTCTACAGGGTCTCAGCAAAATTACACCAGGTCTACACCACTCTCAGCAAAATTACATTCAGTTCAAGCTCGTTCTGATAGAATTTAGCTGTAAGAATGTGGCTCTGTCTCACCACTAGGGTGTGCAAATACACCAAATGCTTAAGAAAATTATTCAGGGAAATTAAGGAAATTAAATGTGGCTTATTTTCTCTCAAGCAAGAATGATAATCTTGTTAAAAAGACTGCACACCTGAGGCTTTCTTCAGGGCAGGACTGGGGGTGGCCTGCAGTCCGTTATGTCCCGTTGCTGGCAGGTGCATTTTGGGAGGAGAGAGGAGGTGAGGGCCTGAGGCACTGGGAGAAGGGGAGAAGCGGTACAGGCTGTTGCTGTATCCGGGGCGACGGCCCTCTCTGCGGTTGCTGTCGATGGCTGCCTGCAGCTCTCCAGGGGAACTCAGACCCTTCTTCTCACATTCGTATGGGTACAGGTACTTCATATACCTATGACAAGATCAACAACTGTCAACTTACAATGTGACTGAAGGTAAATGGTCTACTTTTCAGAGATGTGATCTTACTGTGTGCGCAGGGTGAAGGCGGCGCTGGTGATGGAGGTGGGCAGGTTCAGGCCTTTGGTGATCTCCCTCCAGATCTTCTTGTTTATCACCTCCACCAGACCTCCCTTCTCGGTCACCAGCTTATAAAGCATGTACAGATCCAACACCTGCTTGGCCATGATGGGGATTCGATTCACAGGAGTACCTGGAGGAGACAGAATGGACAGGAACAGCTGAGTTGAGCTATTTTGTGTGATGGATTTCATCAAACCAGCTGAAGGAAACAGAGCTGTAGCATTAGAAGTGCATGTGCATCTGTGCCGCCCACCCCTCCCAGAAAAACAGGACTGAAGTGATTGAGTTTTTAATCCGTAAGCAATGAGCTGGTGTGGGGTAGCCAGTGCAATGAAACTCATTTAGAGGGATTGCAGCAACTAAAACTGCACACACACACACATGAGCTGGTGTGGGTTAGCCAGTGCAATGAAACTCATTTAGAGGGATTGCAGCAACTAAAACTGCACACACACACACTCTCTGTTAGCGCAGTTACAAAAGTGTGCACAGAACAGGAGGGGAAGGGCTTTGAGCCCCCATAATGCCATGCTGGGCCTATTCTGGAATAAAACCAATTAATGTGTGTGTGTGTGTGTGCGCTTTGTGAGAAGAGAGGGGTTTAAATAGTCCTGGTGATTTAAGGTCAGGATTATGCCCTAATTTAGCCACTCCATTCTCATTAACATGGATTCACATGCACATAGATGGACACCTGTGCACTAAATAAATATCAACAAGTAAAAAAAAAAAAAAAAAATCCCTCTATATATCTATCCATCCACACTTGATTCACATGCACATAACTTATATATATATAGATATATAATATATATATATATATCACTTAATGTATAATATATAAGTGCTGTCAAATGATTAATTGAATGCAAAATAAGATTTTGTTTACATAATAAATATACACAGTACACACATATATTATGCATTTATAACATTTAAGAAGAAAAAAATTGTTTTTTATATATATATATTTTATATAATTTTTAAATATTTTTTTTATGTGTATATATGTGTATATTTTCAAAATATATATTTTATGTGTGTGTATTTATTAGGGGTGGGAATCTATGGGTCTCTCACGATTCGATTACAATTAACGATGCATCACAATGTTGTCATATATCCTGTACATCTATTAGGGCTGGGAATCTTCAGGCACTCCATGATCCTATCCGATTCCGATTCTGTGACTAACGATCTGATTCCAAATCTATTCTTGATCCACATTTTTCCCCCAATTAATTCTTCTGCTCTGCAAATACATCTTTACAACTTTACATCTTACGATCTGATTCCATTTATACAACAAGCATATATATTATATATATATATATATATATATATTTATATATTAAACAATATATTTATATATATATATATATGCTTTTTGTTTATAAATGGAATCTCTGTATGAAGGGGTGTGAATCTTCACTGGTTTCACAATTCAATTCAATTACGATTATCATTATCAATTCAATATCACGATGTGTCACATTCTGTTTTCACTATTACTGCACAACTACATTTTCATATATAAATTTTATATCAATTTTTTTGTGTGCAAATTAACTTTTTTTATTATTATACAAGCACAGAAGGCTATTTTTTAAAACAATTACTTATTTAAAATAAGCGTTCTTTAAGCGTCCGAAAGTTTGCAGACAATATTTGAGGATTTGTCTTTTTTTCCTCAGCATTATTGCCGTTTGATTATTACTGATGAGATCATAGACGGTGGCAGCTTTAACAGGCTGCATTCACACTAATGCACAGATCTATTTCGATATCAGATGTCTTGTCCTGCTCTGAAAACTTAACTGACTGTGTGTACATCAATTTTGTATAAAAGTATTCGAAAATGCAAGTGCATTTAACCGCAGCCGCAATTGAGCTTCAGGACAACAAACAAAGCACACGTGAAAGTCTGTCAGTGCGCGTGTTTCGTGCATCTAATAATACTGCATTCCAAACAGCATAAATGAAAGCATATCTAAAGTAAAACACAGCAGGTGGAAGCACAGACTGTCAAGCAATGTGCACGTGTCTCACAGCGCAAAATCTGTGCAATGAAGCCCGCCGTGTCTCTAGCACGCACATGTGCCATATGCGGGAAAAATAAACAAGCTCAGAATCGATTCGGAACATTTCAGATTCAGAATCGTTGAAGAGAGAATCGCAATGCATCGGAGAAACTTTTTCTCCCACACCTAGTATTTATATATATTTATATTTATGTACAGAATAAATATACACCGTACACATTTACATTTATGCATTTAGCAGAAGCTTTTATCCAAAGCGACTTAAAGTGCATTCAGGCTATACATTTTTTTTGTCTGTATGTGTGTTCCCTGGGAATTGAACCCACAACTTTTTGCGTTGCTAACGCAATGAAACTTATTTTGGATGCGATTAATCTCGATGAATCGTTTGACAGCACACGCACATACAATTATCTACAAATCTACTTTATAAATAAATTATAAATATAAAATACATAAATGTAAAGAAACATACACATTATATATAGGACTATAAACATTAAAATGCTGAATATTAATAATATTTAGGGCCGTCTCCGACTAAAGATTTTTCTGGCTGACTAGTAGTTGTTCATTTGAAACATTAGTCGACTAATCGCACGTTTATTAATAAACAATTTAAATCATAATACCGAGCCTTTAATTGCATTCATTAGCCTAATAAGCGCTCAAGCACACGCATAAAGTTTGCCACAGCACACCAGCAGAAGTAATGATTATGAATGTGTCAGTGAAAAACAGGAAGGTGGCTGCATTAACATTTTAATAATTCATTGATAAAATAGTGCTTGTTTGTTTTACGGTTTAAGAAATGAAGTCGGCCACACTGACTCGTCATTTATGCAATAGTGGATGCGCCTGAACGCATGTTACGGATTACATAATCAGAGAATATTTGTTTTCCATTTGAATTGGTTCATTTGAAAGTAGATATTTTGCTCTCTATAGATACATTTTTCATGTCTGTAAGGCAAGTATACGTGGAGGTTCACAGAGACGGCAGAAAGTGCATCCTGTTTGTTTTCATTATTTTACAAAAGTGGGATGTTTTGTTGTTATTGTGAGTGCACACAAATAAACGTAGAGTCTTATCAGATTCAAAAGATGCATTTACTGTTATCTATGTGACCAAAAATGAAGGAGTAGCCTTAGGAGTAGCTCCTCTTCAGTTTCCACACTCCGCACAGACACTTGAACAGTGCACATTTTTCTAGGTTAACATTAGACTGAGATGTAAAGTTGCTAATACTTACATATTTTAGATGATAATCCATATTTGATGTTGATGAATGATAGGCGAGCATTTGGATGTCCTGCCGGATGTACTGAATTACCACAAAGACCAGCCGTTAACGATCTGTCCATCACAAACTGCGTGACTTCACATGCAATTTTTTTTTTTTCTGCGACTAATTAAATTTTGGTTTAATAAGGTTTGGTCGACTAATGGCTAATCGACTATTAGGGGGCAGCCCTAATATTATTCTGATATATACCATTTTAAGTTCAGAAAACACTTGTTCAGTGTCTCGATGGTCACAAATATGAAATATAGTTGCTATTTCCAAACAAACAACAAATGTCTGTTTCATGGTTGTTTATGCTTCCTCTCGAATGATCAGGATCAGAATGTTCTGTTCTCAAACAGCCATAAAGCGTTCATTTACCTTTTGTTTTTCCGGTGTAGTTTGGGAGTCCAAGGGGAGTCCAAGAACAGGCCGGGGAGTCCGGGGAGAGTGCTGAGTTTGAGATGCATTTGTTTAGTGGTTGTTTTGTGATTGGTATTTCATCAACCAATCGCTGCTCAGATTCGAGTGAAAGGTTAGCACTAGGTCACCGAGCTGGAGATTCAGGTACAGCTCCACAGGAAATCGCGCGGAGCAGCGGCGTCTAGAAAGTGACCTTGTGACACGCTCCATAACTGCAAAACCAATTTAGCTCAAACTCAAGGATGGAAAAGTCATTGGAAGCATTTTCCTGCTAAAGAGGCTTCATTATTGATTGATGTGAGCTGTGCTACAGCTTAATGCTGAAGCATTACACTCCTAATTGATATCATGTTGTCTCCCTTCATACATCTCAAGAAATAGGCAACAAGACATCAGATGGGGTTAAAGAAATAAAAGCATGGGGTTGCAGGGTATGCAAATGTATAAATGCTGAAAACATCTATGAAGAGTGTATTCAGAAGCAAATTCAACTAAAATGTTCATAAAAACAAAAACATATGTAAACAAAAGCAGGACAGTTTCACACTCGATTCCAGAAAATGACGGAAACATTACTAGCATTGTTGCTTTTGTCACTTTACTAGTTGTTTATCTACTATAAACTAATACAATGCTGTCATTGTTTTGCATGTAGATTCTGATTTCTTAGACAAAGCTAATCTGTCTGCTGACAGGAAGTGGAAGCAATTTCTAACTAATTTACTTTTTATCACACCATCTAATTTCATCCCCTCCCCCATTTGTTCACTAGAAAAAAAAAAAAAAAGAGGCCAGTGAATCTGACCACTGCCCTAAATATAGGAGGAAACAGCTGCCCACATTAAGAAGCCAGCCCTCTGCAATGAACCAATAAGGCACCCCGAGACACCGGGCTGGTGAAGGAAATTCCACTCTCTGACCTAAACAATGATTGCCATTCTTACTGTAGTGTAGCTGTAGAGAGGAAGTGAGGGGGCTTACAGGAAGTGCATGGTCTAACATCCGACGAAAGATCCTGGATGATGCTGAGTGGCTAGATCTTTTGTTTAGATAACCTGAAAACCGTTTCAGTAATGCCTGATCGTATTTCACAGCAGTCAAAAGAAAAAACAAGAAATTGCATTTTGCAAAAAGAAAGAATATTTAAGTACCATTCAAAGCCTTCTGCACATTATTTATATGAAATTTAAGCACAAATTCTCATTACTGCAAATTGTCCAGACAGATTTTATGAATAATGACAAAAATAAAAACTAATTAATTTATAAATAAATTCAAATGTAACATTAGATTCTCATTACAAAAATTTTATTGACACAATTTAATATTTTTAATTTTCATTTTATTTTAATTTAAAACAATAAATGCTACCATCACACACTTTTATTTTACCAAAAATATTTAAATGTTTATTTACATTGAAATCTTTCAAATTAATATTTTTTTTGCATTGCTAAAAGTCAGTGTTATTTTTCACTATTATAAACTATTATAGTTATATTTATATTTTGAATTAGTTTATACATTTCCATTTTCTTTTTAACTTCAGTAGTTTTTTTTTTAATTACTAGTATTAGTAATTTAGTAATTTTGTATTTTTTAAAGGCCTTTATAGTTTATTTTAATTTTTTTTCAGTTTAAGGTTTAGCTATAAGTATATAAAATTAAATGAAAACGAGAAGGTTTCTTTTGCAAATAACCGAAAAAAATAACTTAATTATTTTATTTCAGTTAACATTTTATTTACAAAAGTAACAAACGTTTTATAGTTTTAGTTAACTATAATAACCCTGCATTGTGCTAACTAATTGTCAAGAAAATCCTAAAAACAGACTGATTTTATATTACATACAAACACACACACACACACACACACACACACAGACAAACACACACACACAGTAGTTTTATATACACACAGACGTAGCCTGTTTATGAGTGAATATATTTTACATAATGTATAATTGTGTATGTAATTATCATATAATGTATATGTATATATTTAACTATGTATAATATGTTCATCCACAACATCCCTGACAATAGCCAAATCATAACAAACAGAGAGTCCGAGAGTCATTTTTCATTTTCTTTGGCAATAAGCACTTTCTATTCTTGTATAAAATATTCATGTTTCCTCCGACAACCATCAACTGCTCCGCAACTCTAAAAACACTGTAGCCTATATGCAGCCCTGATTTAAAGGGAACTAATTTCATATTATATTATATATAGCTTGCCTATCCAAAAAGCCACTGGGTTGTAATTCAGCTGGATTTAACGCTGCACAAGGAATTTGCTGTCATGCTTGATTTAGTGCATTTGATTAAGACTTCAACATGTTTACTGGTTTAGAAGGGCCACGTCTCTTTACCACTGAGCCATAAAAACAAACGGATCGAGGGCTCAGTGCAAGGCTGCGTTCCTCTGGGGGACAGTGAACATTGACGCAAAGAGAAAGGGATCAGGAAAGAGTCTTTTGGGGATCTTCCTGACTCTCCTAGATAAATCTGTAGTCGGTGGTCATAAAAGGATGGAGGCGCTCGGTTGGGAAAAGAGCAGCCCACTTCAAACCCAGGATGTCATAAACATGCTTGAGGAGAGTAACAAGCCTCAGGAGTGACAAGACAAATGCTCCAAACAGGACATGCCACACTTATTATGAAGTCACACAATAGAGGCCTTGCTCACATATAACCTCGTCCCTGCTGACTGTAGGAAACCCAGCAGCACTTCTATCACAGCTGTTCACTGTCAACGATAAATTCAACTGGACAACACATGCTCTCGGTCATAATTCAAAACTGTCCTTTGTTACCACTGAGAAGCTACAAACATTAAAACGGGAACAAAATGAGCCAGTTAAATAATTCAACAAGGGGTCATGCAATGACATTGGAAGCGTGTTTTATGAAACCATTATATGCTTCTTTTGAAAACTCATGGCCATTTTTATATATTTGGTAAACAGGTACTTTTTTGCATCCATAAATGTCATTATTAAAAAAAAAGTAATTAAAAAAAAGGAAAAAAAAAAAAAATTTTATTTTTTTTTTTTAAAAAAATATTTATTTTAATTAAAATTTTTTATTATATAATGTTATTTTTGTTGTTTTATAAATAAAAAAACAATAAATTAAATAGAAATAAATGCTACGCTATAAATGTACAGTATTAAAAAAAATTATATTAATTTTGGGATTTGTGCAGTATAGCAAGATATATACAGTATATCAAATATGGACCAATATGATTAATCAAAAATATAAGGACACTTTCTGAATCAGCTAATATTATGCAAATAATATGATATCAACTATTAGAGTTTTTATTAATATGTTGAATCATTTTTTATTTTTATTTTTTCATTTTGTGTTTTTGTCTTTTTTAACATGTATCTATATAGTTTTCATTCATGTTTATTTCCATTTTAATTATTTTAATACAAGTTGTAATGTCACCCTGGCAACTAGCTGAATTTTTTTTTAATATAAATATAATATTTAAAAAAAAATCTATTTAAAGTTAATGTTTATTTTATTTTAAGTAACACTTTGGTTTTAAGTTTCGTTTTTGTTTTAGCTCAGTATAATAATCATCATGATGTTATTCAATAACTGATAAAGCACCAATATATTGCACATCCCTAATGACAATATAGTCTTTACTAATAAAAAAAGGCTTTTTTTTTTTTTAAGATCTGATTAGTCATATTCGAAAATAGTGAATACACATGCAAATTAAAACATTTTGTTAGGCTAAATAACTATGACTTGTCATGAGAACAGGTTTATATATATTACAAATATATTATTTATACTTGATGATTATGATAACATCTCTGTTCATATTGCCAACAAGAAAATAAACAAGTCACATTTAGGTTGTATAGTACTGATCTTTACCATAATTTTATCAATTCCCTTCATGTTTTAGTAATGTTTTTAGTATTTTGAGTATATATAGAGTTATGTATTGTTTACATCTGTTCTTTCAATTGTTATGTAAATTAAAAAGTACATTAAAACTTAATCATCTCTGGCTTATATATTCTCCATTTTTAAACTTGTGTTGTTGCAGAACTTTACGAGCCGGTTTTCTGCATTCCCATAACTTATTACGGCCCATCTCTTTCTCTGCTCATCTTGTCATCATTTCCTCTCATCCATGCAATCCCCTCCCCATCCCGCTGTGTATTCAGCAGGTATAATCCATTGTCTTGCTTTTCTACTCTCTCTATCATTCTTCTAATATCAAAGGTGGGGCCCTGAGTTTTAGGGTCTCATTAATCTTCAGAAGAGGGACAGGGGCCCCTTAATCCACCTCAGCCACCCTCTATCTGATCCCCCCAGGCCTCAAGCAAGACGCCCCCCTCGCAGCCCCCAATCAACACACGCACACACACCAAACATCCCCTCACACAACTCCCCTGCAGCCACTGCTCCTGTCCTCCTCCCATCTTATCAAGTTTCAAGGGCTCTGATGTGGACAATACACAGGGCAGAGGCCGACTTTTATAGGTGTGTGTACAGTTAGAAAGATCAAAGTGTAAAAATAATATTAATTATGTGTTATAGAATATTCCGGGTTTAATGCAAGTGAAGCTCAGTTGATTACCACAAAAATAAATTTAACCTAATTTTCCAAGCAAAAAAACATTACAGTGAAGCACTTATAATGGAAGTGCATTGGGGCCAACGTTTTGGAGGACTTAAAAGCAGATGCATGAAGCTTATAATTCTATAATTAATGACTATAAATAATCACTTCTATGAATAATTCAGTTAAAATGTGTATTATGTAAACAGTAATGTTGTTCTCATCATTTTTGGGGCCATTTTTGAATTTTAGGCATTAATTTGTTGCGTCTAAAACCATATTAACAATGTTTGTTTCTTGTGGCTATACTACTTGAATAGTATTTTAACATTGACAAATTGGCCCCATTACATCTAATATAATAGTGTTTAAGTTGTTATATGAATTTTTAATTTTTTTATTTTTTTAATTAAAGAAAAGGGAATTAAAGTGCTTAACTTTTATTGAACCTGGGATATTACATTAAACATACCATAAAAAGGCCACCAACAAACTTATTTTGGATATGAAATACCAAGAAATACATCTAAAGCAAATAAAGGCACCACATTTCTTGTTTTTTTTTTTTTTTTTTTTTTTTTTTAGTGGTGATAAACTAGTATAAACTAGTGGTCGGCCAATATTTGCCATTTTTTTAATTATCACCAGCAGTCTATAATATTTTTACAGTTTTGCTGTTAAGTGTTGAAAATGGACTTTTATTTTGACAGCACCAGAACTTTTAGTTAGAACTAAACAGTTCAGTTTAATAAATAAGACAAAATGTTACACAAAGAAAAAAGTTGTTGACTAAATTTCACAGATCTAATTACATTATTCATTCATATTGATTTATTTTTCAAAGAATTATCTCTAATTCATTCATAAAAAAAAAAAAAAAATAAAAAAAAAAAAAAACATTTTTACCATTTTTATGCCGCAACCGTTATTTACAGTTTTTTTTTTTTTCTTAAAATTAAATGGTGTAGTATATACTGGTATTATTGTCCACCCTGCTCTCTAAGATATTAGAATTGACATCAGTTATCAAAATATCCATACTGGTGGACCAATACAATAAAGTGAAGTAGAACAAGAGATGCTAGTTATCCAGTCACTGATAACATGCCTCCAGAGACTTTTCAGACCAACACCAGACGACTGAAACAACTAAACAAACGTCTGGTTGCGGAGTATAAACTGCTTCCAATCTACAGAAAAGCAGCTACTCATCCCACACACTGAAGCACTTTCAGCACTCGAAAAACACCCAACCGTCACCCACAGAAGTCATTTTCACACACTCCATCAGTCAAAAAAACATCATTAATCATGGCTGAGAGGACCTCCGTGACGGACATTTGGCAAGATCACACTATTTCCCATCCCCCGCCCATTATGAAGCCTCAGCTGACAACCCCACTTACGCACACTAGTAGGTGGTACGAGGGGTTTGATGGCAGACCAACACAAACAGCTCTCCATCTGGTTGAGTTTAAACCCGTGGTATGGGGTTAATAGCCCCGTCAAGCTGTGTCACTGAGAGCTTAGTCTTAGTCGGATGACGCCCGTCAGGCCCATCGTTCTGTCACAGTATGCTAATCTGAGACCGGGGACATATGATTCCACTTAACTAAGGGGGGTGTCTCCAGACTAGGTGAAGGTGTCCGATTAAATCGGTCATCACCAAAGAGCAATGCTAAAGTGGATTAAATTATTCCTACAGACACTTGTCCTATAAAAGACAAGATGTAGGTCCCTTTGGGAGGAAATTATTTTTTGAAATAGGATTAATAGAGCCAGTCCTACCTCGTTTCTGCATGTATGCAAAAAGGTCGTCGAGGAACTCCTTCCGTTTTGGGTCGTTGTCCAGTTCGTAAAGCTTTAAGGAAAATTGTGAAGAATTAATCACTGTAACATCCTTTCGGAAACTTCTTCACGTCAGCTTCTTTTTGGACATAAAGCTATTGTTCTTAAGGCTGAACAAAAGTCCTTGTTTGTTCACTAAAATACAGAATTTAATATACTAATATATATCAATATAAGGGCTGTCAATTTGTTAATTTATGTGATTAAATAGAATACTGTTAATATCATTAAATTTGACCATAAAGTAAATAAAATACCACCTTAACTAGTAATTTTTAAAGAAATCAGCCACAATGGCATATTAAAAAAAAAGTGAAGTCATAGTCATTTAGATGTACATAATTGTTCAAAAGTTTGCAATTTTATTATTATATTAACAAATTAATACTTTTATTCGGCAAAAATGTACTAAAATGTTCAAAAGTGACAGCAAAGACATATGTAATGTTGTGAATTTTTTTTTTCTTGTCATCAAAACTAACTGAAAATTCAGCTTTGATCACAGGAACAAATTACATTTTAAAATATATTACAATTAGGGCTGTGCGATTAATCGAAATCGTCATAAAAATCACGATTTGAGTGTGCGCGACTTCTAAATCGCTTTATAGCACGATTTTCCATGGCCCCGACCTCCCGCAGTATGCTATCCGATCCAATCAGAATGCAGCGGGCCAAAATGGAGCGTGAGAACAGAACAGACTGGATATGCCTACGTAACTCCAGGTTCACACACACTGTCTGTGATGCGTATTTTTTCAGAGCCCATGTTAACGGATCAGAGTGTTCACACTGCACGTGGTAAAAGATGTGAAATATGTGAACAGAAAAGGTTAGAAATAGAAAGGTGCGAAAATAATTAATATCTAGCACATGAGCATAGAGAGAGTTGTGAGTGCACAGGACACAGTTTGAGTGAGAGGAGACACGTTTTACGTGCACGCATTCTCTCCGGGCGAGAGCAGCATGTATCTGAGCACGCGCGTCTGGTTTTGTGACAGAGCAGAGGAAATCTGCTTGCGAGCGGAGAGATTCGTGCTCACGAATGATGATAACGCGCTCTCGCTGCTGCTTCTGCACCGCATACACATACTGTATACGCACTGCAGACGGAGTACGTGTGAACCTGTATAATGTATAACAAATCTATTTCAACACCTGAGGCACCACTACAATGAGCTCTATGACCAATGCATGGCAAAAAAGAAAAAAAATAATCCCTGGACATAAGATTTATTTATTTATTTATTTTTTGCCATATGTCTAGACATTTTGTAACATCTTAACTTAGTGATTATTTTGACTTCTATCTGTTCTAGAGACATGTTACAACTTTTTGCTAAAGCTCTAATTGGTTTTCTTTTGGAAATGTGTTTCAAATTCATACTGAATGCATTTATGACTGTAAAGCATGTCTGTGTGTGTCAAAATCGTGATTAAAATCGCAATCGCAAAACTGATCAAAGAAATAGCTATAGGTTTTTTTGGTCCATATGCACAGCCCTAATTACACTAGAAATAAATACATATACCATATTTCACAATATTGCTGTTATTACTGTATTTAATTTAAAAAAGCAGACTTTGTGAGCATAAGACATTTAAAAATCAATCCTAACTTTTGAACAATAGCGTACAAATATTCTGTAATGTGTCAGACAAAAATGTTTGTCTTTCTTTAAAAATGTGTGACCTAAATAAGCAAATTAATTGTGATAAAAAAAACTGACAGCCCCTAACTATACAAAACATTTCTTCTACACACTACTGTAAAGTTAAGCAAAACTGTGTTAGTGTGTCACTGACAAAATGTGTAATGACTAAATGACCATTGCTTAGAAACTATGTTTACCTTGGCAAAGTCTCTGGAGGCCTCTCCTCGGCTTTTCCCACCCTCGCCTTCCTCGTTCCAACTTGAATTTCCATTCTTCAAGAAAAGAGAAAAAACAATTATCAAAACAACGTGACAGGAGAGGATGACATCGGGGGCCACTGTTTGAAAGGACAGACGAGAAAGTGAGTTATTGGGTGTCGGGAGTCAAGGTGCACAAACAGGCTCCTGTCTGCATGTCAGGGAGGCGTTCCTTAACACTAACCTTTGAACTGCAAGGGTCTTCCTTGTGTGAACATGAAGGAGTACAAAGCTGATGGCTGGGTGACAGTGGACAGAAGCTACAACGAAAGTACAAATGTACCATATGCAAACTTTTGAAAATTTCTGCCTGATGATTATTTTAAAGTTATAACTAAAAAACATAAAAAAAAAAATAAAAAAAAATTATATATATATATATATATATATATAGATATATATATATATATATTATAATATATATATATATATATATATATATATAAAATAATAAATAAATAAATAAATATATATATAATTATTTTTTTTGAATGCAAAAGTCAATTTAGGCATCACAACAATATACAGTATGCTAAAGATAAATATAAAACATTGTTTTTTTTAATTATTAATTTTAAATGAGAATGAAAAATTAAATATTTAATAGTCTGATAAAAAAAACAACTAATAAATAATTGAAATACATCTAATATACGGGTGACACCAATAAATGAAAAACAATTATAAAACAATGACTAATATTAAAATCCCATAAAATTCTAAAAAGAAAAAAAAATGCATTTGAATTAAATACAAAACTATGAATAAATACATATTCTAAAGATTACACTAACGGTGTTAATTTAATAACAATAAGATCTTTATCAGTGATCAGTGATCAAAGAATAACCAAGTGAGTGTTAAATTATCTAAACGTAACAGAGCAAACAAGCATGCAAAAGATATCCAATATTGGCTAATATAATCCAATATATGCTGACATACATCTAATATGGAGTAATATTGATAAATCTAAAATCTCAATTATCAGCCAATAACCAATGTTACCGATACATTCATATATCTCTAGTATTAAGAAAGGTGCATATTTTCAGCTCATATGCTTGAATACAATCAGTTTTATTACTGCGTCACCCTTGTTACACAGAGGCCCTGACCACAAAACAGTTATAAAATCTAATAGTCCCTCTGTGCACATGCCCTGTGCTTGACTACAAGTTATCCACTGTGGCTCCAGTATTCATTTACACAAAGTCTGAAAGGAAAAGGCAGAGTGGCAATAAAGCAGTTTATAGGACTCATCCACCACCCCACTCTTTAATATGCTAAGTGAATCACAGCTGGGTAAGAGTGCGCTCTACAGCCGGGCCCTCTTCACGTTTACAGCAAACACACACCAGCTGGGCCTGGGAGCGGGAACCCGGCAGGGAATCAACTGCGGTGGGCATCCATGCTGTGTGGCATTGTGATGTGTCAAGTGAATGACCGTCTACAGTATAACCTTGAGGGAATCTCAAAACAACAAGCACTTGTGTACTTGAATTCCATTATAAAAGGATTATGAGAAATCGTGGACTTCTACAGTGCATGCGTCAAATCAAATGGAATCAACACGCGAGCCGTACGCAAAACATTATCCTACACTGAAGACATTTACAAGAACTGTGCAAGCTGTTACCAGGCTTACAGGTCAGGCTTTGGCCTTACTAATCATATTAAGGGAGAACTGATTGGCTAGTGGCCAAATTAGCTGAGAAGAGGAAGCAGATGACCATCTGGGTCACCCGAAGGAAATGAAAGCCCCTTCCCCCATATTAATTCGACAGAAACCACTGCCCTAGCTGACCATGGCAAATAATTACTTGGGTGGGAGGAACAAACACATGGCTTGTCTAGTGTTTGTCACATCTGAATGTGGCAAATAATGACTTGGGCTGAAAGGATGGACACAATATTCAACTCTACACTCCTAAAACTGAAGGTTCCAAAGGAATTTTGTTGCAGTGGTACCATAGAAGAATTATTTTTGGCTCCTTTTAAAACCTTTGAGTTAAGAGTTCTTAAAAGAACCATGGACATTCTAATAATTTAAAAGAACAGTTTTCCACTATAAAGAGCCTTTTGTGCAAAGAAAGGGTTTCACAGATGTTTAAGGTTCTTCATGGAATCTTCGATGCCAATAAAGAACCTTTATTTGTGGGAGTGTATCTCATGAAAAACATTTGAATTTAGTGAAAAAAAATCAATACGGGTGGAAACCACAGCATTAGTCTATTAGATAAGTGATATCCTAACAGAAGAGCCCAAACAGAGATCTTCTAATGTGAATACAGTCTACCATTGAGAAACCAGAGACATTAAGTCAACAGGCAGTAATGCTATAACAGGGTGGGCTTCCCAAAGTGCTGTCAACACCTAGATGGGATTGTTCAACTGAGATGAAACAGTTACCTCCCCTACCAAGCAGACCTCTTTGGGTGTTAATGCAAATATACCAGTATGCTGATAGGAATGGGTGGTAATTGCATTTTGATAAGTTAGAGATCATGCTGTGTGAAGCAGTTTTGTCTTCGGCACTCACCATGAGTCACTATTCAGTTGAGGCACTTAGGTTGTTTGATTTCTTCTTAAAGGATTCTTTTACAACAGGGTTGGGCAGTGTGACTGTATGTAAAGATTCTGCTATACTGTAAAACTGTGGTGCAAGTAAATAAGGGTGGAAAAAATAAAATGACAGTCTACTCTTTAAATGGTGCACCAGACCACACTCTCAGCGCTTTAAGCTTTGTTAGGAGCAACTTGTTTTAATGCATCTCATGCATTTAGCATAAATGTAGGTCATTTAGAGTCACTAAGTAACATTGCAAAACTCCAAATCATACAATTGATCTGAGGTTTGGTTAAAAACAAACAAACAAAACAGATTTGAAAAAAGTTACCCACATAAAACAAAAACTGAACCAAAACAAGTTTGCCAAAATAAAAAAGGTCAAAAACAAAACAATATCATTTAAAAGAAAAACATACAGACAAAAAAGGCATGAAAAACAAAATCAAAGAAATTCCCAAAACAACAACAACAAAATAAAACTAAAAATACGAAAAAAAGGGACAAAGGCTCTCAAGTTACCCACATAAAACAAAAACTGAACCAAAACAAGTTTGCCAAAATAAAAAAGGTCAAAAACAAAACAATATAATTTAAAAGAAAAACATACAGGCAAAAAAGGCATGAAAAACAAAATCAAAGAAATTCCCAAAACAACAACAACAACAAAATAAAACTAAAAATAAGAAAAAAAGATAGAGGCACTCAAGTTCCCAAAATAAAAACATAATGCAAAATAAAACCAACTAGAAACACTAATTTAAAAAGAATACAACCAAGTCCTAAATAAATAAATAATTTTGCCATTCCACCAATCTTTATTTTACAATAACCATACTACATAAAAGACAAAAACAAATAGATCAAATAAACTTGCCCTAACTTGGACAAGAGAACTTATGTCCAAGCGCCACACGGCCATTAGATTTTCAACAACACCGCAGCTGCTCCACAGGCGACAGCACTGAACAGCACCATGGGGGATGGCCTGGATCTTTAATCCAAATCAAATAATTGAGTCTCCACAGCTTAAAGTCACAGTCTCACTTATTCGGCTCCTTGCTGTGCCAGGAGAAATAGAGGCTGGAGAGGCGGGGAGGGAATAGATTGGGGACTTTTATCCCTGGGAATTTGTAATAGATCCATTAAGAGCAATTTGTGGTTGTATGCTGCACTACGCTAAGTGATCCTTTAAGGTGTGCGGCTGTCCAGTCTCCCACAATAAGAAGTCCATTGTGGGAAAAAGTCAGCAAAATGTGCAGCCTGAACAACTGTGTGCAAAAAAAAAAGTAAAGTTTACTACAAAAGGATGCGGGGTAAAAAAAAAAAAAAAAAGAAAAAAAGGTAGGTTTAATAGGCCTTATTGGTTGATATGGCCCTTTGAACAATACAAATGGCACATAGTTGAGAAGAGCCAAATCAGAGACAAAAGGCCCAAAGCCAGGGCCTGTAACTGCTTGTCCAAATCCTTGAACATCCTGCAAAGGCCTGAGGCAGAGTTCACATCCATTATCTTTGTCCTGACTGGGTGCTACATGAGAAAACAGATAGTCTTTCAAACAAATGGACACAGGTGTGAAGATCTCAGTCCACCATGGCTTTGTCTCAGTATCGGACATTTGGAAAGTTAGGAACTGAAGGAGGACAGATGCCAAAAGCATACTTGTCCTAGGCAGGTTTTCTACTTAATTTAACAATTCTAAAATGCCAATAATCCCTCAGAAATTAGATTTGGGGCCTTTCAGGATTCAGAGCATGATGATATTTGCATGTCCTGTTTATAATACTTTGCAATTCTTGCATTCTGTCTACCTTTGTACAACAAATTCATTAATGCAGTCAAACTGGACTAACAACTGCTGCAGTCAACTTCTTAAAAAAAGTAATTTGAAAACACTTGTAGAGACTACATTTTCCACAAAAACACAAAGAACAAAATGAAAACAAGAACAAAAACAAACCTAAAACAAAACAAACAAAAAAATCTAACAAAATAAACATGGGGCTATAAATAAAACAAAAAAATAAAAATGCTAAAATTTACCAAAATTAAATATGTAAATAAATAGATAGACAAATAAATAATTAAAGAAATGGTGATGGTCAAGTTATAAAAATAAACAGGAATAACAAACCATAAAATAATGTTACTGATAGCCCAAAAAAGTACTTTTAACCAATATTTAAAATCTCACTTTTTTTTTTTTTTTTTGAAATAGGTGTGTGTTTTTTAGTGCTTGATTTCTTCCTAGGTGTGCTTGAAATTCCACATTCTAGTGACACTGATAAATAGATACTGTGTGATGATAAAGCCCTAAGCTGCTTTTGGTAAAACGAAGGCTGTGAAAACCTCCGGCGAGTCGGGACAGGTTTTGAGGGGGGTTGGGGACAAACATTCTACACTTGTTAAGAGGGATAGGAAATGGACGGACAAATAAGAAAACACCCCTCCCTTCCCCATATACCTTTCTGGTTGATTACCATTCCCCCCTCCATTACTTGCTTCTGTTACACTTGGTGAAATGGTGTAGTAGAGGTGGTAAATAATAGGATGGTGGCTACTATAAAGACACTCCCTCTATTCTCCCTTTATGCACAGGCCCCTAATGGGAATTCTTACCATTTGAAGAAAAGAAACTCTAATTCCACTTGGAATGTTTCCTTTGGGTGGGGCTGGACAAACTAGACGCAGACGCCAGCCCCTCACCAACCTCACATTCTTGCCTCTGGCCTTTAAAGATTTTTACTATCAAATGCCTTCTATTCAAGGGTTAGAGTAACCACTCGACCAGATAGTTCACACTGCACTGAAAAACAGGAAGGGCGAAATTGCACCAAAACAAGGCTATAAAACATCCATCTGACAGCTTGCAATTCAAAAAAAACAATGTTTTATCATGGAATTGGCCTGTTGAGATGATATTCTTAAGAGCAAAGACCAACGCTAATTGAATCGGCGCTGATCTATTGCACAGATGGGCTCCACTTCGAGCTGACGCCAGCGATCAGATCATCATAGGACCCAGGAGGGTCGTCCAACTGAAACTTCTCCATCAAGATGGACCACCAAGCTACCAGAGAAAGACTGACAGACCTCTCGACCGCATTAACACCCGTAACGTTTAAGAGAAATAAGCTAAGACTATGCACCAGATGTTGTGCTAACATTTGGAGCAACATACAAGTGTGAGGCCGTCGGGTCATTGATAATTTATATGGAAAATCATTCCACTGCAACAGCAAACCCTGATATAATAAGAATTGATTGCTACTGGCTGGATTGTATCGTTGGCGTGGGGGTGAAATGTTGTCAAGGTGATGCTGACAGTTAAATAATGCAAAAGAGTTCGACAAACAAGATTGCTCCGGAACCCAAGGACAAATTTCCTGTTGTTCGTTTAGAAAACAAGCTCTTTTGGGGGAAGGGAGAACATTAAGAGTGTGCCATCTAAAGCACTTTTGTCTTTTTGTTTATTCGTACACATGACTTTTGCCATAGCAACTGTAAAGAAGACAATATCACTCAATCCATGTTGGGTACCAAAGGTTTTCACAGCCTTAGAAGAACAATTTTTAGATCTCCAAAAAACCTTTCAGTGAACAGTTGTGAAAAGAACCATTTTTCTTAAACATCTAAATAACATTTTACACTATAAAGAACCTTTTGTGCAATGGAAAGATTGTACACTTTTAAAAATAAAAGTTATTTATTGGCATTAACAGTTCAATGTAGAGCCTTTAACATCCATGGAAACTTTCCAATCCACGAAAGGTTCAATATATTAGAAAAAGGTTCTTTAGAGGTTTAAAATATCCTTCACACTAAGAAAAGTACTGTTCACTGAAAGGTTCTTTAGGCAACCAAAAATGGAATTGCTATGAAAACACATTTTTGGAACCTTTATTTTTTAATAATGTATGATTCTTCATGAAACCATTGATGCCAAAAAAGAACCTTTTGAACATTTTTAAAGAGTGTGGCAGAAATGCAATGGGAGGCTTCAAAGGTCATAACTTAAGGCACATGCATGCACCGACGTCAACTGAGACTGATTAAAACTCCATTAATAACCCTAGATTACCATGCCGAGCTCCCTAAAAAGGGCATTGTGTCAGCTACCGCTAAAAATGCTAGGTTTAAAGGGCGCCGAGCTATCTGGACTAGCCTCAGCCACGTGTTCAATGAAAAGTTTAACGGCGGCCATTTGACCTCCTCATTGACTTGGGAGATGATTTATTGAATTCAACACTAGTAATCCTGAAAAACAAATCAGCAACCACCCAAAACTCAACTTTTCAAGCACAGGAAGTAGAAATAATGTCCCCTAACCAAACATCCCCATCCATGGGCCTCCCATGAAAAGTTCTTCCCCTTTGATTCTAAACAAAGCGGTCGTGAACGTCCTTTATCTGCAAACTGCCGATTAATTCCCACGTTTGCTAAGATTTTGAGTAAACACTGGCGCCAACTTTACACCCGATTACTGCGCTTTTACCAAAGGTGTTTACTGAATGACTGAGACTTATCCATTTAAAGTGTGAAAAGCTTCCAAAAGACAACCCCCAACCCTCATTAAAAAAAGCCATTTGTGGCATCTGTTCTCTTTTGTGCAGTCAGTGCCATCAAACCAGTCTCTTCACATCCCCCCCACCCTGCAATCTGATACTGTTACCACAGAGAGCATCATTAAATACTAAAGGACAGAAATAAAGACTGGTGGGACCAAAAAAAAAAGAGGGTGGGGTGGGATTGAAGCCCCTCAAGCTGTAAAACCTTGCTTATTAAAGAAGTCTGTTTTTGCCTTTTGTGCATTAAAATTCAACCAAGAATACCAAATAAAAATCTAATTAAACAAAAAAGCGAATCAGATTCAGTAATTAAAGTATTATTTTTAATTAAATATTATTTCAGTTCCAAGCAGTAAAACTTGTTTAAATTATTATTTGTTTTAATTGTTATGATTTATTTTATTTTCTCACAAAGCCTGTAAAAATGAAAAAACAAATAATACTTTGCATAGAGACAATTACCACATGCAGGAGCAATAATTACTTTTAGAACAATTTAGCACATTTTACCCTTTAATTTTCATTACTATTGTGCACCTAACACTTTACTGTTTTTTTTTTTCCTATGATGATTATCATTACCGCATAAGTAATTAATTTTTTTACTTAATCGGCATAAATTAAAGGCAGTAAATTCTACCATTATTTATAAATATTTTAATTTAGTAATTATTTTGATAACTTTTTTACAGTAATAAAGATAACTATCTATTTATTTATCTATCTATCTATAGATTATTAAATTTTTTTTTTTTTTTTTTTTTTTTTGCCTGACAGTAATGTGAATTAAGGGACAATGTGTTTAATTTTCATAAAAATCATGTGAACAGTTTTTAAATAATGCAAAAAAAAAAAAAAAAAAAATAGAAATACTTGTAAAAACAAGATTTATTTTATTAAAGCAATACGTGACCCTGGAGCACAAAACCAGTCTTAAGTAGCACAGATATATTTGTATCAATAGCCAACAATACATTGTATGGGACAAAATTATCGTTTTTTCTTTTATGCCAAAAATCATTAGGATATTTAAGTAAAGATCATGTTCCATGAAGATATTTAGTACATTTCCTACCATAAATAAATCAAAACTTAATTTTTGATTTGTATTTTGCATTGCTAAGAACTTCGTTTGGACCAATTTAAATAGGATTTTCTCAATATTTTGTTTTTTGCACCCTCAGATTCCAGATATTCAAATAGGTGTATCTTTGCCAAATATTGTCCTATCCTAACAAACCATACATCAATGGAAAGCATTTTTTATTCAGCTGTCAGATGATGTATAAATCTTTATACATCATCTTAAAAAAAAAAAAAAAAAAAAAAAAAAAATTTATTACTGGTTTTTCGGTTTTTATTTTTGGTTTTGTGGCTGGTTTTTTTTTCTTGATAAGGTTGGTTTTTTTTTTTTCTGGACATTTTCTTGACAACTTTTTGTGAAAATCACCCCCCTAAAATGCACTCACCATTAAGTGACTCTATAAAGCTTGTTTATTAAATAGTCTCCAATACACTTGGACAAGCCTATATTTAAAAAAGCAGTATACAAGTCCTCAGACCATCACAGTCTATAAATACATATATAATGACATGGGTGTGATGAAAACATCACAGACCTGCCTGTCAACACACAACCTTCCCAAACATCACCACAGTTTTACAGACTTTTGCTTGTTGTTACTGATCTACCGAAAAACAAAACTGCTTTGAACATGTTTGATGTCAGTAACTGTCGATAAAACCACGTTGGATGTTTTGCGTAAAAACACACGATCATAACATCAAAGACAGCAACACTTACGGAATAAAACGGATGCACTGCTAAACGGCGCTTTGGGGGTTTCGATATATAATGTTGTATTATTCAACACAAGTATGGTAAATGGGCTTTGATTGAAAGCATGCAAATATCAAGGGCTGAAGGAAGCCATAAGAGTGAGCGTTTGAAATTAGAGCAATCCATTTTTCCCTGATTGATCGATCACTTAAGCGCAGCTGAGAAAACAAAGAGCTCAAACCTGAGGCAACTAAAATGGATGACAGCACTACAGGGAAATGTCTCTCTCCATATTAAACCCACAGAGACGGTCTTCTGAAAGACGGCTTCATCCTATCGTGATTACGAAATTACGCTTACGAAAATTACATCACTCAAACACAAGAATTTAGAAGTCGTCTCACATAGTGCCAAATATGTATGAATGATTTTTTTGTCAAACACAAAATGATATTTTGACAAATGTCCAATGTCCAACTTTGGACCCCATTGACTTCCATTATATGGACACAAAATGTTGAGTCATTTCACGAAATGTCTTCTTATGTGTTCATACAGGTATGGAACAACATAAGGGTGAGTAAATGATGGCAGAATTTTCATTTTTAGATTAACAATCCCTTTAAACATTCTTATTTAAGAGTCCCACGCACAGTTGACCAGTTTCGACTACCTAAATTGTTGTAAATCTCCACGGGTGAACTGTCAGGGCGGCTCTTCAACAGCACGCGCCGGTAACATTCTGCCTCTTGTATTGGAGCTTGACAGCGTGCCTCTCTGGTCACAGGCCAAGACAGCATTACAGCACACTGCCAAGAGCTTGTTCTCAAGAAACACCAGCGGTAGGGGGAATGACAGAGGAAAGTGAGACGGCAGGAAGAAAGAGAGAATGAAAGCGCACTCCTGTTGGGCCGCCTGCCAGAACGCCACACTTCAGGGATATCCAGGGACAAAAGCCTTATGTCAGGACAGAATTCCCTAAAGACTCGGGATGAACAAATGGAGAAATTAACTGAAAGAGTCGTAAGAACATGTCTGAGGGTACAGCTTGGCTCACAGCAGGAGACTATTGATGATAAGGGAAGAGGAGGACAATAGCTTTAGAAAGAAGTAGAACACAACGAGAAGGGAAAAATCAGGCCCGATGTCTTTTGTGAACTTTTGGAGGAACGTGTAGTTCTCTTGTGCGAGAAGGGAAAAATAAGGAAAGATGTATTTTGAAAAAAAAAAAAAAAAAAAAAAGGATTCAAAATGTTTCTTTTGGAGGAACGTGTAGTTCTCTTGTGCAAAAAAAAACCATTATAAACATGTAATATTTATTTTTCTACATTATGGTAAAATATGAAAACAAGTTTACAAAACATTTAACCCCCAATAAGGCAATTTACTTCTATTTCTTTAAATTATGATTATCATTACCACACTGCACCTATTTCTTTTTTTTTAAAACTTTATTCAAATCAGTATAATTAAGGGTAGTATAGCAAATGCTACCATTATTAATAAACATTTTAATTTAATAATATAACAGTTTTAACATTAATGTAATGATAATACAAAAATAAGAATCTATGGGGAATTCTGCTTAATTTAAGTAAATAATGTCAAAACAGAAATCTTCAATGGTTGCAAAAAGAGGTTTCTTTTCTGTAAAGCAAAGTCAAAAAAAAAAAAAAAAAAAAAAAAAAACTTATTTTGATTTTGGAGTGATCTGGACATTTTCTTGACGTATTTTTGTGAAAATATCTTGAGAAAAATTACACACTTTATGAAGTTTATTATTTTTCTTTTTGAGGAGATGAGTCTGTTTTAGTGGTTTCACATTTTATGAACATGTAAAGACTTTTTACAATTCATTGCATGATGTGGCACTCCTCAAATCATGCAGAAATGAATGAAAATATGCTGCATTGCTGCTTTTTTGTAGGTCACTGGGGATAAAGTGAGAGTAAACACAATGCCTTCAAATGCCTGACATACTGAAAACCCCTGGAGATTAATGACAAGTCATAGAAATATAGACACAAACCTGTTTGAACGAGTCATCCAGACTCCAATCATTCAGTCCGTTTGGGGTGTTGAACGATTGTTGGTCGGTAAGAGAGTCGTCGGGCTCCTCTTTCACCTTGGTTGGCGACACGGGATGTTTTTTAGCAGTGGATGACGATGCAGCGTAGACGGGGAACGCATACGGAGGAACTCCGACAGATGCTTGCTGAAGCGCAAGACTTTGCTTCCTGAGGAACTCCAAGCCTTCGCTTTCCTCTTCTTCGCTACCGTCTTCTCCATCCATCATTTCATCATCGTCGTCTTCGTCCCCCTCGGACCCTCTTCCTCTGTCCATCTCATCAGCGGCATCTTCCTCATGTACTTGGTCAGGACTGGTTTTCATGGGTCCCCTGACAGCTTGAGGCCCTTGGCCACCTTTCAGCGCTCTGTCTCTGGAGTTTTTGCTGTAGAAATCGGGGGTTAATGGGGCACCCTGAGCTCTGGAGGCCATGATTGCTTGCTGTGCAGCCAGCTGCTGGGCATACAGAATATGGGCTTCCCTGAAGTGTCTCTCCTTGCGCTCCATCTCCAGTTTAGCTTGTTGTTGTCTCTGGAGCTGCTCCATAACTGCCTCCAGTTTGACTCCAGCCGAACTTCCGAAAGCCGCCTGGGAAAATGCACCAGCCAAACTGCTGTCCTGAGACAAGCTGGGCTGGATTGTGATGGAAAATAAGTAAAATAATTCTGTAAACACATTTTATAAAAAGCTAACTCCATTTTTTTTTTTTTTTTAAATTTATAATAATTATTTTTATTTTAATTTTTTTAATTATAGTATACTATAACAGGAGTTGAGTTCAATATAATTTATAATTAACATTTAAAGGGCTAGTTTGCCCCCAAAATGAAAATTCTGTCATCATTTACTAACCCTCAAGTTGATCCAAACCTGAATGAAATTCTTTCTTCTGTTGAACATAAAAGATATTTTGAAGAATGTGGGTAACCAAACAGTTTTCCCTCATACTACAGAAGTCAATGGGGACCAGCAACTGTTTACTCACATTATTCTAAATATAACGTTTTGTTGATATTTAGCAGAAGAAATAAAATCATACAGGTTTGGAACAATTTCAGGGTGGGAAAATAAATATAACGTTTTGTTGATATTTAGCAAATACATATAAATAAACATTTTAATAACTAAAATATTTTTTTAAAGAACCAAAAGTAACGTTTTTAAACGCTCACGCAACACACAACTAAAGTGTAAACAAAACAATCACACAGTTTTCTGAGTAACTTGAATTCTTTTAATTCGAACTAACAGGCATTAAAGTTCGAATTAAAGACGCATTATCAAACGATTAAACGACGTGGCGGAGGAATTAAAATGAACTTAATTCGAATCAGATACAAATAGAACACAAATACGCCAGGGTGGGAAAACACAAACGACATCACGGAAGAATTCAAATTTGTTTAATTTAAATGAAAAACAAATATGTGTAAGCAAATCATCACAACGGACATGGCCGATTGGATTTCGAAGTAATGTCACAAGAATTTTAATTCGTATTAACAGTATTTATGTCCCAAAAGATTAACGTCGCATTCCGCGGCTCGCTAATTGCCCAGAAGGCCAACCTACCTTTGACCCCCCCCCACAATAGTCTGGATAGTAGAACGACCGGATGTCCGGTCAAAACGGCGTGTCGCTTTTCATTTAGTTAAATAATTAATATTTAGCCAAATCCAGTCGATTTATGCCGTTACTTTATTACTAATTAAAGCACAATTTGATAAGTGAGCGCAATAATAAAAGATATTCAGTTCACAGTCGAATCATGGCTGCTGCCCAAAAGTATGGCGCTCTTCCAAAAACAATTAAGCTATTAAAAGAGAGAACGAACACACGACGCAACAAAGTATCGCGTTCTGACGGAGAATTCGAATCCGGCGGCACGCGAATTGGAACTTTAACAACAAATAAACAGCGCGAGTTGTATCATCAAAAGAATCTTGAAATCATGACGTGTACAATGTGGGTTTTCGCTACATATAATAGCTTGATCTCTCCCACGAAGGTAATTATAATAAATACTGACTCATTGAGTTTATATCAAAAAATTTTATATGTACATGAAATATTTTATACGCTCGAGGTGTGCTGATTCAATATTACAGTAGCTTATCAATACATTCAACAGGGCTCCGTGCCAACAGGACGGAACTCACCACTTGCGCTTTGCTGCTACTGGAATTGTCCACCATCACTCTTTTCCTAGATAAACCACCGTGCGTGTTTTGCTCAGCGCACCGAGTCCGTGTGCATCCACCCGAACGTGTAATATCCCCTCTGATAGAACTGTAATAAACCTCTCGGTGTTCGCAGAGGGTAAAAAAACACTCGAGACTTGGGCCAGCTAAAGGGGAAACGCCTGACCTCACCTCCCGAACTGCGCGCTGAGGGTGTAAACACACACTCCCACTTTTCCTTCTACTTTTGGTGCTCAAGCCGGAGGCAAATTACCGGAAATTTAAATCACGTTTAAATGGCTGGTGCAATGGGTTGTTACGTTCTTACGTTTCCCCTTTGCAAGCAACTAAGTAAAATATTTATAGCACAAAATCCGATAGGAGTTAACATACACTTACGTGGCTGTTTCATGGATCTAATATTAGACTGCCATTTTTTATTTTAGTCTGTAAATTCTGACCCCAAATTAGCCACACATACATATGTTTATAAAAGAAACGGAAATGAACGATTATTAATCGTACGATGAGGAAAACACGTTTTAATCACAACAGGGTTAAATGTTTTGATTGTGATTTGACTTTTTAATGTGATTTAAATTTGAACGCATTCCTGCTACGCCCTCCACTGGTTCAAAAGCGCTGTAACGTTTACTATATAATTATAGCTGGTGGCAAGCAGAAAAACAAAAACTGTTTGCTGTCCACCTTATTTTTTAATTTAACAGCGGGTGCGGCCATTTCTAGCTTGAATGTGTTATTTTGCTCAATTTGATAATGTTAATTTATCGTAGTAGTCTAATCATAAACACTGGTTTGTAGTGTAAATGGTTTTGCAGTTTACTGTACTTTTATTATTATTATATTTACCTATAGCTGTTAATGAGAGAGAAGTCTCTCACATTCACAGATAAAATAGTTAGCTACTAATAAACAATTTAGTAGGTTCTCAATACATTTAACAGAAATAGTATTCCCATGTTGCAAGATTAGAAGGACAGATTTTTCGCTGTTGCGATTGATTTTAACCCTTATTTAAAAAAAAAAAATTAATTGTTAATACAAGTTTGAAGCAAAGTATGAGGCATCAGATAAAACACAACAAGAGTGAGTAAAGATAAATCTCCCTTTATTAGGTTCATCAATATTTTACAAGCAAAAGAACATAATAAAGGCCAGTTAAATATAACACAAACACCACGAGGCAAAGACTTCAAGTATAGTGGTCTACTCAGTCCAGAGAAGAGCAGCAGTCTCCTGGAAGACTCTGTAGTTAAATAAGAAAGATGCAATGGATGTTAAATCAAGTAAGGAAACATACATCTTGGACTTGCTTACAGGTTGAATTGTGTTCTTTTCTTTTTTTTTTATGAAAAATAAAAAAAATCCATGCTGATCCTCACCACAATTGCAGACTTCTATGCTTTGTCAATGCCAAGCTCTTCAGGTGTAGGGATACCAAGCTCACTGAGGGTAGGCCGCAGCTCTTGAAGAACATAGGGGTAGATCTCTTTGTGTGGGCCAGATTTGTCCTGTGTAAATAAATAATAAATTAAAATAAATAAAGGAGTATAATTTAAATTCTAATTACAATATTTTCTTTTTTTTTCAGAAAAATCATGTTAATTAATGCAGCTTCAAGACATGAATTAAATAGTGACTGTGGAATATTCTGCTATTGTCCTGAGAGTTTTACTGACCTTGACTGCCTCGAGGATGCGGATGGCACTGGCCAAATCGTTTAGCCTGCGACACGCTCTCAGGGCTGCCTCCAGGATCTTTGGCTCAGGTACCAAGTCATAACCGATCAAAGTGTTCATTCCTGAAACGAAACAAAGGGGACATACATTTACTCCACAGTCAGTTTGAGTCTTCTTCCTTGATGCAAATGAAAACCTACTTCCTTGTTCCAAAGATTTTTATAGGTTAATCATAAACAGACGTTCATAAATTTTTAAAGAAGTGATACTAACGGATCGAACTAAACCAGCTTTACAGGTTAGCAAACACTAAAAACAAACAGAAACACTACTGTTACTCATGGAAACGATCTTCCTTTTCATGCATTATATATAATATAGAAATAAATATTAATATATTTAAATGTAAAACAATGTGTGTGTTAAGAAATAATAAAACAGTTTTTTATATATATATATATATATATATATATATATATATATATATATATATATATACATACACACTTTTTTTATTCTTATTACATCAAAATTATAAATATATAATTATTATATCAATTTTCAGAAAAAAAGGGGACCAAACAACAAACAAAACATTTCAGGAAATAATTAATAAATAAATTACTACAGTAATACATGTACTGTATTCAGATTCAAGAGGATTTAAATTAGAACATATGGCCACTAAAATAAATTCATGGGGGTAAATTCTCACTTTACAAGCTCAGCAGTCGAATGCACAGCTGCCAATTCAATAACAAGGTCAAAGCACCGCCGTCACCCACCTTTCCTCAGCTCCCAAGCATCGATGTCTGGCTTGTTGAAGTAAGTGACCCAGCGGGCATCAAACTCTTCATCTGTCTCCTGTTTGCCATGGGAATAAGAACGAGCAGCTACTGAAGCTGTGGAAGAGAAAGACCAGAGACGATCAGAAGACACTTTAAGCAAAACTGATTCCCTTTATATCAGCCTTAGAGAATGACATCCAGACAAACGCTTTAACTTTATCACAGCCAAAGTACTTCCGGGAAGAACTGTAGGTGTAAAAGGGCCATAAATCTTATTGTAAGAATCTAATAATTTCTTCTGTGTGTATTAGTGTTGGTCAAAAACACTTAATAGTGCAGTGAAGCTTTGCATACAGGCCTTGTTCCAGTGCTCTTGGTTGACCTATGTTTGACTGGTACATGGTTCGTTGGGGGAGTATTATTTGATTATCTGATAACAATAAGTTCAACTGCTATTCCATAAATGGGACGGATAACACAATACATCTATGTTTGTATGTTCATAAAGTGAAGTATATACTGATGACACTTCATTTGCATATGTGGTGTGGGTTTTCTCAGAGGTCAGTGCACTGTCCTAGAAATCATTCTGGCTGATAGCGTTAACCACAGCGACACGCAATATGAATGTAAGCGCATTCTTCATTGATGCAACCCCGCGGCGCACGTAGTCATGCACTTTATGATGAAACTGCTGCAGAAGAGCGTTTGTAAACCCCACAGCCTGACTGAAGACCTCTCAAAACCCGTGTATTTATATACTAGACTAGCTGTTCCAATGAAAAGTCAACCTGACAGAAAAAGGTGTAAATCTGGGATGCTTTCAGTTTGAGTGCCGCGTTTTCTCCTCGCGCTGGGCCCAAGCCTCACTCTCGCGGGTCATTACAAGGACACCGTGAGAAAACATTCACAAGACTTCATAAATGACGGGGAAAACGCGATCGTGATATGGAAATGCTCTTATACAGACGATAACGTAGCGTGTGATAACCTCTGAGGGGTATAATCTTTCTTGCAAGGCACCGGTGCGGCTACGGTTAGCTTATGTGCTAAGCTAAGTTCAAGGTGCTTCCGTTAACTCTCTCCCTTATTGTAGTTTTTCTCAATCAGCGGTTTCATGATTAATGGCAATTTGTGTATTTACCTGTATATTGTGGTCGTGACCTTGTTAAACTCCGAGCACCGGAGACTGAGAGTCGAAGGGCGGCTCTGAACATAGTGCGGTTCACCGGACTCACGCGCAGCTTGGACTGAAGAACGACAGGCTCGCGCTACCGACGCTAGTAAAGCTAGCCGAGCTGCTAACTTGCGACTGGCGCGTGACTGCGCATGCGCAGGGGTTTGGCACTAAAGCCACGTATGGACGGACTCTGGCTGCTCATGGTGATGTATAGCGAGGGGGTTTGCTAAAGAGGATTATAAAAGAGCATGAAGGACAAAAAATACATTTCTGTACTGTATACAGATTTATACACAGTTATTCTCTATGAGCGCCATGCAGTATGAGCACAGTTCTATTTAACTTTCTGTGTATGCATTATGAAATGTTTGATTCAGTTATATGATTGATATATTTGAATTGATATTTAACAATAGATTACACAAAAATTCTAAATAAAACTACAAAAACATACGGCAGCTGCAATGTTCTGCAGTTATTGCAATCATATCTATTCCAACAAAAACTAATGCAAGCTTATATGTTCGGAGAAATTTTCATTCATTTCTTTACCAATTATGTTTTTTGTTTTGGGCCATGACTCGAACTCACAACCCTTGGATTGCAAGTCTGACTCTCTAACCATTAGGCCACGACTTCCCCATTATTAGCGTTAGACATCAAAAAAGCTAATCTTTGTTCTTTTATTGAAAAGTTAACGAGAAAAAAATATGTTGTAAACCTGCCATGGTTTTGAGCTTCTAACACTAAATGTGAATTTTATTTTAAGATAATAGAGTTACAAGCATGTGTTTGCAAAATAGTTGAAGAAAAATCTAGGGTTATTATAGTTAACAAAAACTAAAACAGAAAATCATTAAAAAAACGTTACACACACACACACACACACACACACATATATATATATACACTGTATATTTCATTTAAAGTTACATAAAAATAGCGCTAGTATTTCATTATTTCATTTAATTGCCATTGACAACATTTCTAATTTAATTTAATTTAATTTAATGTATTAAAGTAACTTAAAAATAAAAAATAATATCAAAAGAAATTAAAGTGTATTTGACCGTAACTATGAAAATTTATTATATTTTAGGCTATATATTATTTATCATGTTTGACAAAAAAAAAGGAAAACTAATAAAAAAAATTACTAAAACTTTAAAAATAAAATTAAAATGGAAAAAATAAAAATAAATAGAAACTATGATAGTATTCTAATTACACTAAAATAACACTGATAAAACCAAAAGCATAACAGAAAATATGAAAAACATTGAGCCGGCAAAAAAGAAAAGAAAAAAAGAATGAAGTGAATGAGTGAGAAATAGCCCAAACTAAATAATTAGGATTTATATTTTATTTTATTGTCATTTAATTACACACTATTATGAAGTAATACTAAATAATCACTTGATCATGCATTTTATAACTCAGATTATACATTCACATTTATTGCATCCTGATATGGCCAAATTAGTTAAGCAAGTTATAAATACACACAGACACACACACACACACACACAAAACATTTATATGAATTCCTCCCTTTTATACTAAGATTTTTCCACTGGTTCCAGTGCTGGACTTTTGTCCTGTCCCAGAGCAGCTCTCTTAAGACTGGGAAGATCATGAGAACAAGGACTCGCTGGTCTTTTTTCTGTCTTTCCAGCCCACTGCGCTCCGTCTGGCAATTTGCTTTCCTCTGAGAGAGTGTTTATTTCGGCTGGAGGCTGGTATCCCGGCTCCTGTGGGTCCAGTGGCTCTTTGGACAGAAGAATACAAATGGAAGGAAGAGTTCTGTGTACGGTCATCTGAAGCGGGTCGTTCTCCTGGCTCTCCCACACCTCAGTCACTGTCCTGTACTGGAGCTTTGTCAGCTGGTGTAAACCCCGCACCTTGCGTTTCATTATCTCTGCACAGGTGATGGTTTTGGTCACAGCCCGGCCTGTCCCACTGAACATGACCTGCGAAGCTGGAGCCGTGTGTCCGTCACCTTGAATTCGAGACATGGCAAAACCCAAAAGGTTCCTGATCTTGCTCCCTTCCTTCACGCGCATTTCCAGCACCTCAGATGGCAGTCCTGGGATTGGACATGGGATTGGTGCTCCAGTGGAACGGACCTTCCTGAATCCCCCTTGCTTTGGTTTTCTAGAAGATCCAGGAGGGTTTGTGGGATTGAGATGAGTGGGTTGGACACATATGGTGCTATCATGAAGCTCTCGGCTCGGCATAAACATATTTATAGGTTGTTTTATATGTTCTTGGTGCTGCAGAACTTCGTACCACTTGATAATATTTCCCAGAACTGTGGATTTTTTATCTTCAAGAACATTATGTTGCTTTCCAGCATTAAAAAATTGCACAGACGTGAGGGAAACCGAATGATCTCAGCTGCTAAATGTTGTGTGATTCCCAAAGCTCTGAACTGAATGACAAGCTGTCATTTACTTTATACTCTCTGGCCGTTGACATGAAGGAAAGAAAAAAATCTGTTCTGTAAATCGAGCAAATTCATCAAAGCTGAAAGTGCTGAGAATCAGCAATTTCTCAGTCACTACCTTTGAAGCATATTTCCGTCTCCGTGAGAAGGGAGCTGTAACCAAACAAGGCAAAAAGACGATGAGTTCAGAGACAGAACCGCGCTTTAAAGCCAACAAGCTTGGTTTGGTCAAAATGAAACATTATTTGAACTTTTATCTCAAGTCAGCATTTAGTTTATGGATGCAACCAAGCATAGGATAGCCAAACGTATTCAGAATAAATAAAATGAAATAAAATAAAAGACCAATGTATTTAATAATAATAATAATAATAATAATAATAATAAAATTAGAATAAAATAAAAAATGACATATATATATATATATAATATATATATTAAATAATGATATAAGGTATAAATAATATTTAAATTTATATTAATAATAATAATTATAATGTTATAATATGATATAATTATTTTTATGATGTATGGTTTATATTTTATTTATATAAATATTAATCATTATAAATAAATTTAAATTAGATGAAATAAAAATAAAAAAATCATGAGTACAATATGAAAATTACAAATCCAATTAAAATAAAATAAAACTTAAAATATACAACTTTATGGAAAATTTTATGGTTAATGTGAAAATGTTTTTGGAAAATTTTTTAGTTTTGCATTTTGCTTTTTGGTATTATGGTTTAGTCCGTAAGGTGAAGTTCTGCACTGCGTTTTATCCTTGATGTCCAGTCATAATCTGAGACCTTTCGCATATTTACTCTTAAGTGGTGCCTGCCACACTCCTGAATGCACTGAAGACCCGATCTGAGGCTTGTGAGGGACACAGAGAGGGAGGGACGGAGAGCCAAAGCATCTCTTAAAGGAACAGTCACTGTGTCTAGCAAATGCTCTGTATAGAATTTCATTTAAATTTCATCCTGGCAAATGCTTTCCTGAGTCCCCCTTTAAAATTCTCAGTGTTAATGAAGTCCTGTCAATCAGTGCGTGTCTGTGGCTGATTAACATGCGTGACTGATTAAGGCTGAGAGTTTAAAAACACATCCTCCCATGCATGACGGCACAATGCAGCCAGTAAACAATTATCACATAAGCACAGTTGACTTATGCCAGGCATCTGCTTTTAAATATGGCTTTGGGACAACTTATTAAATTATGAAATTGTGTTTGCATATAAAACTTGCATGCTGATTTGATACAGCACGCATAAATGTAGGTCAAGAAACTGTCATTTACCGAGCAGGAATTCATTGTTGTCCAAAGGTGGCTGTTTCGTCAGGTCTATTTCTGCATCTTCTCCCACTGTGGCTGCTGAGCGCTCTTGAAGTGTTAGAGCCCTGAGGCTGTGATTTCAATCAGAGAAGAAGGCCATGCAGTTCTGCTTGACAAAATACACAGTCTGTATCCTGAAGGGGAGCATCCAACATTCTAGAGACTGGGGTGACAGAAGGCAAGGCAAGCTTTCTGTTCAATGAGACGAAGAGCACAATTATAGACTGTAAACATGTACTGTAATATGCCTTTTATATGCAGCTGGATTAACAATCCAACATTCTAGAGACTGGGAGTTCATCATAAGTTTGCTTTTCCTGCAACCATGGTCAGTATGAACATATAGACAAAGCACAAAAACAAAGCAGCATCAGTAAAACAACACTAAAAATCATGGCATGAGTATTTATTACAACATCAAACACTCCAATGATACACATAACAAAACAAAAATACTGAAATATTACTTTGAAAAATATAATATAAATGTGATGGTTCATGCAGGGATGTGTTTACATAAATAAAAGGTGATTCATATTTTATATATATATATATATATATATATATATTATATATATATATATATATATATATATATATATATATATAAATGTTATCTAATATATATATATATATATATATATATATATATATTAGATAACATTAGATTTGATAAA
The DNA here is from genome assembly GCF_018340385.1 of Cyprinus carpio. Classification (NCBI taxonomy): domain Eukaryota; kingdom Metazoa; phylum Chordata; class Actinopteri; order Cypriniformes; family Cyprinidae; genus Cyprinus; species Cyprinus carpio. The sequence continues at coordinate 14,512,906 of NC_056621.1, read as the reverse complement.
AATATTTAGAATATTTTTTCCTGCAAAATTACAAAACTTAAAAATAAATACTTTAATTAAAAAATATATTCATTTTTTGTGTAAGAAACTATTTTAAGAACACAGCATATTAAAATTACATTTCGGAAACTTATATTCTGAAAATTTAATGTAATTGAATATTTATTAAATTATTTAAATAATTATGTTTATTATTTGAAATGAACACAGCATATTAAAATTACATTTCGGAAACTTATTTTATGTATATATGTATACTGATGGTTGACTTGATGGTTCTTGAGGACTTGAGGTATATTTTTCTCTATAATTAATAATATAAAAATAACATAAAATGATAATTTAAATAATTTAAAACTAACTTACTGTAAAAGATGGCATTATATATTTTAAAAGTATATCTGTTTAATATATTTAATAATTTTATATTAAACACTCCAATGTTCATAACTGATAACAAAAATAAGAAGAAATATACTTTAAATTAAAAAATAGTTCAATACAAATAATTACAAGGTGATTCATAATTCATAATTTAAAAACTATAATTCCAGAATTGTTTTACTTTAAAAGTGTTGTCTTAAGATAATTATAAATATTATATATATATATATATATATTTATATATATATATACATACACACACACACACACACACACACGTTTTTTTTTAAATATTTTCATATAAAATATTTCATAATGTTTACTTGTGAACTTCATATGTCTATACTACAAAATATAAATTACTGCAAACCTTTACTAATAATTTAATATATATAAAATAATTAAAATATTGTTAATATACTTCATTGAAATACATTAATAAAATAAAATATATACGTTACAATGTACTTGTAGAAATTCAATGTATGATATTAATATTTATATTAATGCTATATAATATTTCTTTATAATTAATAGTGGAAATATTTTTATGATTAATTGTGGTTTTATTATGATGATGAAGTTTAGAGTATTTTGTTATTTTTTTTTTATATTTAGGTTTTTCTTTTTTTGTTTTACAGTGTGCACATGATCTTAAGTGTATTTATCTGAAGAGTGGACACATTTCAGTGAAGTTGGGGATGGTTTCAGATCTGCTGGTAAAACTGGGCCTTTCAAGTGCACTGCCAACCAGATGCTCTTATTTTAGCAAGCTCCCAGAACAGATAAAAGCCAAGATGTTGACAATTACTGTTTCAATTACTTTATCAATCTCCATAGACGACACACACTCACAGCCGTTATCTGCCCGACAACAGAAACCCAGCCGCAGGGCCTCTCTGGCGGATTTCTTTGGAAGTCTTACTAATTTAATTAAAGGGAAATTAGGTCTCAAAGAGGAGCACTGCAGATTACAACACCCACAGGGAAATGAAGTCAGAATGAAGTTTGTTTAATGGTGTGAGAAGGACTTCACTGAGAACTTTGGTTGAGAAGGCAATCTCGCTCACAAAGGGATGAGAGGATTCTCTTTTTACTTCATGTGTGCTGCTGTGGAAGGATAAATTGGGCGGCAGTCAAGAGCATTTCAAAAACAAACTGTAACAGCAAGTTCCTCTGTAGCGAGAAATATGCAAGCTTGAAAACTGCTCGGGTAATTTTCTCGCTGATGAAAAACTGGAAAAGGGCTCCTTCATGCCTCACTTCTCCCTCACGGCTCGGTCCGAGTGCTCGTTGAACACTTTCTGCTGAGGGTGTCAGAACGACTCGAGCCAGGCTGGACTGAGGTGTGCTCAGCCGTGATCTGCACTTGTAAAACATTAGTGAGGGTCAAAGCATTCAAACGTTTCCAGAGAAAGATAATAACCACACTCAGCCAAGGGTAGAGAGTGTCAAGGAAAAGGGAGGAGAAAGTGGATCATTTATGTCTACATTAATGAAAGATGTGCTGAGCATAAATCCAATTTGCACATTTCCCGTCGACTAGAAGAAAACTGGTGCACTTTAGAGTAAATGATGAAGAAAAATCACATGCACTTATCAGACAAAACCGCTTTTGGAAGTCAAAACAACATTTAGATTAGGAGACAATTTAGTTAAAGTAGATAATCAACATATTAAAGCAGGTGACAAAAACAAAATATCACTGCTTTTTAAAAAAATATTCTTTTGTTATTTTTAAACAAGAACAATGAATCAATAAATTGATATTTTTAAAATAAAATAAGTGATAGATTTAAGTCTGATCTATATTCATTTTCTATAGGACCTTATTAACGTATTTACAATGTAAAATTATGTGTTTGAAAACTGTGTTATGATGCTTACAATAATCATTGTTTTAATGGCTTTATAATTGCACATTATAATTTTGCCTAATGCATTTTAATATGGGAGAGTCATGTAGCAGAACGGTAGATTCTTTACAAGTAAACTTAAAATACTGTATTTTTAGTTAATTTTTATTTATTAATATAATAAATTATATAATGGAAATGTATTAATTATATTAATTAAACATATAAGTGTGTGTGTGTGTGTGTGTGTGTGTGTGTGTGTGTGTGTGTGTGTGTGTGTGTGTGTGTGTGTATCTGTCTAAATCTGTGTTAGTGAGCACTTCTCCTTTACCGAGATAATCCATCCACCTCACAGGTGTGGCATATCAAGATGCTGATTAGACAGCATGATTATTGTACAGGTGTGCCTTAGGCTGGCCACAATATAAGCCACTCTAAAATGTGCAGTTTTACTGTATTGGGGGGTCCATGGGGTTTGAAAACCAGTCAGTATCTGGTGTGACCACCATTTGCCTCACGCAGTGCAACACATCTCCTTCACATAGAGTTGATCAGGTTGTTGATTGTGGCCTCTGGAATGTTAGTCCACTCCTCTTCAATGGCTGTGTGAAGTTGCTGGATATTGGCAGGAACTGGAACACGCTGTCGTATACACCGATCCAGAGCACCCCAAACATGTCCGGTGAGTATGCTGGCCATGCAAGAACTGGGATGTTTTCAGCTTACAGGAATTGTGTTCAGATCCTTGCAACATGGGTCCGTGCATTATCATGCTGCAACATGAGATGATGGTCGTGGATGAATGGCACAACAGTGGGCCTCAGGATCTCGTCACGGTATCTCTGTGCATTCAAAATGCCATCAATAAAATGCACCTGTGTTGGTTGTCCATAACATACGGCTGCCCATACCATAACCCCACCGCCACCATGGGCCACTTGATTAACAACACTGACATCAGCAAACCGCTCACCCACACAATGCCATACACGCTGTCTGACATCTGCCCTGTACAGTGAAAACCGGGATTCATCCGTGAAGAGAACACCTCTCCAAAGTGCCAGACACCTTCGAATGTGAGCGTTTGCCCACTCAAGTCGGTTACGACGAGGAACTGCAGTCAGGTCGAGACCCGGATGAGGACGACGAGCATGCAGATGAGCTTCCCTGAGATGGTTTCTGACAGTTTGTGCAGAAATACTTTGGTTATGCAAACCAATTGTTGCAGCAGCTGTCCGGGTGGCTGGTCTCAGACGATCTTGGAGGTAAAGATATTGGATGTGGAGGTCCTGGGCTGGTGTGGTTACACGTGGTCTGCGGTTGTGAGGCCGGTTGGATGTACTGCCAAATTCTCTGAAATGCTTTTGGAGACAGCTTATGGTAGAGAAATTGTGGTTAAATTTGGTGTGAGGTGGTCTGGTGGACATTCCTGCAGTCAGCATGCCAATTGCATGCTCCCTCAAAACTTGCGACATCTGTGGCATTGTGCTGTGCGATAAAACTGCACATTTTAGAGTGGTCTTTTATCTTGGCCAGCCTAAGGCACACCTGTGCAATAATCATGCTGTCTAATCAGCATCTTGATATGCCATGCCTGTGGATGGATTATCTCGGCAAAGGGGAAGTGCTCACTAACACAGATTTAGACAGATTTGTGAACAGTATTTGAAAGAAATATGCCTTTTGTGTACATAGAAAAAGTCTTAAATCTTTGAGTTCAGCTCATGAAAAATGGAGACAAAAACAAAAGTGTTGCGTTTATCATGTTGTTCAGTGTACATATATATATATATATATATATATATATATATCTGTTTCACTCACCTGTTAACAGAAACTGTTTCACTCACCTGTTAAAAGGTGGGTACGGAAAGTATTCAGACCCCCTTACATTTTTCACTCTTTGTTATATTGCAGCCATTTGCTGAAATCATTTAAGTTCATTTTTTTTTTCTCATTAATGTACACACAGCACCCCATATTGACAGAAAAACACAGAATTGTTGACATTTTTGCAGATTTATTAAAAAAGAAAAACTGAAATATCACATGTTCCTAAGTATTCAGACCCTTTGCTGTGACACTCATATATTTAACTCAGGTGCTGTCCATTTCTTCTGATCATCCTTGAGATGGTGATGATGTTTTTGATTATACTGATTGGACTTGATTAGGAAAGCCACACACCTGTCTATATAAGACCTTACAGCTCACAGTGCATGTCAGACCAAATGAGAATCATGAGGTCAAAGGAACTGCCTGAAGAGCTCAGAGACAGAATTGTGACAAGGCACAGATCTGGCCAAGGTTACAAAAAAAATTTCTGCTGCACTTAAGGTTCCTAAGAGCACAGTGGCCTCCATAATCCTTAAATGGAAGACGTTTGGGATGACCAGAACCCTTCCTAGAGCTGGCCGTCCGACCAAACTGAGCTATCGGGGGAGAAGAGCCTGTGGGGGTGTTTTTCAGCTGCAGGGACAGGACGACTGGTTGCAATCGAGGGAAAGATGAATGCGGCCAAGTACAGGGATATCCTGGACGAAAACCTTCTCCAGAGTGCTCAGGACTTCAGACTGGGCCGAAGGTTCACCTTCCAACAAGACAATGACCCTAAGCACACAGCTAAAATAACGAAGGAGTGGCTTCACAACAACTCCATGACTGTTCTTAAATGGCCCAGCCAGAGCCCTGACTTAAACCCAATTGAGCATCTCTGGAGAGACCTGAAAATGGCTGTCCACCAATGTTTACCATCCAACCTGACAGAATTGGAGAGGATCTGCAAGGAGGAATGGCAGAGGTTCCCCGAATCCAGGTGTGAAAAACTTGTTGCATCTTTCCCAAAAAGACTCATGGCTGTATTAGATCAAAAGGGTGCTTCTACTAAATACTGAGCAAAGGGTCTGAATACTTAGGACCATGTGATTATTTCAGTTTTTCTTTTTTAATAAATCTGCAAAAATTTCAACAATTCTGTGTTTTTCTGCCAATATGGGGTGCTGTGTGTACATTAATGAGGAAAAAAAAAAGAACTTAAATGATTTTAGCAAATGGCTGAAATATAACAAAGATTGAAAAATTTAAGGGGGTCTGAATACTTTCCGTACCCACTGTGTGTGTGTATATTTTTTTTGTTATATATTGCATATATATCTTTTGAAGTGTATGTGTTGCATCAATATATTTTTATTAATAAAATTTTATTTATTGTATTATATATATACTTATATATTGCATGTATTATTAATTAATATTTTATATATTTAAAATTTTATATATATATATATATATATATATATATATATATATATATATATATTCATATATATATATATATATATATATTCATATATAGGCCTACACACTATAGCTATATATTTCCAGAATTTTCCACCATAAATGCATTTATATTTCCATAATTTACAATTATGCAATTGCCAATAAATAAATAAAGTAAGTAAATAAGTAAGTAGGGTAAAATAGGAAAGAGGAGGGTAAGGGGTCTCGGAGCAGATGTGGGCCTCATGTGGATGTAGCACACTGTTATGAATTATTATTTGATTCTGCTTCAGAAGAGAACAAACCCGCTGCTAAAACAAGGAGTCAAAATGTCCTCTGGGACCTCGGTGCGATGTAACACACTATTCATTTTTTTAGGGGTCGTGACAGATAACAGTATGACAATAGGCCCATATGCGTGCATTTTTGCATCATTATGGGGACTTTCCGTTGACATATATTGCTTATATAAAGTTAATTATATTTCTAAGATATACACCAGCCATTTATAGAAACATTTTGGAAAGTTTAGATTCGGATTAAGACACTATTCAGTCCCTATACAAGCTGTTTCCATTGTTAGTGTCGTTATGAAGTGCAAGTATTTTTAGTTTTACAGTCATTGTGGGAGCATTAGGTCACATTTCATCCATCTTCTGTCATCATTTACAAAGGAACTTATTCGTAACATGCTCTAAATTTATTGAAAAATTGCCGACAGGCCATATGAAACCATGACCCTCCTTCAGATTCGTTTTATGTCTTCAGTTTGACAAAGTCATATGTACATTTCTCATCTGTAATGTGTCGTTACATGTCGTTTATTGGCAGTCTTGAAGCCCTCTGAAGAGTAAATGAGAACACTATGCCTACTAGTGCACAGCACCAAACTTATTAACATTTCATTTTAAGAGGTTTAAGATCCATAACAAGTAACTCGTGTCACAACTCTCTCATGAAAATAAACTGAATGAACTGATGGATAGGCTGCATTACACTAGTATAGGCTACATACATCAAACAGTACTTAATAATGCGGAATTGTTCATAACGGTAGATGTAAACACTTTAAAATGGCAGGTTTATAGAATTATAAGCCTTTTATATTTCATTCCCCATTTATTTTATACTATTTTTTTATTCTCTTAGGCAATAGAGACCCCCAGTGGGCAAAATTATAATTACACTTTTTTCAACCGCTAATTAACTGCACTTCTCATGACGTAGACAAAAACATAAAGCAGCTAACATGATGTAGAGACTAAATGAGAAGTAAATTACTAAAATGTTTATCAAAAAGTTACAAAACGAGTTTCCCTTCTTTCCACGTAAAGACAAACTTGACTGGAGGCTAGCATCATCAAAAACACCTAGTTGAGGTAAATCTTTCCCATATTCAGTAATCATATGTTCCCTTGTAAAATGTCTCAAAGCGTCACAGTGGTGAAGCGGGTCAGTCAGGTCGATTGTACCCCAATCACCCGCAATATCTCTTTCTGTATCCGGATGTCCTGTGTGTTGATGTTAGCATCCCCTACCTGGCCGTCTTCGTACCTGAGGAAAGACAGACAATTGTGGGACACATGGTGAGTCAAAAGAGGCAGAATTTGTAATAAGACAATGTAATAAAGTGTGAAAATACTCACACAAAAAAGAAGCGTGTGCAGACGTGATCAGAAATCGGGCAAACCCAAATATTTCCATGTTTCTGTAGATCTTTGGAAGTTATTACTGTTGAGAGAAAAGTGCGTAAAAATGCCTAGGCCTACATCCATTTTTAGTGAATGACGAAATAGCTAATTTCAGGTTTGAATGTCCCCTTACCCTCACACAGGGCAACACAGTTTAGATTTCGACTCTGAAGAAACCTCGACTGTGTGGGTCGACACTGCAAAAGGAAAATGACACATTTAGCAGCGATACATACAATAGAAGATGGTAAGTGTCTTCTTTTACAAATTAGTGAAATGAGTGCAATCACAATGCAAGCTTCATATAGCTCTGCTTACATTGTTTCCAATCAGGATGACTCACCTAGTCTGATTAACTACAGATTACACCTGTAATACATCCATATGAGTCCAGTCTCTACAGATGGAGTTAATACCTGTAAGACAGTGTTGACCCGGTTGTAGTGCTGTACTAATTCCTCTTTAGTAGGCATGTGGTGCTGTCCCTTTCCCATTCCTGCACACAAATACAGTCTACAGTGAAAATGAATATAACAGTGCTATATGGATTGAAATGAACACTGCAGAAAAACAAATGATTTCAGATGCTGCTCAATCAAATGCTCAAGTTTCCTTATAAAAGTAATCTGGCAGTATTGATGGCACTTGGATATATATATATATATATATTATATATATATATATATATATATATATATATATATATATATATATATATATATATATATATATATATATATATATATCTCATACCGAATGATTATCGTATTCAAATATTGTGGTATTTATAAGACAATGATTTTCAAGATTTTTTTACACCTTTGCAAGGGGCCTCCTTTTTAGAATATGAAGGCAACTGTTTATTTTAATACATAAAGATACATTTATAGTGTGTGATACTGAAAGACAACATGTTGTGTAAATTACCTTTAATTACAGTATGTATATTAGATTTTTCTCAATCTAACCAGAAAAGTAATAATAATAATTATTATTATTCTAAATAAATTATTTTTATTGTGATTCATTTTGTGACCAGTTCTTTTATTCTAAAAAATATTACAAACAACTTATATTTATTGTGATTAATCTCATTCTCAGACCAGTTTTTTATTCTAAAAATATTATTAACAACTTTTATTTATTGTGATTAATCTCATAGTCAGACCAATTTTTAGAGAGAAATAAATATTATTATTTATATTTATTGTGATTATTCTCATAATCTCAGACAAGTATTAGTATTTTTTTAAACATAAATAATTTATATTTATTTTAATTAATCTGACCAATAATATAATAACAGTTTTTAGATAGAGGAATAAAACAGTTATATAACAGTTTTTAGATAGAGGAATAAAACAGTTATGATGTCAAACTTTTGTTTATTTCTCTTTCATATTTTAAGTGGACCCGACCCCCAATGGTATTACTATTATACAACCATGGCATCTGCCCAAAGTGTATCCAAAATGTCTTTGACTTTCAAAATGTTGCATCCTATAGACGAGCTCAAACTCTTACCTGAGTATCCAAATGAGATGCTGGAGATGGGGCTGAGGTAGATGCCCTTCCCATAGGCCGCCCCATGCAGTTGTGTCAAAGAGAACAAGAAGGCAGTTTGACCCAGACCCAATACGCTAAGCAGAAAATCTGTGGGTAACACACTATTGTTCTTCATTCACCACAATAAAAGTAACTGTGGTACCTGCAGTTTTGTGTAGGAGGCGTTTACAAGTCCATTTCGTAGAATAGAGTGCCAGTTTTCAATATGAGAACCACTGAAGACAGAGAACCAGTGATTAGTCAGTAATCATAAAAGAGTGAATATAAAATGATCTCCTACTAAACTGAAACCCACTGAAAAGCGAACGTGCTGCCGTGGAGTTTTCTAGCGGTGCGAAAGCGGGCCTCTTTAGCAGGCGGACTGCTGAGGAGCAGGAACTGATGGGAGGTGTGCATGAACTTCAGTTGCTGTTAGCAAAAAACGGAGGAGTGAAACAGAGGAAATAAAGGTTTAGTCACACTGTTATTTGAGAGATAATGTGATCAAACGCCCTTACCCTGCTGGAGGGGAGCTTGACAATGTGAGACCTGTTGCTGGATATAATCCTGAGAAGAAAAAGAAGATTAAGGGTCATTATGATAACAGGAACATAATGAAAACCTGAGAATTCTATTAAAGGAAACAGAGTTTCCCTCACCACTGCAGCAGAGGATGTGCAAGAGAGTCCAGTTTGTCCATCTGTTTCTTTATTTCAACATAAGGGCCCTGTAAAATATGAGTTTAGGTGTCCCGCATCCCCTTGACCAGGACTATGTGTGTAACATTGATGTAGCTATTGTGAGTCGCAGTCATAGCGCCACCAACTGGCAACAGGAAGTGTGTCACTTACAACAGGCTATGAAATCGGTTTCTTATATTTACCAGAATTGCTTCAAACTTGGTCACAATAATGTTAAGAACAATAAAAGAATTCTTGATATCTCAAATAGTGCTGTGATATAAAAGTGAAGCTATTTTGTATGGATACAAAATCCAGATTCTTTTTCTCACAATCATGAGTTTCAAAAATCCTACAATTCAGACTTTTTTTTCCCCCTAGAATAATGAGTTTATTTCTTGCAGTTGTGAGTTTACATTGTGCAATTCTGACTGTTTCCTTAAAAGTCCAATATGGACTTATTCCATGAGAAATGCAAATTATTGACTCGCAATTGCAAGTTTACATCTCGCAATTCATACTTTTCAGAGAGAATTCTCAGAATTCTGAGTTTACATCTCGCAATTCTGTTTTTGCACTTTGAATTACTCACTTGTGTTATTTCTCGGATTGATGTAATGCTGTCTAATGCTCTCTGTAGTCGCTCGTAACTTCTTTTCTATAAGTGGAAAATGAATGAAGAAGGTCGCAGAGTCATTATAAAGATGAAACGGGAAAATTCTAAAACTGATATTTATTCATTTGATCTGATAAAGTATCTACCTTCGGATTGAAGGCCAGAGACTTGGGGTCATGGGGGTCAACAACAGAGGGGTAAGGGTCAAAGATGATGCTTTTACGGGCAGATTCAAGTGCAGCACGACACATTGCCACCAGCAGGTCCACTACCTGTACAAACACATAACATATTATATAAAATACCAATCAGGTCATATATAAACAATAGAAGTCTCCGGTATATCTCCATTTAACAATATAAACGTGTGTGTGATACCTCAGCTCCTGTAGCTACGTCTTCTGCAGCTCCTGACATGACACCCAGAGTATTGAAGGAGAACACGCACAGTTCCCTCGTACAGACAGCAGGCTAAACAATACACGTACACAAAAGAAACTGAGATGATAGTTTTATGGATTTACTGGTGTGCATTTTAATGGAGCATCCCAAGAATCTGTTGTACCTTGAGCATGGAACCATTCTGAAAGACGTGCTGTTCATCACAGACAACACAATAATCGTTCAGAGTGGGGATCCTCTGCTCTGAGTACTTCATAACCTAAAGGACGAAAGATGGATAAATAGGTTGTAATATCATTAAACGGAAAGGATGCAGAGAAAGAGACATTTATAGTTATATGAAAGCTAAAGAGATGCACGTCGATTGAAACAGCCAAACACAATCAAGTATGCAAATAAATGCAAGAAAACTGACTGCAATTCATTATGCAAATATTCAAAGAGTTTTACATTTAACCCGGTTGAGGTTTACCTGTACGAGGAAGCCGTACTCCAGGGTTGGGATGCTCTTGCAGTGAATGAGAGCTTGTGAGGAGAAGAAGAGCTGAATGAGCTGTCTGGTGGTGATGTGCACGGTGGATCTCGAGCCTGGGACGGCCACAGTCTATTGAATTTGACATAAATTGCTTAATATATTTATAAATAAAAATAATGTTTTCCACAAACATCTTTTCGACATTGATAACCAAAAGAAATATTTCCTGAGCACCAAAACCAGATTATTAGGCTTATTTGTATGGTTTCTTGTGGATCTTGTGACTGGAGTAATGATACTGACAATTCAGCTTTGCATCACAGGAATAAATTACATTTGAAAAATATATTAAAATACGAAAACAGTTGTTTTTTTTTGATTTTATTTTTTTTAATAGTATTAATTTTTTTAATGAATGCTTAATTAGTATGATTAATTTTTTTGTTAAGCATTAATAAGTATTTCTTTCCGAAAAGTCTAAATGATACATATATACATCATTATAATATATAGGCATGTTCAAACACACTTGTCCAATTGGGCTGGAGGTGTGCAGTTCTCTTTTGGTGCAGGACATGGAGCGGCTCATCAAGCGGGTCACTCTCAACTCCTGTCCAGCTGGCCTTGTCTTCACCCCAGGGCCCTGAATCAGAGGAACACTGGAGCATCTGAGGAACAAAAAAAATTATATACATATTATACATCAATTTTTATTTTTCATTTACTCTCTGGAGTGTTTTGAATCTTACTTGGTTATCGGTGAGAAGATGCTAAGTCCAGCCCTGAACTTCTTGATGGTTCCTCCAGCCTTAAACCAGCTGTGTCTCTTCCTCTGTTGGGCGTTCAGGAACTCATTGCTTAGATGTTTCCATTGATTAGATATAAACGTGCTGAGAATTCTGGGAGAAGACATCAATATTTGTTGGTGTAATCATTACAGAGGCATGTGCAGTATGTCACGCTGTACAAAACAGAATAGAAAGACTACCTTTTGAGCTGAACCCCAAGGCAGAAACAATCTTTACAAGTTGGCTGGAACACCTCCACAGTGGGCTCTGGAAGCGGTTGAGATGCTTCAGTTGAGTCACTTCCTGTCTTTTGTAACTGACATAGTCATTTATTACTCACCTGGTCCATCTAGATACTGGGACAGTGAGAAGCGAAGGCGTAGAATGATTGGCTCTGTCCTCGTGACCTTCCATGCTGACGCCACCTCCTCCTGCAAACATACATAGGGCATGTGAACTTTTTGCTATGTAAATATGCATATCAGCTTATGTATTTTCAGTGGCAGGTAGAATCTAGCTAAATATATTACAGTATCTGTGGATCTCTTACATCCAGGAAGCTGACGTTAATGTGTAGCTCAATATCGACATCATCAATGGTCTCATACTCCCTGAAATATCGACAGCAGACACAAAGTCTGAGAAGTTAGAGAAGTTTTTTGGGACAATAATCAAAATAATAAAATATTCATTAGATTAACAAATGACGTAACCCTTATATGCAAGCTCAACTGATTTCCTTTTATTCACACACTGTATTAGCATTTCATGGGGCTTGTATAAGCTTTGTGGCTCTTAATGTACCTGACAGAAACAGCACTTTCAGAATAGATGTCCCTCACTGCTCCAACATCAATGTCCAGCTGTGGATGTCGACTCAGGTCAGTGGTGTAATGACCCTGCAAACAAACAGGCTTTGTCGTAGTAATGAGGAGTCAATTCACGGTACATTTCATGTCCATTGATCATAATTATTCTTTTTCCAACGCTTTTTTTTATTTTATTTATAAGCATATCATAATCTTACACAAATATTTTGTGCATCCCATGTTTGTTTGCTTGAAATTGTTTTGATGTCCCAGTGCCTGTTTTTGAAGTAAGTCTTGAGTTCTACATAAAACTGAATCTATATTGAATTTATTTCTTAACTATTACTTCTGTAAAACTTTTAGACTGCATTTAAATTTAATTATTTACAATATATATTATCATATCATCAAACATTGTCAAATATGTTACTGAGCCAGAGGAATTTTAGTATCATTAATATATGAAACTAAATTGATTAAATTAATTTTTATAAAGTTTTAGTCAATTAATAATAATAATAAACTTTCATATAGCGCCTTTCTGCAAACTCAAAATCGCTAGTTTATATATATATTAAGTTAATATTTATTTTATTTCAAGTAATGACATTACTGACTAATTTTTAAGTAGTTTTAGTTAATGATAATAACCCTTTACTAAATGAAAAATTAATTATTATTCATTAACAGGGGACAGATACAGATACTCTTCATTTTGGCAAGAAATCTGAAGCAAGTTCAGGTAATCTGAAAAACTGGAGCCATCTGCTGCTCCTCATACTACGGAGCCGCCCATAAACCTACACTAATCCCCTGAAAACCCCACAATGCACTTTGGTAACCCCAATGTATTCTACAATCATCCACTGTAGTATGTATGTAGATAGACAAAACAAACAGATAGTAGATAAAATACACCTAGACAGATAGATAAAATACAATAATGAATTAACAAAATGAGCTTTGTTTGCTAATTTAGCAAATTAGCTTGAGGTTTAGCATGTATTTCAGGTAGATTGTTTGGTAATATGCTAACCTGGGCTCCGTAGAAGAAATCCTCACCATCGCTGTCGCCATCCGAGTCCTCATCGCTCCAGAATTGCTCACCGATGCTCTGAAAGAGTAATCACAGGTCAATCATAGCTAATTTCCCCTGTGATGCGCTAATTCATTACCCATCCCCCATTCATTAGACACTGAATAGCCTTTATAAGTCAGTCTGTAATCCACTCAATGGGGTGACTGTGTCAGTAGGGCAGCCTACATCTTAGATCATCAGCTTGAACTGGGTATATTGTCCATCAAGGCACCTTATTTGCTTTAAGTGGATTAGATAATGGTTAGGATATGTGATTTTCATACCATGCTGTTCATAGATGCTGCTCTAGTGAGTTTACGCTGCCACATTCATCCATTCCAGCTAAGTGTGGTTAGGCTAGGCTGGTTTGGGACGTCAACACAGGTTGAACAAAGCCGACGGAAGGGCTGCGCTCATTTTCTGGAGTCCATTAGCAAAGTCATCTCCATGGCAATCTGCAACAACACAATGCAAGAGAGGCAATTCCTTAAACGTCCATTTAGAGTTCATTTGTGTCACCACATATTGACTCCACATGCTGTGTACATTATAGAACACTTATAATGTACTTTAAATTACTGCATGTATGTATTTGATGTGGTGAGTTAAATTTGATTTTAAGTACAGCAATTTATTAATATGTATTTTTCTATATAGATTTAAATTTAATAATTAAATGTAGACCGACGTCATTTGTCCTGTGATACACCTGTTGGATGCTCTGATAATTTCTTTAAACAATAAATGAACAAAAATATAAATGAATAAAACATAATATGAGCACAAGAATCCATCAAATATTTAACTAGTTCAATTGCATTAGATCTGCACTATAATAGAAAATTCCATTCTTACCTCTTGAAGACAAGGCGGATGCTTTGAATGAGGTCTGTTTGTCATAACCTTAACAAAACATCCCAAAATTCCCCACACCAGGAAGCGTATATAGGTAAAGTGAGTCAGCTGACACAAAGAATCTTAATTAGAAATGTGTGCATCTATTGTCTGGCCGTCCCTGTTTCTTGTCTGGCTCCTCTCATGGGTTGCTTTTCTCGCTGTCTCCGCTGTCTGCTTTCTCCCTGACAACACACGACAGCTTGGGCATGCTCAGTGCGTGCCGTCCGGGTCATGAGACCGGCAGCTGACAGCCAGTGTCCTAGTAACACAAGGGGAGGAGGGGTGAGCAGAAAAGACATGCCTGGTAGATCATGGAACAGAAGATCAAATGCAACCCCCTGCGTGTCCATGACCTGATATTTTCATCTCTTAATGCATGCTGTGTTCAAATGCAACCCCCTGTGTGTGTGTGGGTGTGTCTGTGTGTGTGTGTGTGTGTGTGACATTCATTTAATAAAGGGTGGATCTGTTGCTCTTTTCTGTTGTGTTGAGTCATGTTTTCTATTCTATATTCTATTTTAATTTGTTCTGTTTGTCTGTGCAGTGCTGTGTTCTATTTTATTAAATATTTTTTTCAATTAAGTTATTTATGTTCTGTTCTATTTTATTCTATTCTATTGAATTCCATTTTGTGTTGTTGTTGTTGTTGTCTGTTTTGTTTTTTTTATTTATGTTGAGTTCTATTCTATCTTTTATTCGAATGTGTTCTTTTATGGTGTGTTAAGTTCTATTCCGTCGTGTTCTAATCTATTGTGTTGAGTTTTGCTTTCTATTCTATATTCTGTTCTAATTCATTCTATTTATTTTTGCAGTGTTGTTTTCTGTTTGATTGTTTTATTCTAGTCAGTCCTTTTATGCTGTTCTGTTCTATTCTGTTCTATTCTATTGTGGTGAGTTGAATTCTATTATGTGTTTTCATCTGTTTTGTTTTTCTGTTTCATGTTGAGTTCTAATCTACTGTTTTATTCTATTTCTTTTCTTTTATGGTGTGTTGAGTTCTATTCTATCGTGTTCTAGCCTATTGTGTTGAGTTATATTTTCTATTATATATTATGTTCTAATGCATTCTATTTATTTTTGCAGTATTTTCTATGTAATGTTTTATTCTGTTCAGTTATTTTATGCTGTGTTCTGTTCTGTTCTATTCTATTTTATTCTATTCTGGTGAGTTGAATTTCCATTATGTGTTCTCATCTATTCAGTTTTTTTCTGTTTGATGTTAAGTTCTACTGTTTTATTCAATTTCTTTTATTTTATGGTGTGTTAATTTATATTATGTTGTGTTCTAGCCTATTGTGTTGAGTTCTGTTTTATTCAATGCTATTCTTTTGATTCAAGTTTAATTTTATGCTGTGCTGTTTTATTTTGTTCTATTTGGGTGTCTTGTGGAGTTCTGTTCTAATGTTTTAATCTATTCTGTTTTATGGTGTGTTGAGTTTTTATTCTATTATGATCTTTTGTAGTAAGTTGAATTTCATTCTGTGCTCTGTTTGAATTTCAATTTTATCATGTTCTATTCTGAGCTGTGTGGTTTGGTGTTCTGCTCTTCGGTGATGTGTTAAGTTCTATTCTATTTTTCTGCGTTCTATTCTGTTCGGTTCTTCTGTGGTGTGTTGAGCTCTTTTTTATTCTGTTGTGTTCTATTCTGTTATTTAATGTTACATTCTATACTACTGTTGTATTATATCATATCTGGATCTGCTGAGTTGTGTTCTGTTCAATTTTTCTATTATGTCGTGCTTTGTTTTTTGTTCTATTGTATTCTGTTCAATCCTGTATTGTTCTGTTCGTTATAGCAAATCAGTGGGCACTGTTACGCTTAATGTTTAATAGATTAAAACGATTATAAATATTCATATGAATTTTCCTGACGGGCCTCAGTCCTCAACAAAAACATCCTGTTTCAAGTATGTTAAGCTTTCAACAAAATCATTTTCATAATTTATAATTTTAACAAGAACTTTGGATGGATAAAAATAGGTTGCTTTGTGACAGTACCTCATCATTTAGTCATTCTAGTGGGTGGGGAACAACACAGGAGGTCTGAAAGAGATGGATGGCGGTGGAGACTGTGTAAGTGCGGCCCATTTAACTGTCAGAACGGTACAAAGCAGAGGAGATCATGAACACACAAGAATTTAACCTCCCAATGGCCCAAACGGTCCCATTTGTATCATGTTCACATTACACCAAGGGTGTTTTTTTAGACATACATCTTTCCAGTACAAAATCAGTACCAAAATCATTTCTTTTACAATATGCAAGTCATTTGTGTGATCTCAGACACAACATCCTGGCCTTAATTTATAATTATCCAGGTCTCAGGTACCTGGTAATGTTGGAGCACACTTATGCAGGTACTGCAGATGTAGCACTAGGACCCACCTAAAAACTACATAAAGTCACTGTGTACATTACAGAAGGTTCAAGATGGCACAGTTAAAATGTTAAATGTTTGTTTAAGTGTTTATTTGTTTAGTTAATGTGTTTTTTTTCGTTTTGTTAATGTGATGTCTGACTGTTGTTATTTTAGATGTATTACAGTACTAGTTAATTAAATGTTTAATTAAGGTTGTATTTGGAAGTAGTTATATTATTTTGATTATTAAACAAACTATATGCATTAATAATTAAATACTTTATAAAATATTTAAATAAAATTAATTCTCTTAAAGGGATATTCCACCCCAAAATGAAAATTTTGTCATCAATCACTTCCAAACCCTTAAAATCTTTGTTGATCTTCGGAACACAATTTAAGATATTTTGGATGAAAACCGGGAGGCTTGTGACTGTCCCATTGACTGCCAAGTAAAATACACTGTCAAGGTCAGAAAAGTATGAAAAGCATCATCAGAATAGTCAATCTGCCATCATATTTTACTTGGCAGTTAATGGGACAGTCACAAGCCTCCCGGTTTTCATCCAAAATATCTTAAATTGTGTTCCGAAGAGGAATGAAGCTTTTACGGGTTAAGTGATTGATGACAAAATTTTCATTTTGGGGTGGAGTATCCCTTTAAATGCCTCTATAATACTCATAAGCCATTTATCTTATATCAGTTCTTTGTGGGATGTATGAAACGGCACATTTGTGCCTGCATATGCACCAGAGACAGCTGAACCTCAATTAAAAGTGTATTTACCACAACAAACCTTATCTGCCAATGTCTGGAGATACGAAAGAATAGAGGATGTGTCAAACAGAGTATTGGGAAAATATCTACTGTTTGCCAAGAGTACTGGCTGCTGCAGATGTAGATTAAAAGAAGGGTGTGCCTTGACTGCAGGGTGTTTAAATATAACCTCTTCATACAGAGACAGGATACACTTACAGACACAAGCTGTCCAAGCAGCTAACCTGATGTTTTCAGTACTGTCTATTGTCCACTAGAGGGAGATAGTGATTGTCTTACTCATAGAAACATCAACAGAAGAGGGAACAAAACACAGCATAAAATAACTGATTAGAATAAAACATGAAATAGAAAATACTGTAAAAATAAATAGAATGCATTAGAACAGAATATACAATAGAAAATATAACTAGGATAGGGAAAAAAAAGAATAGTAATTTAAACACCATAAAAGAACACATTCAAATAAAAGATAAAAGACAGAAAAGGGTGAAAACAAATCTTTGGGTAGTTATCTCTCTTAAAATTAAATCAGGTGAAACATGGTGTGCTAGATGACTATATTATTACAGTACATGAATGCATCAAAGAGATTGACATTAAACATACATTAAGTAATATTAATGTTAATAGCAGATGCTTTCTAATGACTTATTACTTATAATACTTAATACTTTGCCAGTACATGCTGCTTGTGAAGTATGCATGAAACTGCAAACCTGTAATTCAGATCAATGTATGATATGATAAAGCAAACCCATACCTATAAGGTGTCCAAAACTGCCAGGTGTATTTTAAGAGCTTAGCTTTTCATATTTCACTTGACAAGGGCTTCCTTGAGACGTGCCCTTTGACTTGGAGAACATACTGTACCAGAGGATGAAAATGTCCTCCCTAGAAGTGAATCAAAAAGACAGGCAATAAAGAAATGACTTTGCCTAGAAACCCATTTTAAAACATGATTGTTAGCGGGCAAAACTGTATGGCCTAATGTTAGACAGGAAGTTATGCATTTTTAAAGGTCACCCATACTGTTACCCATCAATCAACATGTCTGCGAAACGAGCAACGACTTTCGAGTTTGCACACTGAAGGGTAAGTATGTGTAGTGAATTTAATGATAGACTAATTATGACAAACATTTGGATATATAGGCCTATGCAAAGCATCAGATGATCTGACCTTTCCTACTCTGTGGAAATGGCATACAGAACAGGCACCAAATCAAACAAGCAGCTCTTCTATCATGGGCATCAAAGTTTCAGCTGTAGGCCTTGAGCTATTATTAGTACTCCAGATGCCTGTAATGGCTGGTATTTATGAAATGACATGAAGGAGTGGTGAGGGTGTTGGGTAAAGGCCTACTGTAAACAGTAAGGAGTGAAATAGAATTGTAATTTAATTAGCAATAAAAATCAAATAGAATGGGAAATATTACATGGAAATCTGAATTCATATAATAAAATGTTTGTAACGTGTTTTTATTTATTAAATCCCAAAATGAAACGATCACACTCACTCCTTTTCATATGAGGGTATCAAGTTCCTATTAATCTCCGGGTGGTTTCTGATTGGCTGAGGTTAAAAAAACATTCGCCCCAAGTGAGATAGTCCTCAATATATATCATAATCATATGAGGGTATCAAGTTCCTATTAATCTCCGGGTGGTTTCTTTAGTATTAATATTATTAATTCAAAATCCTGAACTACACAGACCCTGTCGGAGGAATACGCTGAGCTGTGGGAAGTAGTGCCGGTCAGTTCAGACTGGATAAGTTAAGACAGTGGCGGAGGAAGAGATCAGAAGTTCCTGCAGGCGTGCGTTCATCTTCAGAGGTAGGAGGCACTGAGCTCAATAGATTACAAAAATAGCAATGTGCGCTAACAAAAGACATATAGTCAATTTTGATTTCGTTTGTACTTTAAACAGGGCAGATAAAAATAGATACTACGAGCTGAACGCACGCTTTAGCTGTTTGGATACTTTTTTTTTGCTTATAAAATAAACGTATATTTGCACCTTAAATGTGATTAGAAATAAATATTTTCGTCCACGTAATTAAAAAGTTAACCTGCCATTTTCTGGTGAAAATTGGAGCTGACATTTATTAATAATTTACGCTTCTAGTTCATTGAATTAAATCAGTTTAATTAAGAGTTTAATATGTTTTGTTGTTTATTGACATGATATTTATATTTATACACTACATTTTATTACTTTGACAAGTTGTCTTGTGTGCAGTCATGCATTTAAACACACTCTTCCTTTCTGGCTCAGGCAGTGCTGCCACTGGCTCTCATTTACTCTTTTGAACCATGTTTAAACCATATGATAGCTTTCTGCAAGCATCTGAATGAAATTTAAGTCATTATTCGGTGAATATCTTGCTTTGTTCAGCCTTGTGAAAATGTGAAAATGAAAATGTGCACTTGTAGTGTACTTTAAATCCTAAAAGTATATTAAAAATTGTATTGTTGTTTTGTTAGTGATAGTATATTTTAATTGTAGTTTCTGATAATATGTAATTTTTGAAAAAGGAACTTTGTAGATACAACACTTTCATGACAGTTTCTCGTTTTAAAGTATTTTTTTTTAATCTATTCTGTTTGTATGTTATTAAACACATGTAATACTTAATGATTTTAACAGTATAGTGTATTTAGTAGTTTGATTTTATATTTAAAGTTAATATATATTAAATGTATTTAAGTGTAACTTTATCATTACAAATGTGTAATTACAAAATGCGTTCAAATTTATTACATACAAGATTTAATAGAAATGAAATTATATGTAAGTTTAACTTTATCATTACAAATGTGTAATTACATTTTTTTTAAAAATTTTTTATATAGTAGATTTTTTTTGTAATTGTTTTTTTGTATGGTTGTTTTGTATGATATTTTTGTGGGTATTTTTTGGTTTTTTGAGATCTGTTTTCTTCCATATACTTTAACAACTTTTCTCGTGGACGCAGCTCCAGCCATGTCTCAGACAAAGACTACAGGCTCTGCCTTCATTCAGACGCAGCAGATGCATGCTGCCATGGCAGAAACCTTGCTGGAGGTCTCAGACAAAGACTACATCGACTGATTTAAAAGCCTACAGTGTCTCCGCAACAAGGCAAACCATTGTATTCTGCAAAGCTTTGAGATAAGTCATTCGGTCATGTGAACCATGTAACGGAACTTAAAGGAATAGTTTCACAAAAAATGAAAACAGGCTGAACATTAAACTCATCCTCAGGCTAAAATGTAGACTTTAAACCTTTTGTTTCTTCTTGGAACAGATTTGGAGAGATGCAGCATTACATCACTTTAACGTTTTCTACCAATGGATGCTCTGCAGTGTAATTACATGGGTGCCGTCAGAATGAGAGTCCAAACAGCTGATTCAAAACATCACAATAATCTACAAGTTAATCCCAACACGACTGGCCATCCATCAGTTAATGTCTTGTAAAGTGACAAAAACTGTGTGTTTGTAAAAAAACAAAAAAACTTTAAACGTCTTCGCTTTTTGGACTTTTGTAAAGAAAAGAAAAAAACCAGTCCATAATCCATAATACACTTCCTCCACAAATGCCAAAAAGTCTCCTGTTGTCCTCTTTACATCAAAATCCTCCCGACATATTTGTTTACAACTGTTTTTTGGACTCTGTTTCATTTGAGAAATGAAGATTACAAAATGAAAATCACTTTTTTTTCAGGCTTTTTCACTGAAGAAAGCATTATTACATAAATAGAGGATCGTAATATTTTAACTGGAAGCAAACAGTTTAAAGTTCACAAAACAAGTAATTGATAGATTTGTTTATTAAAAACACAATTTATCACTTCACAAGGCGTTAATTGATGGATTGGAGTCGTGTATTACTTGTGAATTATTGTGACGTTTTATCAGCGGTTTGGACTCTCATTCTGACCCATTCACTTCAGAGGATCCAGTGGTGAGCAAGTGATTTCACTATATCTGTTCCACTGTTCCATCTTGGATGGCCTGAGGATGAGTAAATTTTCAGCAAATTTTCATTTTTGGGTGAATTATTCCTTTAATTCAAATTGTCCCTCAAAATGTTTTCAATAAGTTTTATCTTAATGCAGGACCTGCCTCCAAATCTGTGGAGACCCTGAAGGAGATGATCAAGTCCGGCATGAACGTTGCACGTTTGAACTTCTCCCACGGAACTCACGAGGTACATGATCTCCTCTATTATGGAACATTTTCCGTTAGCCTCCACTGAAATGATCCACACACGTATTGTTATATCATCAAGCAGTCTAATAATCTTGTAATAAAGTTATTCAAAAAGTCTTCATCCTCTTAGCCAGCCTTGACTAGCGTATAATATTAGATCCTCGATTATTGTGGCATTTCCCTCGTGCCTCTTCAAATGTCAGAAGTTGTAAGCTGATCTTGTTAGCCGCTCTGATCTGTCTGGTCGATACACTGAGTAGAGTCATCTTGGGCTCAAGCCAGAGTGTGAGTTTAGACTGTGCTGACCCCTCCCCTTTAAAAGTCATGGCTTTTTACCTTTTTTTGCATGGCACCATTGCCACGGATTACTACATTGAGCATGCTATCATGAAGTGAGGCAGTAGATATTTGTGGCTGGGGGACTGAGAAGGTCAGTAGCTCATGTTCGTCTTTAATAAAGTTGCTTCTAGTATCTGATGAGTAAATATGAGCACAGAGTTCATTGAGAGTTCCAGTGAGCATTACTAAGCATCTTCATGTGGTAACTTCTTTTTAAAACCATTTTAAAAATAGAAAATCAAGACTGAAATATTAAATATTCGTAAAAATTTAAAATCAATGCTATACAATGTATTAAATTAAGAGCATGATTTTTTTTTTTTAATTATGGATTTATTTATTAATCTGTTTGGTTTAGTGAAACATAATTTAATTTACTATACGTACAAATATTTTACTATATATATGTGTGTGTTTATTTTTAAATTTTTTACCTTTATTTACGTTAAAAATATGTCATTTACAGTTTGCACATTGCAAGGTATTTATTAAAAATTAATGGAATTCTTAATCTTGTTAGTTTAACAAAACTTAATTTAAAACTTTCTACTTCAATATAAAATAAATTATATAATATACATGCTATAACTTGCATATATTTTACTTTATTTACTTAAAAAATATTTTATCATCCTATTTATCATCTTGTTAATTATTAAATGTTAATACTAACATTAATATTAGTGTTTATTTTAAATATTTAAAATTTACCCTATTTAACCTATTTTCATATTTATCAGTTTTTATCTGAAATTCATAATCAGTCACAATACAACACTATCCTTTTGTATCATTTCACTCTAAATTGTATTTGTTACTTATGAATTTTAAATAATTTACCTTTTTATTGTTACTATAGCATTGTTAGAGTTAGCCACTCTCATTGACACTTATGCATGTAGTGATATGGTTGTGAAGTGACTGTCTTGTTATTTGCTTACACACAGTCTGTAATCAGAGAGACGGCAACCAAAATTTGACGTAACTATCAGTAAAGCTGTCAGACCAGTCATATTAATTCACAGAAAAACTAACAATTTTAGATCAGAAGCAGTCAAATATTTCTGTGGGTCACTGGAAACATAACCTGTCTCTCACTGATTCTATATATAAACCTCTGTCTCTGTCTTGAGCCTGCAATTGAACACACAGGACAGAGGCACCGACTGAGCTGTAGACTTTACAGCAAAAAAGACATGTTCGCTTTGTTCTTTTTATTTTGTAACATCGTGTTCAGTAGAGTTTTACAGGTCTCAGAGCTCACGCTGCCAATCGATAAAACTTCCTTCTAAGAGCAAGAATCAGCGTACAGGCAGAACAAAGAAGAAAAAACTGTCTAAAAAGAGTTTTTAATGTTTCTAAAGACAAAAATGATGCCATATATAAATGACATGATGAAGTTGGGTTGTAATATAATATAATATGGGACCCTGGAGCACAAAACCAGTCTTAAGTAACACAGATATATTTGTAGCAATAGCCAACAATACATTTTATGGGTCAAAATGATCCATTTTTCTTTTATGCCAAATATCATTAGAATATTAAGTAAAGATCTGTAAGTATTATGGACTTACCTGTGTGTTTTTCCCCCCTGGGACGCAGTTTCTGTCTCTCATTGATTGTTGATTTGATCCCAGGTGTGTCTCCTTAGTTCCCTCGTTATCCTGAGTTTAAAAGCCCCAGTCTATTGAGTTCATGTTTGTCGGGTCTACTTGTTGTCTACGTGTGTCTTCCAAGCTCCTTGTATGGATTATTCTCCTGTGATTCCTGGATTAAAGACTGTAAATGTTTCCTCGTTTCCCCTCATACTCCTTACTAAAGCGAAGTGTGACAGAAGACCCGACCAGAAACAGTAACTTGCGTGTTTTCCCCTCCATTTCTTTTCTTGTTTTTCTACCAGTGTTTTTCTTTCCGTTGTGTCCCATGGATCCCCTCCTTTGCCCGGAATACCTCCTCCTCCTGCTGGAGCAGGGGAAGAAATTGCTCAGGGCCCACACCAGACTGTTCTGGGTCCTGGCAAGCCTCACCAACTACACGGACAATGTGCTCTCTGTGTTCTATGACACCATTTTGAACATCACGTACAGAGCGCCGTCATCCGAGGATGGTCTCCGAGCGAATTTCTTTGCCTTTGTGGAGTGGACACTGGTGAGAAATAGATCTCCGTTCCCCGCCAGTTCCCCGAAGCGATTATCGCCAGTGCCACTCCTGACCCAGAGTCTGACCCACCATCTCCCTGTGGTACGGAGCCTGAGCCCACCGATGACGGAGAGCCATTTCCCGCCGTGAGCCAGAGCAGAGCCAAGCGACTTAGCAGAGGATCACCCTGGAAATTGAGCCCAACCCGTCAGACCAGGTGCGAGAGTCGGCTACAGAGCCACCACGACTTAGAAAGTCGTGGACAGTGTGAGCGCGGAGAGGAGCTGCATCGTGGCTGAGGGTGAGCTGAGTATGGAGCAGTGTTGGTGCCAAAACCGGGAGGGGAATCTAATAGACTGGGAGTCTGAACTGGAGATCGAACGGCCCCCTCTCCTCTCGCCATCTCCGCTGGTCCCGTCCAGCCCTCCTTCGTCCTTGGTTCCCTCGTCCAGCCCTGAGGGGGCTTCCCGTCCTCCAGTGCCTGCTCCTTGAAAATGCACACCCTCCCACCCGCTCCTGCCTCCTCCACCGCTGTCTTCTGGCAGCCCCTCTGCCTGCCCTCAGCCCACCGTCATTGCAGTGCGAGCCCCATGCGTCTGCCATCCTCCAGCATCGCCAGGGTGTGAGTATCCCTCACCTCTGCCTCCAGCCTCCGAGGCCCGGACTCTGCCTCAGCCCGTAGACCTAGCGGCTCCACCTCGGCTCCTAGGTCCCTCTCCTCCACCATCACCTGCGATCCATCAGCTCCACTGGACTCCCTCGTCCCTCCGGCTCCGCCTTGGTTGGGCGTCAAACCCGCCAACGCCTCTGGACTCCTCTCCTCTGGCTGCGCCTTGTCGCTCCATCCCACCGGCTTCGTTTGGCTTATTCCTCCCGCCAGCTCCACCTTGGTCCTCAGTACCTTCGGCTCCGCTTCGGTCTCCAGGTCCCCTGGATCCTTGCCCTCTCCCTGGCTCGTTGCCCTCTCCGCTTCCTCTCCGTCTCTGCCTCTGGCTCCTTGTCCATGGCTCCTCCCTCCGTCGGCTCCACCGTAGGTCGACATCATGCTGTGGCTTGGGTCCAGCTGGACTTCTCCTGCTCCAAGCTCCTCCTGTCTCCTCCCTCATTTGTTGCCCTCCTGGTCTCTATCTGCCGGCCGTCTACCGGGTCCTCCGGAACCCCCTCTTAAGTTCCCACCTATGCCTCCCTCTGTTGTTACTACAGTGTGAGGACCTTTTGGGAGGGGGTGTTATGTCAGGATTATTATTTCTTTATTTTTTCTCCTGTGACCCAGACTGCAAATGTTTCCCTCAAGCTCCTTACTACAGCATAGTGTGACAAGATCATGTTCCATGAAAATATTTTGTAAAGTTCCTACCGTAAATATATCAAAACATAATTTGATTAGTAATATGCATTGCTAAGAACTTCATTTGGACAACTTCAAAGGAGAATTTTTTTTTTTTTTTTTTTTTTTTTTTTTTTGCACTCTTAGATTCCAGATTTTCAAATAATTGCATCTCGCCCAAATATTCTCCTATCCTAACAAACTATACATCAATGGGAAGCTTATTTATTCAGCTTTCATATGTGGGATAAATCTCAGTTTCAGAAAACTGACCCTTTATGACTAGTTTTGTGATCCAGGGTCACATATAAATGTAAGGGATAATCAACGGTCTGCAGTGCATTAAAGGATTTTAAATATTTCAATGCACGGCAAGCCGTTGATTATGCCCACTTATTCCATGGTCATTTGCCAAGTTATAGACAAGTTAAAACTAGTATTGCTCTTTGCAGCGCAATTTTTGACCAGAAGGGTGAAAATGACAGTTATTGTCATCGGTTATGCGCTAGCATTCTTCCCCCTTCAAATCAGACACAGAGATGAAATGGTGCAGTAAGATCACATTTATTTGAATGAATTATAGCACTTATTTCAATTATTTCAATTTCATCTTTTGATGAAGTGGTTAACAGATTTAAGATTCCCAGGTCCCATTTCTTTAGATATCTGCAAGTAAGAATTTTTTTGGCTTTACATACTGATTGTTTTCCTTCATATCCCCCTACATCTCTATTAGATTATATTTACAAAGTAGGAAAAGATTCAAAATAAATAATAGGCAAAATTTATAATCTCCTCAGTCAGCACAATCTAGAAAATTTAGATTATTTGAATGGGAGGATGATTTGAATGAACAAATTTCAGAGACAATTTGGAAGAAAATTATTAAACAGATCTATTCATCATCTATATATCAACAACGTGTGGTTGTGCAATTCAAGGTAATAAACCGGCTCCACTGGTCGAAGGTTAGGTCTAAATTTTGACCTGGGCTAGACCCTATTTGTGACAGACGTAGGCAGGCTCCTGCAAGCCTCTTCATATGTTCTGGACTTGCCCTAGTTTGTATAACTTCTGGAAATTGTTTTTTGATGCATTTTCAGAAATAATAGGTTTGCCAATAGACCCATCTCCTTTTATTGCTATATTTGGTGTTACAGCACAAAACATGCGCTTAAATAGCTATAATTGTAAAATGTTAGCCTTCTGCACACTACTTGCCAGAAGGTTAATATTGCTTAAATGGAAAGACCCCTTTCCCCCTACTTTCCTCCACTGGATCAAAGAGATCATTCAGTATCTTAAACTGAAAAAAAAGATACTCTCTACTAGGGTCTTCCCAGAAATTCTATGCAATCTGGCAACCTTTCTTGTCATTTAATTAAAAAACAAAAGATTAATTTTTTTTTTTTTTTTTTTGTCGTCTTTGTACGTGTAATTGATGTAATGTAATTGATACTTTATGTCTGATGGGTAAAGGGTTGGGGTATGTTGGTGTAATTTAGTTATTTCTTGCATATTAAAAAATCTTAAATAAACAGTCCTTGTTCAAAATCTAATGATTCTGACTGTCACGTTCTCTAGCTGGAGTGCCCACGAGCTCTGCTAGAGTGCACCCCATCCTCTACCCTTTACCAGTCAACCCGGACTCCATTTCCCATTATCCTTTGCCCGAACTCATCATCAATTGCAATCACCTGTCTTTCATCACTCATCATTCTCACACCTTAAGAATGGCACACACACTATCAAATCATTGATGATTGAATGTTTTTGTTACACTGTCCTTTTTTTCTAAATCTGAGAGGAGAATTATTATCTAAGAAGTTGGAAGTACCTTTTTAACTTTTTATTCCATAGCAGAGACAGAATTGCAAGAAATAATACATAATATAATTAGTAACGTCAAAAATTAACTTATTAATCACACATTTTACCGAAATCGTGATTAAAAAAGTTTTTAAATATAGTTTTATACTGCAATAATTTCATATTTGATCTTCAAATTAATGTGAAAACAACATAAAGACAGTATATTTTTAATATTTGGCACTCCATTTGGCATCTTTTTTTTTTATGACTGAAAGCAAGTATCACTGATACCAGCACTACTGTTGTCTAAGGAAATTATTATTATTTTTCCTAATATTAAACCATTGAATATAGCCATTCAACATTACAGTATGATTGAGAGCTATCGATTTTAACATTTATTAGACTTTTTAAAAAATAACTTTAAGTGAGCTAATACAATCTTCACATAAACCCATTATAATAAATGTCATTTTATTGTGTCCTTCAGCAAGTAGGAAATGTACATAAATTGAATAAAGTTATCAAACACTAAATTCTAAATTAAATAAAGATGAATCCTTAAAGCTACAAAAGTTATTGATTACCTCTTTTTTTTTTGTTTTTTGTTTTTTGTTCTGTGATTAACAGACATCACAGCAGCTGGTTATTAGTTTATTTGACTGCTATTACTTTAAGAGCTGCCGCTGCTGAACATGACGTGGATCTGTAAATCTGATATCACTTACAGTTAATATTTAAATTTGACACTAATTTTTACTGTAAATAACCTTTTTAATGCAGTACCATGCTGGCACCATTAAGAATGTTCGTGAAGCCATTGAGAGTTTTGGAGCTGGTAGCATTGAGTACCGACCAGTGGCCATTGCTCTGGATACCAAGGGCCCTGAGATCAGGACTGGACTTATTAAGGGCGTAAGTATAGCGTCTTGTTTTCTGATGTTCTTCTCAATTTTTTAAACTCAGGCCTCATGTATGTATGTGGTTTCTTCAGAGTGGCACTGAGGAGGTCAAGCTTGTCAAGGGTAACATAATCAAGCTCACTCTGGATGACAGCTTCAAGGACAATTGTGATGACAAGATTCTGTGGCTGGACTATAAGAACATTACAAAGGTGGTGCAGCAGGGCAGCCATGTTTATGTAGACGACGGTCTTATTTCACTCAAAGTTAAGGAAATTGGTGAGGTCCAAATTCAATGAATCTCACTTATCATAACCACATAGTATTTTCAAGCCTTTGAAATGTCACAGCAGGACTGTGTTGTTTTAACATTGTTTAATGTTCCAGGTTCTGATTTCCTGAACTGCGAGATTGAGAATGGAGGCATGTTGGGCAGCAAGAAAGGCGTGAACCTGCCTGGGGCCAAAGTTGACCTGCCTGCAGTATCTGAGAAGGACATTCAGGACCTTCAGTTTGGTGTGGAGCAGGGCGTCGACATGGTTTTTGCCTCCTTTATCCGCAAAGCTGCTGACGTGCATGCTGTCAGGAAGGTGCTCGGAGAGAAAGGCAAAGACATCAAGATCATCAGCAAACTGGAGAACCATGAGGGTGTGCGCAAGTGAGTGATAATATAAATAAAATGAAATAAAATTAAATAAATTGTAAATATTTGTTAATATAAATAAACTGATTATATAATTAATAATAATTATTACATTTATAATATTACAAAAGATTTGTATGTAAAATAAATGCAGTTCTTCTCCACAAAAATATGAAGTTGAAACATAACTGTTTTCAACTTAAATGATGGTGATGATAACAAGAAATGTTTCTTGAGTACCAAATTTCAAAAGGATCATGTGAAAGTTTTTACTGTATTTTTGATCAAATAAATGCAGCCTTGGATAGCATAAGAGAGATCTTTAAAAAAAGCATGAAAAATGTGTGCCTATGTGTATGTATAATATATAATGCAGCATAATATATTATATGTATACAGTATATTAATTAGAATTTATTCCAAAGTGGGCATTCCTTACTGTAAATATGTGTTGTGCTTTTGTAGATTGAGTTTGTTGCTCTGATTATTTCTGTATTTGCGTAGTTTTGATGAGATCCTGGAAGCTAGCGATGGTATCATGGTCGCCCGTGGAGATCTGGGTATTGAGATCCCAACTGAGAAGGTGTTCCTGGCTCAGAAGATGATGATTGGTCGCTGCAACAGGATTGGCAAACCAATCATCTGTGCCACACAGGTTAGGACAGACATCATGCAGAAGCGAGTGAGCCGGCTCAGTTTAGCCAGAACAATCTGACTGTCTCTTTGATTGACAGATGCTGGAGAGCATGATCAAGAAGCCCCGCCCCACCCGTGCCGAGAGCAGCGACGTGGCCAATGCCGTGCTCGATGGCGCTGACTGTATCATGCTTAGTGGAGAGACCGCAAAGGGTGAATACCCTCTAGAGTCTGTGCGCATGCAGCACCAGGTACTGTACCACCAAGAGCGCCACCTTCTGGCTTTACCTGACTGGTGCATGATAAGTATACTAATGCTGATATGTTAATAATACATTGTAAATTTAGCTTGCTAAGCAGAACATTCATGTAATCTCACCCTAAACCTCTTAACTCCAAAAGCAAATCTAGCAAAACTAAACACTATCTAAATGCTAATGCTGTAGCTGTAACTGTACTGTGTGCAATTAAAGGTTTAGTTCACCCAAAAATGAAAATTCTGTCATTAATTACTACATTAATTAATCAATCCTTCATTTCATTTCAAACCCGTAAGACCTCCATTCATCTTCTGAACACAAATTAAGATGTTTTTGATGCATTCCGAGAGCTCTCTGACCCTCCCATAGACCGCAAGAATCCTTACACGATCAAGGCTCAGAAACACTCATAAAGTTACAGTTGAACCCCTGATGTCACATGGATTATTTTAACAATCTCCTTGCTACGTTTCTGAGCCTTGATCATGTAAGTATCCTTGCTGTCTGTGGGAGGGCCAGAGAGCTCTCGGAATGTGTGAATGTCTTATGGGTTTGGAACGACATGAGGATGATTAATTAATGACAGAATTTTTATTTTTGGGTGAACTATTCCTTTAACTGTAACCCTTGTGAAAAAGTAGTATACTTTAGCATACATTTATTATGGAAATAATACACTTAAATATACTTAATAATATACAGATGTGGAGAAATTTAGCATTACATCACTGGCTCATCGATGGATCCTCTGCAGTGAATGGGTGCCGTCAGAACGAGAGTCCAAACAGCTGATAAAAGCATCACAATAATCCACAAGTAATCCATAAGACTCCAGGCCATTAAAGTCTTGTGAACTGAAAAGTTGTCCAAATCCATCATTAATGCATCTTTTTATTTCAAATCGTTGCTTTTGGTTAAAAGTCCTTTATACATAATATTGCTTTCTCCCGTGAAAAGTCATCTCGTCTGAATCAGGAGAGAATATGCTCAGATCAAGCATTGTTTGCAAGTGAAAATAGTCAAAAACAATTCTAAGCAAATATATCTGTTACTTTTGATGTGAGAGGACGACAGGGGATGGACATTTTCACTGGAGGAAGCGTGATTATGAAATATGGACTAGTATTTTTGCCAGAAACAATGCCTTAAATTTGGATTATTATTTTTTTTTATTTAATGAAGATTTTGATTTTAAGTTTAGTTAATTTTTGTTTTTGGATTGTGTTGGTTTTTGTTATTTTTTTGTTTTGTTTTTGTGTTTTGTTTCTCTTTCTGACGGCACCCATTCACTACAGAGGATTTATTGGTGAGCAAGTGATGCTAAATTTCTCCAAAACGGTTCCAATTCACGAAAACTCATCTACATCTTAGATGGCCTGAGAGTGAGTAAATTTAACCAATTTTCATTTTTAGGTGAACAATTTTTTTTAATTTCAGTTGTTTTTTCACAAGGGTATGTTAGCCTTGCAAGTTCTGTGCTTTGATGTGCTTGTTTCTGTGCCATTTGTAATTAAGATCACCTGTTGGGCTGGTGTTGCGACAATTTCTCACATGCTTTTGAGGAAATGCAGCAATACTTCTCTCACTGCTAAAGGTTTCTTCTCTAATTTATCAGCAAAGGTTTTTTATCATTGTCAAACTGAATAGAGCTCCATCAAAATAAGTGCTCTGGTGGTACCAGGACACCAGTGATGGTATCAGATGGTAATACTGTGATGTATATAATGGAAATCCAATAATAAGTTTCTTGTGTCCTCATTTGTGTCATTTCTTCACGTTGCATCAGATCGCCCGTGAAGCAGAGGCCGCTATGTTCCACAGGCAGGTATTTGAAGAGCTTCGCCGTACCACTCATCTGACTCGTGACCCCACTGAGTCCGTGGCCATTGGTGCAGTGGAAGCTTCCTTCAAGTGCTGTGCCAGTGCTATCATTGTGCTCACCAAGACTGGCAGGTCAGAGACGCTCTCAATTACCCTAAAGGCTTACAGTGGCATTTACACACACACTGATACACACACACATGGTTCTAATATTAGGTACAGTGACCTCTACTCAGTGTCGTGCACATGAGATTGTAAAACATACACATGCATT
The DNA here is from genome assembly GCF_018340385.1 of Cyprinus carpio. Taxonomy (NCBI): domain Eukaryota; kingdom Metazoa; phylum Chordata; class Actinopteri; order Cypriniformes; family Cyprinidae; genus Cyprinus; species Cyprinus carpio. The sequence goes on along the minus strand of NC_056621.1, from coordinate 14,480,914 downwards.
GTAAGACGCACGTCTTCTTATGCCAGTTTAGAATATATTTAACACTTAATTTTATCATTTGTGTTAAGTTAGTTTACTTGCGGTCTTTCTCATATATTATCCGTTTTGCCCTGTGGCTGATCAAAATGCATCTCATTGCGCCGAGCGAGACAGTCTGACCTTTGCAGGCCTGAACCTTGACATTTCATAGGCTAATTTAAACTCTTTATTCACTAGAATAAATGGCTGCCCACTGCTCCGGGTGTGTGTTCACAGTGTGTGTGTGTTCACTGCTGTGTCTGTGCACTTTGGATGGGTTAAATGCAGAGCACGAATTCTGAGTATGGGTCACCATACTTGGCTCTATGTCACGTCACTCACTTTTGTTCCACAGTAGGTTTCAGAGTGGCAAAAGTGCACCCTCACTGGGGCTTGTATGCAGGAGTACGCTTTTCCGGATGACTCCAACCAGAGCAGATACAATTTCATACCCAGCATTTGCATTTTATCTATATATTGCATGTATGTCTGGAATACTTTTTTGGATTTTTTGGATTCTGATTGGTCAGTTGCATCATTATATTGTCAAGTATTTTGTATAATTGCAGCTAAATTATATAATTGATGTTTTTGTATACTTATGCTAGTTGTATGCCTCTTACAAACCTCTGTCACCTACTAAAGTAATTCCAACTCCAATTCCAATTAAAAATCTTTTTAAGTTTATTTTTTTTGGTAGGAAGCCAAATTAAGGGGGATAATGCACAGTCAGCCAAACATCATTCCAAAATAAAACTCTTCAGGATGTAGCATTTTCAAAAAATAATGTTATAAATGTATATTATTATAATTATATATTATAAATTATATATATTTATTAATTATATAAATATATTTTTTTCTTTATTTAGTCTATTTTCAAAATTATTGTCTAATGTTTAAGATATGTAAATAAAATTTAAATTAAAAATAAATTATTATTGATATTTGACATTTTTTAACTTTTAAAATACATGTATTTTTATAATATTTTATATTTTGTGTGTATATACACTAGCAATAAAAATGTATTTTTATAATATTTTATATTTTGTTTTTATGTTATTTAGAATTTTATTTTTTGTTGTTTTTTTTATATTATTATAATTTGTTATATATTAAAATATTATAAAACTATTAAAATACATGCTTTAATAAAACAGTCAACAGTCATGTTCTACTATATATATATATATATTTATTTATAAATGTATATTGTGTTACATATTAAACTATTAAAATGCATGTTTCATGGAAACAATAAAACACAGTCATGTTCTATTAACAATGAAAATCTTAGGTAACATTCACGCTCATCTTATCCATGACTCATTTTAATTATTATCATTATTATTATTTGTACAATAAAGTTTTAATATTTTGTGTCGACCTATAATAATTCTGTCTTAATATTTTTGTCACCCTGTCTTGGTCTCCTCAGGTCTGCCCAGCTGCTGTCCAGATACAGGCCACGTGCTCCCATCATGGCCTTGACCCGTAACGGCCAGACAGCCCGGCAGCTGCACCTGTATCGCGGCGTCATCCCCATCCTCTACACCAAACCTACTAATGATGTATGGGCTGAGGATGTGGATCTTCGTGTCAGCTTCGCCCTGGAGATTGGTAATGAGACATCTGGAGAAATCTAGCGCTTCATTTGGTCTGACACTAACAGACGCACATTGATTTAGTTAAAGTCATTTACAGAGCAGGTAACCTTTTCGAAGAATACTGGTGGCAGCTACAGAAAACCACTTGAGCACTTTACTTGGTCCATTTAAAAAAAAAAAAGTCAGTAGCCAATAATCAGTGGTTTACATATCAGTAATTGCGCACATTTATAAATAGAAAGTTGGTTTGGACGCTAACACAGTTGTCTTTATAGTTATCATTTTTGGTGTAAATGGGCCTTAAAGCATTATTCACTCCAAGAATGATGACTACAACCACAACTATAACTATAAAGTTTAAAGAATAATTCTAATTCTATATAATAATCCACATGACAACTATAACGATAACGACACAGAGGGATGATATCATTGGAATCCCTTTCAGAATGATTTTTTCCAGGTGATAAAACTTCAGTCACTAAAGCCATGTACCCTTGCACTTGAGTTCTTATTTACATCCTTCATTTTGATTTTCAGGCAAAGCCCGGAAGTACTTCAAGTCTGGCGACGTTATCATCGTCGTCACAGGCTGGCGTTCAGGATCTGGATACACCAACACCATGCGCATTGTTGTGGTTCCTTGAGCTCAACCTCATGAACTGTACCCCGCACCCCTAGCCCCCAGTATGTTTTCACATGCAAAGATTTTGTCAGCTGTTCAGCATCCAATGAAGAGATTCAAGTCCCAAAAATAGACTTGTGTCCTCACATGATTAGACTTGCATCAAACCCTTTTCATCCCACTGGAAAATTATTTTCATCAGCACTGTACGTGTTTACAGTGATCTTTTTGTATCATGAGATATTGTGGAATTACATAGTTTTTCCCTGTATGTTTTATTCTGTTGTTTTTCTTGTTGAAAACGATTAAAAACGATTAGTGCTTAGCATTATGCACATTAAATAGCTTGGCTTAGTAAGTTCGGAATTGCCTTCAAGGTCTGTAGTCAATTAGCTGTAATATTCAAAATTACCCCTTGAGTGCTTAAGGAAGATAATTTAATAAGTTTTGTCTTTAAACAGACCACTAGGGGTCAGTGTGTAATTGGACATCCAAAGCACTGCATACCATGTTATTAAAAACCACAAGGCAAACGTTCATAATTTATTCATTTTATTTATTTAATTCATTTGGATAGCGACAAAACACAATGAAAATGCCCTGACTATTCCTCCGGGAGGAGGGTACTGAGAGAAAATGAAGTAGAAGAAAAATACTGCACGGACCTAAATAAAAGTTCTCATCTTCTGTGCAGGAGCTGTTCGGATGCAGAGTGAGTCAGCAAGTCCTGATGCGCAATTAAAATTCATAACATACTGGGTAACTTTTCAAAGTTTCAGAAGGGCCGACAATTAGGGCAAACTTCAGAGCATCAGGTTTCATTCCAGTCTAGGGATCCATGTGGCATTAATATTACGGGATCATGCAGTAATTAGCAGGGCTTGCAGTCTGGGTGTACCTTGGCTGCATTGTCAGAGTGACAGGGATCAGCTGGTCAATTTGTATGCAAATAGGGTGAGGCTTAGCCAGGCTTTGATTCGCCAGCAGGGCTCGCTGACATCAAGCCGCTATGAGTGGAATTCATACGAAGCATCAGCTCCAGACCGGAGACAAAGTGCAATAGCTGCCATAAACATGATTTCAGCTTTTGGTGTGTATTCTGTCAACAGTCCTTCAGAAGAAATCTCTGCTTGGTTCCACCACAGGGAGGAAACACTTCTCTGGTGAGCGCTAGATATGAGCGAAACATACAGATTAGGTGCTCTGTTTCGCGATGATACTGATAGGGGTTTAACATTGTAGTTTAGTGGGGGATGGAGAGCAGGACAGTGATCCACTACTGTCTCAGGGAAGTGAACGATGCTATCTCAGTCCCCCACTGGAGCTACATCAAGTGTCAGAAGCGCTGGAGTCAAGGCTCAATAACTGGGAGAACTGAGTGCATTGGATTTTCAAGGACGTGACCTTGTGATGCTCTCCTTCTGTGGGGGTGTTACAGAAGCCATGTGCTCGAGATGATGTATGAATCCTAGAAATGCAAATTAGGGCAGTCAATCGATTTGACATTTTGATAGAGTCACAACAATTACGTTTAATTTATTCATATTATTTGTAATTAAATATAATTAAAGTATATCAACTTATTTTTCAGTGCAGAAGTAAGTAATTTCCTGTGAGACTTCCAATTTATTAGCCGCTGTAGGTAAACAAGTGGAAGAATACCTAACATAAAACTACTTGTGCTGCAAATCAATGTTTATTACAGCCTAATGGTAGTAAATATATGATACAATAACAAATATGTCCACCAATGCGCTTACATTAAAGCAGCAGTTCATCCAAAATGAAAATTTGCTCAAATATTTACTCACCCTGGGCCTCAGACCATCCTTGATATAGATTAGTGTCTTCATAGGAACAGATTTGGAGAAATTTTGCATTACATGACTTGCTCACCAATGGAGTGAATGGGTGTGGTCCAAGAAGCTGATAAAAACATCACAATAATGCACAAGTAATCCACACAACTCCAGTTCATCAGTTAATGTCTTGTGAAGTGAAATGCTTCATCTCTAAAAAGGTGTTATCAAATTCAAATATATCCTCTATCCGTAATATTCTCCAGTGGAAAAAGTTGTCTTGTCTGAGTCAGGAGAGAAATATGCAGAAATCAACCACTGTTTACAAGCAAAAACAGTCCAAAGCAGCTCTAAACAGTTAAAATGCCTTAAAGATGGATTTACACTACACTACACTTTTACACTTTACACTAATAGAAATTTAATAAAATATGGGTATGCTTCATGGTCAGAGAGAAATAAATGACATAACACAGACTTAACAAAGAAAAACAATAAAATTTAATTTTTTACAATTATTTATCGATTAACATAGTTCAAATGAAATATCATATAGCTATACTCATGAATATTCGTACATACATGATTATTCAGTATTCATGATGAACATTATATTCTGTAATATTTTGAATCTGAAGCATGTTAGTCATATTACATATTGTTACCATAATTATAATCATTATAATCATGATACAGTGAAACACTGACCAAATATGGCAAGTCTGGTCATCTCCCAACTCAAAAAAAAAAAATAATAATATTGAAAATATTGCACTAATATGTCTATGAGTTCTGAAGGGGACATATTCCATGAGGATGCTGGTTAGGATGGAAGAACAATTTTTCTTTTTTTTTTGATGAACTGAAAGTGCACTGTAGACTGATGCATAATGACGCAACTTGTCCATCGTGGATATGCCATATGGCTTTACCATTCTGCCATACAGTGACCATAAATTCTGTTTTGGATTATTACACTTCTCGAACACCAAAAAGGAATGAGCATCCTTTATGAACACATAGGCCACCAATACTTCTCGTAATTATGTTGATGGGGTTAAAAATGCTACTGTATAACAATCATTAATGATACCTCACTTTGGTTATGATAAATAATAAATGCACAGAATATTATAAAATGCTACAACATAAATGCACAGTAAAACACGCATACACACACTCAGACCTGAAAAAGAGAAATATTACAGTGTAATGTATTGTGTGCTCTGTAGTACTAATAAAAAGCTCTTTGATGTTTTGATATTTAACTCATTAATATTCAACACCATGTATAACACTCTCATTTGCATTTTGCCTTGCAATTTTATCCGAATTCAATGCAGGGAATGATGTTAACTTGGAAAAAATCAGGGACTGAAAATTAAAATAATTATATGATAGTCAAATGCATATTGCAAGAATGGAAGAGAATTGAGAGTGGAAGGACCAAGTGATGCATAATGACAGTATCTGCAGACTGATAATGACATTCTATAGTTTAAATTATGAATATATAGATTAACAAAACAAACACATACACACTAAATAGATATATACACAGACATGTAATATAAAATCATATAAATTATACAATATATAATAACCTAGGACAAAGCAGGGAATTTTCATGATCCATCTGTGTAAGCATTGCTCAAAAGGAAGGACACTTAGAGAAATACTATTCCTCCTTTTACCACCAGCCACATATGGCATATCATAGCAGGTGCTAGGCTAACTAATGTGTTAGCAGAGTTGTTTTTATTATTTTAGTCTGCTGTACCTCTGCTGAAATACATTTTAAATGGTTAAAAATGTTTAATTTCACAGATATGAAATATAATACATACTAACCAAAACATGTATTGCACAACCAGAAAGCATATATAACTTCATGCAAATTGTAGGCTTACTGCATTATATAAAATGTGCATTTGAACAGATGCAAAACAGAAATGAAACATACAAACCCAACTTCAAACATGACTTTGTAATTACAGTTCTTAACTCATAAGCTTTGGTAACTGCAGTGGGCTTTTTTATAACTGCGTCATATTAGTAGTGTCGTTGCCATTGTCACAATCACCCAGTATCTTTTGTTTGACAGGAAGAAAGCTGCAATTTACAGCTCAACCTCCATGCATGTACAAAAACCAAGCATACCGTTTTATTGCTTAAGTACTTGCACAAGTTCACATACAAAGCACATACAAAATGATTGCAAAACATTCTTAATATTCTCGGTTCTGTTGTGGAAGTGAGGGTGTCGTTCCCTGGTGTCCAGACACTAAGGCAGTATTGTTACAAAAAGGAAAGGCCATAGATACTGAGCAGTACTTCTTCGTCAGCAAGGAGGTATGTATGGGGTCAAGGTCTAGCGGTCTAGATAATTGGGATGTTGAGGGCTAGGGTTGTTTGTGCATGTGTGAACATTTCTGTGCACCTGTGTGTGTATATATCTGTGCCACCTGCCCAGAGAGACCTGTACGGCATGTTCTTTCACAGTGACAGATGATGCCCGACTGATGAAGTGCAATGAATGTAGCTTTGCTTCCCTGACCCAGCATAATTCCCTTCTTTAAAAAGAGCACACTATTATAACATGACAAAAGCAATCGCTCGCGCACACACACACACAATCACAAACATACATATGTCCTTTAGAATTATTACTTTGACGTAACTTTTTTGTTTTTTGTTTGTTTTTTTGGAAGTCATAATTTGCATATCCCTATACAGTCTTTTCATCAGACAATAATATTGCAAAAATTACTGACAGAACTTGGAAGACAAATTTAAGTCACACCTCCATTCTTCAGTCAGTTTTGTTAGTCCATTCCTTCTTTTGGCATTACAAATAGGGAAGTCACTGGACCGATAGAAATCCAAGTAGATGAAGATACACCCTCCTTCTCTGGTGAGAAATGTCAGTGTCTTTGATGTATTAAAAAACGTTGCTCACTCATCATAGGAGGGTGCAATCCATTCTCACAAGTTCGATGGGAGTTTGGGGTGCAAGCTTGGAGTCCCAGGGGTGGACCTGCCACTAGATCCATGGGCTGGTGACCCACCTGAGGACCCAGTCTGAGTTATGGACAACTTGGAAGTTTGTCTTGATAGGACAACATGACCAGGTATTGAGCTAAATGGTTTCATAAGGGGAGGGGGTGACGGGAGCGGTGAGTAACCTGAAGCAGATCCTCTGTGATGGGATAAGTCCGGTGGTTGAGGTCCTCTTCCAGCCGGCTTGGACTTTTCAGGTAGTCCTGGGGTGTGGAGAGCCACGGAAATGGTGGTTAAGTCTTGGGTAGGTAGGTCAACTAGAGATCCGCCTCTTTCTCTTGGTTGAGGTGGTGGTGGGAAGAGTGTCTGAGGGGTTAGGAGTGAGCTTTGGGATCCAGAGATGCTAGCAGGGTGGCTGTGCATGGACATTCTCATCTTCTCCACTGTAGGACTCTGGCAAGTTGGGCTCCAGGCTGAAGGTGTGCTACATGGGGACGCATTTCCGGACCCATATTGTGCAAGGGAAGCAAGAGCAGATGGTTCTTGGGAAAGCTGGGAAAGTACATCTGTCTGTAGACCAATCTGAGCGTGATGGGATGGGACACTTGTTGGACTCGGGACTTTTTCAATAATGCTCCTGGGGAGGACAGGGGACTCTTTTATAGGAGACTGAGAGGCTGTCCTTACAACTTTATTCAAATCTTGAATTGGTTTTATTTGTTGAGGAGTTGGCTGAGCTGAATGCAGTTGGGTCAGGATTGGACTTACAGAATGCGCTATCAAAGGAGTAAGGGTGGACGCAGGGGGAACTGCAAGCTGGACAGCGTTTCTTCCAATTGCTCCTTTTTGGAAGAACCCAGGAAGTGTTGATGCAATACCGGGGAAAGATGCCTGAGGAAGTTGTGGTTGGGAATGAAGTTGGGCAATACTGAAGTCTTTGGACCCGTGGGAAATAAGGGGTCTATGGGGGTAGAAGGAAGACTCTGTGATGTTGGAGGTGGTAGTGGTGACTGTTGTTGTGATGGTGGATGGCAAAGAGCTGGAGGACGGTGGTGGAGGTGTGGAGGTAGATGATCTCTCGGCCCTGAGTGTGTCCAGAATTGGGGTCTCTATACAAGAGCTGAACTGCGAGCTGGTTGAGGAGGAGCCACCAAATGCAGCAGCACCTGAAAGTGCAGTTGGGAACCTTTTTACATATCCTGGTTGGTCTTTCAGAGAGCCAAGCAGCGGGACAGGGGGTCGGAAGAGGGTATGGGGCAAATGGGGGTGGCGAGTTAGGGCAATGGCAACTGAAGTGGTGGCTGCAGCAGCTTGTAGAGGAGCCTGAATAAGAGGTGCCCAGATGACAGGGGTGTGGGAAGACGGAGTCGCTGCTGGGTGAGGGGCTGGAGGAGGTGTCTGCATGAGGTGGGCACAATGGGCCATATCCCTGTCATGCTGTACAATCTGCTGGATGATCTCATTTTCTTGGTAGTTCAGAACTCCGGAATTGAGATCCCGTTGGACCTTGTGCTGGAGTACAGAGTTCTGTTTTCCTAAGGACATAAAAGGAAGATAGAAATGCATGGATAATAAACTCAAGAATGTATTTTGATTTTAGCTTTAAACATGTCAACATGTAAGCCTGGGAAAATGTTTTTTCGATTTTAAATGATGCTATTTAACATATGTTATTTAAATGATTAAAATAATAACCTTACATGCCTTATCAACATGAAATCAAAACTGACCAAATTTACTGTCTTATTGTGAACTATATATCTTATTGTGAAGTATACAGTATATCCGTGCATCCTGCTTCGTCTTTTGACTTTCCTTTTCCATGGACAACACTTCAGCTGGGGGTGTACATTCCTGCTCCAGGAAAGCCACCTTCCAGCAAACTGTATCTCCAAACCCAATGAAGCATACCTGAATAAGCCAATCAGTGGCTTTAGGGTCGTTAAAAACTTCCAGGTGTGTGTGCTGGAGCTAAACTCCACAGGAAAGTGGCCCTCCAGGAGCAGGTTTGGGCACCCCTGACTTAAAGGGATAGTCCACTCAAAATTTAAAAAAAATGGATATTTTTCTTACACAAATGCATTATTTCACAATTCAAAAGGCCTTTATTAACCCACAGAGCGGTGTGGAGCACTTTTCATGATGGATTGATGCACTTTTTTGAGCTTCAAAATCTCGACCCCCATTTACTGCAATTATAAAGCTTGGAAGATCCAGGACATTTTTTAATATAACTCCGATTATATTTGCCTGAAAGAAGAAAGTCATACACCTAGAATGGCTTGAGGGTAAGTAAATCGTGGGGTAATATACATTTTTTTCACAGGAGTTGTTTGATGAAAGTTAGTAAATTGACAATATGTTCTAATTAAATATACTGTTTCAATTATCAACATCATATTATGAAAGTAAAAATTATGAAAGTTGCAAACTGCAATTCATGTTGATTTCAGGCTGAAACAATTACAATAAAAGCAAGGGACAAGATGCGACCGCTTATTAAACTCTCCATTCTTTAAGGACATGTCAGATCAGCTGTGTAAAACATAGGCCTATTGAACTGACAGCTCTCACCTATGCGGTCAAGCCGATCGAGGGCTACGGTCTCAAAGGCGCGTCGCATCATGGGGTACTCCTCCAACACCTCGTTGAAATGGTCCACAGAGAGCGAGTACAGACGACAGTATGTGTCTGCTCTTACACTGGCTGTCCTTCTGCCTCGAGTCAGCAAACAGATCTCTGTGGACGTTTTGCAACATGAGCAAACTGAAAGCCACATGGGAAGAACATGTATCCTACTCTTCTTCCAAAAGCAACCATGCGGAAAGAACATGTACAATTTTACAAGTATATATATATAGTATGCCATCGTATATGTACTTTTATGTATATAAATAATAGAATGAAGAGTAAATAAATGAATGTATGAATGGGTATACCCTAGTATCCAGCCCCTAACTGAGCATTAAACATAAATGTTTCTTCAGCCTAAATTTAGAGCACTCCAGCACTATTGATATGTGCATAAATTTACAATAGTGGGAAACATGAATTAAATATACTTGCTGTAAATGCAGTGACTCGGACTTTATATACTTTGAGGCTGGTTTTTTGAATGGTCTTTTTTTTTTTTATCTGTACCCAGAGCATTAAAATACCATTTTGACAGCTTAAAGTTGTACTCAGCCATCATCTGTCCAGTCAGATCACAGAGTAAAAGCTCTATCTCAAGTGCAGAGGAAATTTCTAAGCGACAGACAAGCAGGAGGTTTGAGGAGAGAACACAAGGGACTGTCAACACTAATGTGGTAATTGGGTGTTCCCAGTCAGTTTCTCGCCTTCGCACCTAAGAAATACAGTTTTACTGTTTTCCCAAAAGTTCACTGACTAGTTCATACCATTTTTAAAAGCTAAAGAAGTGAATTTGCATGATTCTCTGTACAACTTTATGGAAATTGTACAGTTAAAGGTGCTAAGCATTGTTTGACAATTCCCACAAAGCTTCACCACTGAATTGCATAAACTAGATCACAGGTTTTTATATATATATATATATACATAAATCTAGTAATGTCTTACAACAAGCAATAACAATTACTTATTAATAATCCTAACTAAAAGATATTCTGATAGAAACTGATTCTGATTGGATAACACATGTGCTCAAGTTCATTTTGGCTGTCAGACTGTCACAGAAACAAAGTTTTACAAATGTGAATTCTGTCATTAATTACTCATGTTGTTCCAAACCCTTAAGACCTTCGTTCATCAGAACACAAAATATTGTTTCGATGAAATTTAGGAGCTTTCTGATCCTGCATAGACAGCAACGCAACTGACATGTAACTGACGTAATTTTATGAAGCTACAATAATAATTTTTATGCACAAAGAAAACAAAAATAACAACTTTATTTAACATTATTCTTTTCCATGTCAGTCTTCGCTGAAATATTGAAATAGTTCTTACTACCTTTCTGGGCCTTGAACGTGTCAGTTGCTTTGCTATGAAGGATCAGAAAGCTCTCAGATTTAATCAAAAATATCTTAATTTGTGTTCTGAAGATAAACTAAGGTTTGGAACGACATGAGGGTGAGTAATCAATTACCCAATTTTTCATTTTTGGGTGAATTATCCCTTTAAATAAATGTTCTTACTACCTAATCGATCAATGAAACGGTCATCTTAAACAGTAGACCTTGGTAGTGTGACAGTCTATAAGTGTTGTATTCCAATAATAACAGCTTATAACGCATTTGAAATTACTAAGATATTTTTACATGCATGCATGTGTGCAGCTGATAATGATGGGTACTGAAAAATAAGAATCCTATGGGGATAAACAAAGTGCTTTTGGACCTTCAAGAACCTGAAAGATAAAGTGGTGTTGTTTGGGAAAGACAGAGGGGTAGAGGAGGCTGCAGAGATTATTCTCATTCTCTTTTTCTCTCTGTCTAGTCGTCATGGCCAGAGTCATAAAGAACATGCTGCCAAGAGCCACTCCATCAGAGCACACACTCACTAGCACACATCCTGAGGTGGAAAGGGGGGAGAAGGGTGGTGTGAGGGTCAGGGAAGATAGAGAAATACAGATCAAGAATCAATGACGTGGTGCATAAAAATGCAAAGACAACATAGTTTTTAAAACATTATCACAGTAACACCAATGCTTTTGACTTTATTATCAGGATTTCCATTGCTATTCTTTCATTTACCATTAAATACGAATCTCATATTAATATTTCATGGTGTATAAAAGTATAGCAATCATATAGTGCCATGAGATATCTGCTGTGATTTCCTTCTCAATTGATTATTTGACTGCCAACATTTTTACACATACAAATTTCTTTAAAATTAATTGTATCCATAGTCATTGGAATAACTGAATTTAAATTTTATACAATACCATATAAAAGTTTTGGTTTGGTAAGATTTTATTTATGTTTTTGAAAGAAGTCTCTTATGCTCACCAAGACTGCATTTACTTGATCAACAATACAGCAAAAACTGTAATATTTAGAAATATTATTAACATAAAAAATGTAAGTATAATTTAAAATGTATTATTTTTATTCCTGTGATGGCAAAGCTGAATTTTCTGTAAAACATTTTTTCAAGACTCTCTGATAAATAGACAGTTCAGAAGAAGAGCAAGAACAGTATTTACTTGCTGTAAATTTTGATCAATTTAATGCATCCTTGCTTCTTTAAAGATAAATCATACTGACCTCAAATTTTAAATGGCATTATATAAAATTTTCTGCACTGTTTCACATTCAATTTTTTTAAATGGGAAAATAGTGGACAGTATACAGCATATACTTTGCAGTGTGTAGTACTAGTATTGTATTCTCAACTTAACCAGATAGACAAGAGAAAGAACAGATGACATATGGGGACTGGGTGAGCTCAGTACTAGGCCAGTGTCCAGCCTGCTCCTCCTTTCTGCACTCTCACACAGGGTTTATGGGAAAAGAGATTATGAGCGGCTTGTTGAACATGTAATGACCTCAAACGAGCCTGGGCAGAAGGAAAGTTTTTTTTTGGAAAATACGATTTTTTTTTAGACTAAATCTACAGCTCACTGATAGCACAAACTACTTAGTTGTGATCCCAGAACCGCACAGGAGACAGTAATAGAGTTTATAATGGCACAGAACGCCAGGAAAGAGGCTAGCTTGCATTCGGAGACCAGGTGGTGTATAATTTATCTCAAAATATTTGCATCACCCTCATTTTCTTCAGAAAACAGAGCGTGTTGATTTGTTTGGTATGCATACAAGGTAACTATAATGTGAATACATTTTATTTTTGCAATTTAAAAGGGATTTAATAATGAAAAACATATAAATTATGTCTTTATAAATGCCAAAATTAAAAACATAAAATGTACAAGACAAAAAAAAAAAATGTAATCTATGTAGATTCGAATAATGGTAATGAGAAAAACTGCAGTGAAAGCCTCTGATGGATGACAAGGCTCAACTCAAACTGTTATCTTCCCCTCCTTCCTCAATCTTGTGAGGGAAATTAATTTCATGAATGGTTAACTTATGCTGGGTGAGGAATTTCCCCAGGCTCCAACAGCGTGGCCATTCACTGATTTGGTTCCCTGGGAGAACCAGCTGATAACACTGAAGAACATGGTGGTACCAGCCTGAACATTAAGCACATACAACCTCTTTAATAAAAACACATACTTATTTGCTGCAACAAAAATGCAAATTCATCTGCATTAGCTTCTAAAAGAATCTGCCTTAAAGAATGAAATAAAAGAATCAAATGAAAGTTGCATCAAAGCATCCAATCCAGCAATATCAGTGTTTTGTTACCTCCAAAGTAAGACCCGTCCGAGATCTTTGTCTCTTTGCTGCCCTTCGTCAGAACAGTTAGTACACCGTGTTGGATGAAATACATCTTCTTGCCAACGGTCCCCTCTTTGATAATGTAATCTCCTGGCTGGAACACTTCGAAACGTAACTTGGTGAGCATGGAGGTCACAAAGTTGGGATCGGCGTTGGCGAACAATGGCATGGTAGCCACAAGCTTTCGGCAGTTAAAACTGATGATTTCCTGTAAACGAAGAACATCAACATAAGTGAACAGAACTGTTCAATACTAGAATACAAGCTACGCAATGAAAGTATACACTAATTGGCTTATATGCTACTACTAACCTCTCTGAGTGGCTCGTTCAGTTCTCCCAGAATGCTCTCCTCGTCGAACATCTTCCCCTGATAGCGATGCTCATAGTAATCATGAATCCTCTGCCGCATGTCTGCAGGAAGTTTGTGGAACGACATGTACTGCTCCACCTGCTTGTACTGTACAGATGACATATACACTATATTATCAACCTGAATATTACATATTTATCTACATGTTCAGCAACAATAGTCAAAAAAATTATAGAGGAATGTGGACAGAAATGCTAATGATATTTCTATAATCATTTGAAAACATTTTTTAAAGACCTTAGTGGAATTGATATTGAGTTTTTTTTTATCATTTGAAACAATTTTTAGATAGATAGAACAAGATAGATAGATAGATAGATAGATAGATAGATAGATAGATAGATAGATAGATAGATAGATCAAACAGGGAAATCCATCTTAACCTGTTCTTAGTTTATCCGGAGTCTTAAGATTATTGTCCAATCAAAGAGTGTTTCCAAACCAAATATAAGAATCTAGTTGACACCTGACCCTTGTTTGGAAGCAAAGCAAAGCAAAACAACAAAACGAAACGAAACGAAACAAAACAAAACAAAACAAAACAAAACAAAACAAAACAAAACAAAACAAAACAAAACAAATGAAACGAAACAAAACAAAACAAAACAAAACAAAACAAAGAAAGCAAAATAAAAAGCAAAGCAAAGCAAAACAACAAAACAAAACAAAACAAAGCAAAATAAAAATTGACCTAGTTTCCAAATATAATATAATTCATAATCATTTGCATATGCACAATGGTACAAATATTATATATTTTATTTCATAATCATTTGCATATGCACAATGGTACAAATATGGTAATTTAAAAATTAAACTTCATATATTTTAGATTCATTGCACACCAACTGAAATATTTCAGGTCTTTTATTGTTTTAATACTGATGATTTTTGGCATACAGCTCATGAAAACCCAAATTCCTATCTCAACAAATTAGCATATCATGAAAAGGTTCTCTAAACGAGCTAAACCTAATCATCTGAATCAACTAATTAACTCTAAACACCTGCAAAAGATTCCTGAGGCTTTTAAAAACTCCAGCCTGGTTCATTACTCAAAACCGCAATCATGGGTAAGACTGCCGACCTTGACTGCTGTCCAGAAGGCCATCATTGACACCCTCAAGCGAGAGGGTAAGACCACATAAAGAAATTTTCTGAACGAATAGGCTGTTGTCCCAGAGTGCTGTATCAAGGCACCTCAGTGGGAAGTCTGTGGGAAGGAAAAAGTGTGGCAAAAAAACGCTGCACAACGAGACGAGGTGACCGGACCCTGAGGAAGATTGTGGAGAAGGACGAGATTCCAGACGTTTGGGGACCTGCGGAAGCAGTGGACTGAGTTCTGGAGTAGAACATCCAGAAGCCACCGTGCACAGGCGTGTCCTTTGAACCAGAAACAGCGGCAGAAGCGCCTGACCTGGGCTACAGAGAAGCAGCACTGGACTGTTGCTCAGTGGTCCAAAGTAATTTTTTCGGATGAAAGCAAAATTTGCATGTCATTCGGAAATCAAGGTGCCAGAGTCTGGAGGAAGACTGGGGAGAAGAAATGCCAAAATGCCTGAAGTCCAGTGCCAAGTACCCACAGTCAGTGATGGTCTGGGGTGCCATGTCACGCTGCTGGTGTTGGTCCACTGTGTTTTATCAAGGGCAGGGTCAATGCAGCTAGCTTATCAGGAGATTTTGGAGCACTTCATGCTTCCATCTGCTGAAAAGCTTTATGGAGATAAGATTTCGTTTTTTCAGCACGACCTGGCACCTGCTCACAGTGCCAAAACCACTGGTAAATGGTTTACTGACCATGGTATTACTGTGCTCAATTGGCCTGCCAACTCTCCTGACCTGAACCCCATAGAGAATCTGTGGGATATTGTGAAGAGAAGTTGAGAGACGCAAGACCCAACACTCTGGATGAGCTTAAGGCCGCTATCGAAGCATCCTGGGGCCTCCATAACTCCAGCAGTGCCACAGGCTGATTGCCTCCATGCCAGGCCGCATTGAAGCCAGTCATTTCTGCAAAAGGATTCCCGACCAAGTATTGAGTTGCATAACTGAACATAATATTTGAAGGTTGACTTTTTTTGTATTAAAAACACTTTTCTTTTATTGGTCGGATGTAATATGCTAATTTTTTGAGATAGGAATTTTGGGTTTCATGAGCTGTATGCCAAAATCATCAGTATTTAAAACAATACACCTGAAATATTTCAGTTGGTGTGCAATGAATCTAAAATATATGAAAGTTTAATTTTCCATATTACATTATGGAAAATAATGAACTTTTTCAAAATATGCTAATTTTTTGAGAAGGACCTGTATTTATGGAAAATAATGAACTTTTTTATGATATGTTGTACAAATATGGTAAATATAACAAAGTACTGTGATATTACCATGTGATACCATCACCTTACAATAGTACAGTGACTTCTTTTTTCAAGGAACACTGTCTAATATTTTTGTACTTGGAACAAATAAGCTCTTAGCAATCTGTCTTTTTTAGTAATCCACTGTATTTTTTAAGTCTTGTCATGTATGAGTTTATGAATATGTGTGAATAGGCTTTGAACCGTCCGTAGACTCTGAGGTGTTGTCTCTAACTACACAGCTACCAATAAATAAATATTGACTAAATGTCCTGCAAAACAATAGCTTGGTCAGTGTAACTGTCCAGCTAAATATTTACGGCAGCCTTCCCAGGCTCCATTTGCAAAGCTCGGCAGTATTTTCACATCAGCGGCCATCTCCCCATTTATCATTGTCTTTCTGTTTGTCCCGCTCTCCAAGCCTGTCTCTTTCACTTCAAGGAAGGACGTACAGTATTGATAGGGTTTATTTTACCTACGATCCCCTTGTACTGTCTCTTTGGTATTGCATTCGTGTCTCTGAAACCGGCAGAGAGTGTCTGCAGCACTGCGGCTGTTGGCGTTACGCCTCTGCTGTCCTTTCTAATAAACTTTGTTCTGTCACTAGCCATTTTGCTCTCTCTCTCCCGCTTCCATGAACTCCTGTCTCAGCTGTCGACGGTAGCCGGTTCCAATGTACCCCTCTCCACATGCTAATGCTCCTGCCATGTCAGCTGTGAACATCTTCTCGGTCTCTCCGAATGGCTCTTCTATTATCATATTCAAGGGCAGGGGACAAAACCAGCAGGAAGAGTTCAAACAACAGGAAATAATGTCACGCTGTACAGTTAGGTATCAACTGCAGAGCCCGGTGAGGGTGTGAAGTCGCTCTCCGAAATGCCAGAGTAAGGTGAGCATGACTCATGGTGTCGGGAAAAAGTGTGTCATTGGAATTCGTCCTTTTTCTGGAAATGGATGCTGGTAATCGCATTGACACTGAGGAGAGTGGTGTGGAAGCCCAAATACTGCAGGTAATGAAATCGGCAGCTAAGTTAACAGGACAAATTGACAGACATTTTTATCCCTGTTGAACTCCCCCTAAACGAATCTTCCTCTCTCTCTTTCTCTCCCTCTCCTCGTGTTTGTGTCTTCAAAACCCTCTCGAACAGATGTGGAGAGGAACTGTAAATTATGTACTGTGAAACCATAATCAAAAGCGTTGGCCTTCATGCATTCAGCTTTCGAGAAAACAAAACACTAGCTCCAAACACTGCATCGTTTTTAGAGGAAAGAGGAGGAAACCTCACATCAATATGCGCTTCTGTATCAACAATGCAAGTTGCCTAGACAACCACAGCCGGGCTGAATTGACTTGAATCTTTTAACACAGCAGAGGTCAAAGCACTTGTATTTTCTTCTCATAGAAAATGACAACAGTTCAATTACCACTCCAGCACACTTACAGACACGATAAAACCACGTATCGATCACCGCAGAGGTCAGAAACCTCCACGACTCGCGAACCGCTCAAAACTCACGAACCCTCGTCGTTTTCCATTCTTCTCTCCACTCGTCTGCTTGCGACCCTGGTTTTCCTATTTTTAAACAGGACATCAAAGGCGTTCTCGGATCTCGGAGTGAAGAAATTTTGTCTGCTGGGAAATCTTTATAATGCTCAACAAAGTGGGAAACGGCAGCTGCCCACCCTCATTAAAATGATCTTTGCTTTAATTGCTGGCTTGCCAATGAAGATTGTATTTTTGGGATTTTTCCATTAGTATATATTTTCTACAACTATAAAAGGAATATAGAAGACAGCTGTAACATTTAACTACTACTAACCTACCTGTCATCATATATGTTCGAAATTTAAATGCACCATCAATATAATATAATATAATATAATATAATATAATATAATATAATATAATATAATATAATATAATATAATATAATATAATATAATATAATATAATATAATATAATATAATATAATATACACTACCTTTTGAAAGTTTGGGGTTAGTAAGATATTTTTAATATAAATTAATACTTTTTTTAAGCAGGGTTCATTATATTATAATATTTAAAATAAATATATATTTAATTAAAATATTTATATTTCAAATAAATGCTGTTCTTCTGAACTTTCTATTCATCAAAAAATCCTGAAAAAAAAATTATTATGGTTTCCACAAAAATATCAGGCAAAACAAACATTTTTAACATTGATAATAATAAGAAATGTTTCAAATTACAATGATTTCTGAAGTATCATGAGACATTGAAGACTGGATTACATTTTAAAACATACTAAAATAGAAATCAGTTACTTTAAATTGTTATAATATTTCACAATATTACTGTTTTTGCTGTATTTTTGTTCAGAAAAAAATATTATCAGCCCCAATTATACTTTATATATTACATTATACTACTTTTATATGTAAATATGTGCACATACAAATGAAAAATTATATAATTAATATTCATGTATTATAATTTATACAATTGGATATTATTTAGTAATAAATTATTT
Organism: Cyprinus carpio; assembly: GCF_018340385.1. Lineage (NCBI taxonomy): Eukaryota > Metazoa > Chordata > Actinopteri > Cypriniformes > Cyprinidae > Cyprinus > Cyprinus carpio. Next base: position 14,462,241 of record NC_056621.1, on the reverse strand, counting down.
AACAACATATAATATTACTAAATATTATATTTTAAGATTATATATATATTTCATGCATTTTTTTCTTTTTCTTTTTTACTTTTTTATAATTATTTATTTTTTTAATTTTTTAATTTTTTACAACTATGAACTAGTAATTATAAATGCTGTTACAATGGTCCCTGACTTCAGAGCCATGAAGTGGGTTTCAAAGGCATTAAAATGTCAGACATCCTAAAATAATTCCTCGAATAATAAAGCACAAATTTTACTGAGCAGAGTATGTATCATGATTAGCTTAATTATGAGTGAAGAAATCACCCCAAGCTCCCTTACATTAGATTATTCTGTAATAAAATCACAATGCATGCAAATATCCACACTTTAGCCTCTCAGACCCAACTGATTTTATCAGCTCCTCTTTTTTCCACTAACCTTCTCCTGGTACTGCCTGCGTGAGGAGTCCAGTGACTGAATGAGGGCGGTGGCGTGGCCCACAAACATGGCATAGCAGGTTGCACCCACGATCATGCTGAGGATGGTCAGCCACACGTCCGTCATGCCCACCGGAGGGTACATGCCATACCCGATACACAGCATGTGGCTCATGGCCTTAAACAGGGCGTAAGAGTACTGCTGACCCCATGTGTCATTCTGTGAGGAGAGAGAGAAAGGGAGGGATGCACGGAAAGAGAGAGCGGAGAAGAGATAGAGAGAAAAAAGAACCCAAATTAAAGCATGAATATAATTACGAACATGAAAGACGGCAATTGTGATAGAGAGCAAAAGAAATAGGAGAGACGGTGAAGTGGTTGTGAAGGGACAAAGGTACGGACCAATGAGAGCGAGAGGAGAGAAAATAGCGTCGTGAATGACAGAATGTGAGAGAAAGAGCACGAGAGAGTGTTAGACTGGAAAAAAGTGACAGTGTTTCTATATATTTCAGACAGGAGCCGGAGTAAAGGCCAGAGAGAGAGAGAAAGGGAAATATCACGTCCTTTGGCAGGAGGGTCATTACGAACGCTGCATGCGCTTTCTTGATATGAGAAGATGGAGGAAAGCAGAAGGTACTGTTTTACAAATGCTAATGAAGCATAGTCACGGACAGTGTTCGTCTTTTAGTAAAATGAGTCACTCAGCCTGGCACTTTTGGGCCGAATACTTATCATGCAGGTTCCAGGTTTCATTCAATTTCAGTCAAAAATATTACTTTTACCAATATCAGTTCAATATGGTGGTCAGTTTCAGTTTCAGAGTAAAAAAAAAAAGAAAAGTAATTACGACTTGATGTCACAATTGCAATGTTAGTAATTGACTGTAATTATATCCTTGTTTGTCATAATCCTGACTTTATATCTTACAATGTGGCTTTCTATCTCTCAATCTTACTATTTTTCATAATTACAACACAATGTCTTATAATCTTAAATTTGTTTCTCATAATTTGACTTTGTTTCTTGTAATTTCAACTTTATATTTCACAATACATCTTAATATTGTGACAATTCACTTTATATCTCAAAACTGCAACTTTTCTTTTAATTTACGACTTTGTATTGCCCAGTTGTGACTTTATATTTCATAATATGACTTTTTATCTTGCAGTCGTAACTCGTGTTTCTCATGACTATAACTTTTGTTTCTTAAATGCAATTTTGTTTCTTATACTCGTGACTTTATATTTCGCAATGTAACCCTATGTTGCATAATCTGATTTTTTAATCTGATAATTGCCACTTCATTTCTCAAATTTCATAATGTGGCTTTTTATCTTGCAGTTTGACTTTATATATCCCAATTGTGTCTTCTGACTTTGTTACTTATATTTTGTGATTTTATATCTCACAATTTGACTTTATATATTGTGACTTTTGCTTTTTGTATTTACAACTTTATATTTCAATGTTTTATATCACAAAATTAGATCTTTTATGTCATAATCTGGCTTTTTATCTTGCAATGTGATTTTGTATCTTGCGATTTGACATATCAAAACTGCAATGATTTCCTTTAACTCTGACTTTATATCTATTAATTGTAATTCTCATAATTGCAACTTTATATTTCACAACATGGTTTATATCACAAAATCTGACATCACATAATTGACACTTCATGGTGTGCAATTCATATCATTACATATCTTAATTGGACTTTATATTTTACAATAGTGACTATTTCTTTTAACTTTTATTCACTTTTTATAACTCTGAGCTTTCTATAATTCAAAATCTTCCATCTGGGTCATTTATTCTGTTTTGTTGCATTTATATTTTCAGCGTTTTTTTTTTTTTTTTTGTGGATGTTGGGATTAATAAATCATCGGGAGCTGTGCCAATGGAAAATAAAGAGAAAACAGACACGGATCGGCGCCTCAAACTTACCACCATTTTGTTTTTGGCCACCCAGCAGTCTGAAGGGAAATCCTGCAGCATGGGCACCAGGAACTGCAAGCATCCGTCCCAGTGGCACAGCAACAGCATCATTCCAATGAGATTCACAATGCGCACCATGGCACTAGCCAGGTCATAGGTCATGTGAAAAATCTAAAAGGAAAAGAGGTCAGAGATGTGAACTAGAATATGCCGCATTGGGTCACAATTAAGATTTAATCCTCACTCAGTTCTAGGCCACATTGTCCTTAAGCTGATTTTTAGCAGCAAAACTCTGAGCTTGTGGACTGTTACATAAGGTACTGTATCTTTTCTGCTAATGTCACTAATAGTTTCTAGGAGATCAGTGGGATGTTACCCACAATCCAATAACGGCACTGATGCACCCCTCGAACCCCGGTGGAAAAAAGGCGGCGTTCCCAAATAGCAGTAATTAAAGTGCGGATTCCAATAGATTTCCGTTAACTCGCAAGGTTGAGGGATCGAAGCAATTAAAGGGTCATGGTGCACACTTTTAACTTTGCCATGGACAAACAATGGTTAGGTTGAGTAACACATTGCTGCCTGTAATCGTGGCTAATTGCTGCTTGATTTAGAAGCTGCTATTCTTTGGCAGAGCTAAAATTAAATCCACATGATGGCAAAGCAGTCGCTGAGTTTCAGACACGACTGTGAAGTTAATGTGACCTTCTGTCTATAATTGCTGACCGTGATTTTAATAAGTAGGATGTGTTCTTGGAGCAGCTCCATTGTTGGTCCTAGAACATCCTCACTGTTCTCTGTTACCAATCATTTCCTTGTGATTTTAAAGGGAATTAAAAGAAGAGTCCATCCAAAATGAAATTTCTGCCAACGTGTACATTTATTTTAGGTTGTTTCCGACCTAAAGGTGCCACATTGTCTTTTCTGTTCAGCAGTAAAAACTGCAATATTGTGAAATATTGTTAAAATTTAAAAGCACTGTTTCTATTTTAATACATTTTAAAATGTCATCTATTCCTGTGATTGCAAAGCATCATTACTCCAGCATTCAGTGTAACACGATCCTTCAGAAATCATTCTATATGCTCAAGAAACATTAATATTATCCATTTTGAGAATGATTTTTGCTGTTTAACCGTGATTCATTTTTTCAGAAAGTTCAGCATTTATTTGAAACAGAAATCTTTTGTAACATTATAAATGTCTTTAATGTCACTTTTGGTCAATTTAAAGCTGAATAAAAGCATTCAAATTCCACTAACCCAAACTTTTTAAACATTAGTGTATAGAATTAAAGAAGCATTTTTTCCTTACTTCTTTGGTACTTTTATTTATTTATTTATTTTTTGTCATTTTAGACTACAGCAGCCCAGATCCCCATCCCCACAAGGCAGAATTTTCATTTTAAGTTCAAAATATTCATCGAATGGTTTATATTACGGTTAGAATTGTGGTTATGAGAAATGAGTATATTTGTTTGACGGAAATATTGCTTCAGGACCACCAAAAGAAACCATGGGCAGCTCTATTATTGGTACGGGAATATCAAACAAGGTTCATATCACATTTAATTTTCTTTTCAACATTCACAAGCCAACAAAAAAGTGTTATTTGTGATAGATATGTTACAATCTAAGAGTCTATAGAGGAGCATCTTACCTCCTCCCATTGGTGGATGTATCTAATGAGTCTGGACAATCTCAACAGCCGAAGCAGACTGAGTATTTTAGTGAAACGCACGATCCTCAATGCTCGTGCCGTCTTGTAGAAGTCCGAGTCGATGCGGGTCTCCACAATGAGGAAGATGTAATCCACAGGGATGGAGGAGATGAAATCCACGGTGAACCAGCTCCGAAGATACCTCACCTTGATCTGCTGAGGGTCCAGGATGATTTCTGTGCTGTCTTCTTTGACGATCCCCGTACGGAAGTTCAGCACCAGGTCAACCAGGAAGAATGTGTCAGAGACCACGTTAAAGACTATCCAGGCGGGGGTGTGCTCATCTTTAAAGAAGGTGATGCCTACGGGGATGATGATCAGGTTGCCCACCATCAACAGGAGCATGATCAGGTCCCAGTAGAACCTGGACGACATAAAATGGACAACGTGTTTATTTAACGCCTTTGGAACAGAAGAGTCTGCATGACCTTTGCAACCATTAACCAATAAAGGCAATTAAAGATTCTAAATTACAATTAAGTGCTTCTTCTTAAAATTCTGTTTTACAGAGACACACGTACAGAAACATTTTACGGATCCTACGAGTTAGAAAACTGGATAATACATTTATTTATAGATATAATAATAGTAAATAATGAATATCAATAATAATTATAGTATATATGTAAATACTATAAATATAAAAATGTCAATATCATAATATAATTATTATCATTATGAATTAACATAATTAAATACATAATTAACATTACACATTTTTATTTTATAAAAACAATAGTAAATAATTAACGTTATCACTAAATAGATTTTCACAGTTAAAATGAATTATTTACCATATTATGTCTTGTTGTTTTTATTATTTCAAATCACTTTCAGTAATTGAGATAAAGCTGAAATAAAATAAAATATAAAAATTAAAAACATCAATTAAATGTTGATTTCAACTAACTAAAATAAGTTCAAGTACTAAAATTACTCAAGTTTAAAGTTAAAAATAAATTAAAACTGTATATACTGTATATGTGTGTGTGTGTGTGTGTGTGTGTGTGTGTGTGTGTGTGAATGAAACAATGACAAATGTACGTAACAAAATTACTAAAACTTAAACTAACAATGAAAACTGAAGCTATATAATCTATTTTAAAATATTACAAAATGGTATTATAGAATATAAATAATACTAAAATATACTTAATAAATAAAAAATACTTAAATGACAGAAATATAAAATTAAAATTCACATTATTATACTTCCTGAAACACCTTTTAAATCTACACTCTTAAAAATAAAGGTTCTTCAAAAGGTTCTTCGCAGCGATGCCATAGAAAAACCATTTTTGGTTCCACAAAGAACCATTCAGTCAAAGCTTCTTTAAAGAACCATCTCTTTCTCAACTTTTTATAATCTGAAGAACCTTCTTTCGCCACAGAGAACCTTTTGTGAAACAGCTAGCAACACCAAGGTCATGGGTTCAATTCTTTGGATAAATGCATCCGCCAAATGCATGAATGTAATCGTCTGCCATCATTTCCTCAAAATAAGTATTATGATGTCCGTAATCAGAAACACTAATCTAAAAAGCGCACTCAGGATTTCTCGAGAACGCTTCACGAGCTCAGCCCCTGACTGACGCTGGAAATGGCTGGCTGTCTGGTTGGGCTATTACTTCTCGTTTATGGATGAGTTCCCTGTTTGGTAATTGGATGTGTCGTACGTATGTAAATGAAAGGGGCTGGAAGACATCCAGGAGACCTCTGGCAAGACCGCCATTTCATCAATAAAAGATCTGCTGGGTGAAACGTTTACACAAAAACAAGCCGCCATAATTGCTGAACGCAGCATTAATTACCCCGTTGGCCCTGACATGCCAAAATGAGCCTTTTTTGGTTGTGTGAAACATTCAGTAATGCTACTAATATTTCACGCTGCTTTACAGTATTTGCCTGGCTGCTTTCCCCACATGCTAATATTCTTTTTATACACCAAAAACTGAAGTTGTGGATTAGCCTTCTTCATTTATAGCATGGTAGAGAGCTGGTTGGTTACTAGATTCCAGTCCTTTGCTGCTGAGCTGTAATTAAGCAGAAATCGATCACACAAAGGGGTTGATAAACCGTCCAGCTCAGTATGGATTGCAAAGAGAGAACGAGGCTCTCAGCATTTCAGAGTTGTCCAGTGGGATTAAGTGTTGTTTGACACCACGGACAGGAAAAAAACAAACACTCAGTTCGATTTTAGGCCCTTATATTTGTGTATAAATAGGTCACTGGGTTTTCTTCACTAACAAACTGCTTCTGAAATGACTGCAGTAATAATAAAAAGCAGATTAACCATGATCTCACACAGTATTGGATCATGACTGAAGGTTACTGCTATCTGCAATCATATTAGCATAAACAATCATTAACATATAAAAAGAACTGGGCCATTCCATGTCAAATCAACCAGAGGTCCTCAGAAGCTAAAAGTTTAATTTATATATATATATAAATTAAATTCTCAAAATGATAATGTTCCTCTCCAAAACCACCTTCAACTGACCATCAACTGCTTAACATACCAGCTAATTTAAAATAAAATAAATAAATAAAAGATGAGCCCTATGATATGTCCCACTCAAACTGACTGTAATACACCAGGAATAGAATCCAAATAATGCTAATATTATATTATATCTGTTTCTTTTCTGCGAAGTTAATACTCTAATCACATATATGTTAAATACCTACTTTTAAAATGTAATATGAAATCTGGGTTTAACCAAATGGAAAAACACTACTTCCACATTGCAGGGCTCTATTTTACATCGCTTGAAATGAGCTTTGGAGGAGATTAAACAAGAACAAACCATCTATAGGAAGTGTCACTAAATCTGCCAGATTATTTCCAGACAGTTTTCAGATTATAAAGGATTTGCCATTGACATTTACCCTTGGACAGATGCTCCAGTGGTCAAAGCAGGCAAAAGAATAAGTTTTACAGCAACATGTGCTGGACTGTTTGTACCGGACACTTATGCAAGGACTAAAAGCGGCATACTGATACCAAGAGAAGTTCATCAACTAAATAAACGTGGTGAATAATGAATTCTTTTAATAAATAATATAAATTAAGCTATATATACACACACACACACACTCCGGATTATATCATAGCCTGTAAATTTCCATCACATCTATATTACTGTCTATACTGTAAATGCAATATGGATATTAAAACTGTCAACCCACGCTGTTACTAGAGCAGTAATTGTATTGAGAATATCCAATATCTATCACATCAACCATAGAATCACTGTAACCACATTATAGACATTATTCTCATTTGTGTAAACAAATGATATATCATAAGAACATACACTAGAAACCACAAGAGGCATTATTCAATATCATTTGCTATATAAGATGGACACCAGTAGGTATGAACTTGAGAAAGCTCGGAAGATAGTTCTGCAAAAAGGTATTTGGTTTGTGTGTAAATTTTGATTCCACCTTCATTTTGAACTTTAACGACCCTATTTAGGCTAAAAATCAACTAACAGACGAGAGCCACTGTTAAATGACAGCAGAGGGAACACATTTCATCCAAACAAAAGCCTTTGCAATAATCAGCTTTCTGTTACAATCTGCCAAAAATACACTCTCTATTCTCCGTCTCTATCTGTTGCTGCTTAGCATATTACGAGTCCTAATTGTCCTTCCCAATCCCCATCCCTCCAATTGTGATGATCTCTCTGTGGAATCTGTGTCAACTCTACTCACCAGATCTAGCCATCATCTGAAATCTCTGCACCACAGCTCAACCAGCCGCTGGAGTCCCCTGCAGAAAGCTAATGTGTTGGGTACATAATAATAGGTTTATGCAAGACTGTTGCCATGATTCACTTGGGTGGCTGTCATGCCACCGTCATGCAAAAAAATCAACTGAATTCAGATAGCCTTAAGGCTGTTTCTTTAACTATTGTCACTTTTGGGCATTTTGGCCTTTAGAAAGTGAACTCAACCAAGATCTACAACTACACAGATAAAAGAAAGAGGGCCCTCTGCTGCATTTCAAAAATATCACCGTATGACCACAAACTCTCAAACATCCGCTTTATCATGAGACACAACACTATTATGGACAAATCAAATGAGTTTTCATTAAAAAATGTTAATATTACAGCCTGATTATAAAACTGTGGAAGAACATTTAAAACATCTTCATCACTTTTACTAGAACGACTAATACACAGTGTAAAGCATGGGGAATAAAAGCATGTAGTTACTTTACAGTCCATTATTCTTCAATTTTCAGGTTTCATCACTGTTTTCCGTTTACAATACACTGTGACATCGCGTTCATTATCTGACGTTCCGCTACATCAGTGCAGTTATTTACATAAGCCCCTTTCACACATATAGTCTTTATTGGTAAATTACTGGTAAATTACTGTTAAGAGATTATGTGTGAACAGGACCTTTTCAAAATTTGTTCTGGCAATTTACCAGTAAGTGAAGTTGTAACATTACTTGTAAACTAATGGAATGATGCTGTGCGTGAATGCAGAATGAAGATTACCGGTATGAGCACGTACCAGTTCAGAATGCGCTAACGTAGGATGTCTACTCTGGGCCAATCATAACATTCTGATGCATTTGATGCATTAACTCTGCACTGTGTAGTTCACTTTGAAGTCATGTGTAATCAGGGCCCCCTTGAACAGCATATTTACTCAAGCCCCTTCTGTAAAAATCACGTTTCGGGGGGGAATAAATAGCGTTCCACGTTCCCCACGGTACAACAATAAAAAAAACGCGGTCTTTCCCACTCATTAGAAATCGCGTTCCCCCTCGGGGGGCCCCCTCTAATGCCGGGCCCTTGGAAATGTCCTAACCTCCCCCCCACCCTTACTGCACCCCTACGTGTAATACAATGTGACTAGGCCAAAAAGCACTACAGAAAAGTGAAAATTTGACACAAAAATGATAAAAATCAACAAAAGCACTGATCACAACGCCAGGAGGCGGATCCGTTAAGAGGTCATTTCTGATTAATGAAGTCACAAAATTACCAGCATTTTTAAACGGATGTGCGTGTACTGGAGAAAAGACATGTGATGGAACTTGTGAGCCTAAATGCTGTCGGTTTATTTTTTAGCATTAGAGTAGATGAAATATGTTCAGAAAAAACAAACAAAATGAAGTGATGCGCACAGAAATCGTTATACTGAGCTCTATGCGTTTTTGTATTTTTCTTCGTTTTATACTTGGGTATCGCGTTCCTAGTCTGGAGAATCTAATGACGTAATACGTTTCTCCACGACTCGACGAAGGACAAATTTATTTATAATATTATGAAGAAATATTTAAAACAAATCCCAGTAAATAGGTGATTTTCTAGTGTTTTTGTGTCTATATGTTAGTCTATGAATACATTTTTGCATGTGTTGGCTGACATCTTAGTAGTCTGTTAAAGTTATGTTTATTTTAGTATAACTAAATGATAGTTTCCGATATCTTCAATGTAACTGTTATGAAAACTGTTGTTAATAAAAAAAATCAGATTTGACACTGATACACTTTTAAACTGTAACAACAAAATGGATCAAAAAATAAAACTGTAAACACATTTCTCCTAATATTCAGAATAATATGCAGCTTATATCTGAGAACATCTGCTATTAAGTTTCATGATCCTTCAAAAGTTGTTATAAAATGGCTATAAAATGCCTTAAAAATGAATTTAACACAAAATATGTTAGTTTGACTAAAACCTAACCAGTGCATAACATTGAAGAAACACCTGTGTATTGTTTGAGCAAATCACAGAAATTCACATCCATTGAAGTAATACGTTTAGTCTATAATTTAATAAACAGGCTGAAATGTTTGCTTATGCGACTCCACTGCTCTAAATGAGAGACGGAAATTTTTAGCTCTGTGAGAGAGCACTGCTTTCATTTTCAGCTGAAGCTAATGGAGAAATGATGTGATGCACCATATTGTTTAGAAGAAAATTATGTTTCCTACTCTTCCAAATGCGCTGCAGAACAGAGCTACTCTGTGGTGATTCATTAAAAAAGCTCGTCTCTTTGCTTCCCTTATTCCAGAACACTGATGCTAACCTTCCACCCCCTCTCAACAGCCTCCATCCACATTCTGACACTCTCTTCTCGTTTTCTGCATGAACCAGGTGATGCAATCAGCAAATGGAAGTCCCCGCATCGCCCATCCCCTTCCCTAACAGTGCTGAGGGGAGGAAGGTCAGAGAGCACGGGGAGAGAGGGATGAAGCAAGTGCAAGAGGAAGGAGATGAGGGCAAATGTGAAAATGACACCTGAAAAAGCCAGACGACTAAGGACGCTACCTCTTGTGACAGGTGAAACTTTACAAATCACCTGCTGCTGTGGTCATTTGATACTCAACAGGTCTAGATGCTTCCTGAAATAACATTCATCTTATATAGTCACAAAACTTAAGTTTAAGTTTAAGACAGATGCATTTTGGGTGGTTTTGCCAGTACAAATTAAAGGGAAATATTCTAAGAAAAAATTAATAATAATTTGGACCCCACTGACTTTCACTGAATGGACAAAATCAGTTATTTAAAATGTATTCTTCTGTGACGAAAGAAAGTCATACAGGTGACCTGAGGGTGAGTAAATGATGACAGAATTTTCATTTCTGGTGTTGATTCAACATTGTCCTCTTTTGCACCGCATGACCCTGATCTCACATCATTTATTTCGATTGATATCCAAAACAATGTGTCAATCGCTCATTAGAAGCACATAACTGCTCGGCTTACACGCCGTCCTGACTGTGCGGAGGCCATGTGGTCAATTTCAGCTACCTGACTGTTAGCACTGCCCCCTCCAACTCGGACCAGAGTGCCATTAAATAAATTGTGTTGTTGTAATCCTCTCTGATGTTTGCTCCCAATAATGCCCGTCGTCATGTTAACCCATTTTAATCACCCTATTTCCCGGCCTGTGCAGAAACGGACAGCTCTGTTTGAGTTAACACATGAGAACAACGGCTAAATATGATTGTGGGACTTATTTCTATGCAGTAAAGCTAGAGATTACACTTGACTTCTGTGGTTGGTGCAGTGAAAGTTTCCACGCAATGACTGCAAAACAATCACAGAAACTCCTAGACAGCTGGCGTTGGTGACACTGTTTGCCCTTGCAATATGTGGATGGTATCAATGTCATTCAAACAGGAAAGAGGTGAATATGACCAGGTGAGGTTAGGGAATGCAACAGCACGGGCCTGATTTTAATATCCCCAGCAAGCTCAAGGACACAGAAAGACGTTTTTAAAAACACAACCATGAAAAGACAAATGGGCTGTATTTAATCTGCTCAAACATGTGAGCAAAGCATAGAATCGTTTAATTTTGGAGAGGTCCTTGCTGGAGGCAATTAGGCATGGGATTACCTGAAGTCACTGTATGGGTGAATGATCCAAAAGCCTGCAGATTTGACCCGTTCCTGCTCGCGCTCCACCGCCTTCTCGCTCCCGAACATTCGAAGCGAGAACTTGTTGACCCCTGGTTGAAGCATCGCGCCTAGCTGCCTGTGCATAAAGCCCGCTTGGTACAGTCGCTCATCGTCAGGCATGATTTGATCGATCCCTTCCAACTTTACGAAACTCGACTGTTCTTCAGAGGGCGCCTGCTGTGCCCCGTCATCGCGGCCGCCCTGCGCGCCCTGGCTCTCTCCAGGTCCGGGTTGCTCCAAGGGACCGTCGTCCTCGGGGCTCGCATCCCCGATGAGGCACCTCTGCTCCGCCAGATCCGCGTCTGGAGCATGCCGACTGGTGATGGACGAGAGGCTGCCTCTGAACCTCCGGCAGTCGCCGTTCACGTTGGTTCTGAAGGGTCTCCCCACATCGGTCTCCGCGTCTCCGATCTTGGCCTCGCTGACACCTTTAGAGCTCCCCATGGAGGAGGGTGAGGGAAGATGCTTCATCTTGACACTTTTCCTCCGAGTGTCCTTGTCGCTGTCTTCCCCGTCTCGAGTCATAACACCCTTGTGTCCAAACTGATGTGGCAAGCTATAGAGCCGTTTGCGCATGGAAGAATGCACCTTATCCATTGTGATCGACCACCTTAACGGAACAAATGACAGTCGGTATCATCTGAGAGGAGACGCAGGCTGGAAAATAGGTCGTCAAAAATATGAACGCACAAATATGCATCCCGCTGCATCTGTAATACTAGACACCGAGCGCGCACACTGGATGCGGGAAGACAGAGGGACGTGTCTGAATGAGAAACAATTTGACGCGCGTCTCAATGACAAATCATTGCACCCTCCTTTCCAAACTACTCTTCAAACAGCACTTACGAAGCCCCCGGCCATTGACACATCAGTAATCCAATGTGCAGAAGATGTCCAGATCAGCTGTGGTAACATGCGTGCGGATGGATAATCTATTACGTTGCCATAGAAGCGCAGACAGCAAATAAGCACGCAACACCTAAATCGACTGTTATGGGTGTAGCAAAAAAAAAAAAAACGTGACATGACATTACCTGTATTCACCAAATGATTTGCCCAATAATAACATAAACATTCCTAAATGGTAAAAGTAGCGTTTTTACGTCATTCGTTCTATTACGTCATGATGTCTAATGGAAGAGAATTGCTATTGTTCCATGCTAACAGCTGGGTATTGTTTATCAGTTGGCTTGACATGGATCAGACTCGCGGGGTGCGAGGAAGTCAAAAGAAAGAAAACTGTGTAGGCTGTTCGTTTTACGTAAGGATTCACACAATTCAACAGCGTTCTCAAACGTTTCTCTAAACGGTAAAGTTGAAATCGCGTTCGCTGGAGAACGTAACCATAGCAACAGTTCGCCGCTGACTTCATTGTGGATTATTCACAAAAAAAAAAAAAAAAAAAAAAAAAAAAAAAACTCTTTTAATGTTAATAAAAATGCTTTTAAGGTAGTTGGTGGTTATCTGGGACGCCAGAATTTGGGGTCGCGCGAGATCTGAAAGGACATACCTGGAAAGTTATTCAAAGAAATTTTAGCCTTTCTGAAGTTCAGTGAATAATTCGCACTGTTTCTTCGAAGAAGAGCAATTTATTATTCGGTTACACTTTGTTTTAAGGTGTTCTTGTTACAATGTAATTGTACATTTAAGTAGGCTACTGAGTAATATTAATTAATTACATGTAGCTACTTACTATATGTGACCATGGAGCACAAAACCAGTCATAGCGTCAGTTTTTTGAATTGATTTATGCATCGTCTGAAAGCTGAATAAATAAGCTTTTGGTTTATGCATGGTTTATTAGGATATGACAATATTTGGCAGAGATACAACTGTTTGAAAATCTGTAATCTGAGGGTGCCAAAAAAAAAAAAAAAAAATCCAAATATTGAGAAAATCGCCTTCATGTTCAATGATTAGTAATATGCATTGCTAATGACTTAATTTGGGCAACTTTAAAGGCGATTTTCTCAATTTTTATATTTTTTTTGCCCTCTCAGATTCTCAGATGGTGGTCTTTTCAGTAGAGATGGGTCTTGTTTTTATATTTATGCCATGTTTTTATCTTGTGTAATCTTGTTCACCACAAAATGTGACAATTTTTCAGAGTAATAAAATGATGTGAAATATTCAAGCCATTCGGTTCGAATATACCCATGTTATGGCATGTTTGATTTTCAAAAACCACACAGCCTTGTTGTAAAACAACTGTGCTTCTTCTAATGTCCTGGTTTTTACTGTGTGGTCTGGATACACAATAACATGTCAGCTGGTGAAGTCAGGGCACCAAGTGATCTGATGAAACTAGATACTGAGAGAATAATGGCACTATAATCTGTAAGCGCATGGGCAAAGACAGCTTTCTGCCTTTTGAGCAGAAAATGCATTGTGACAAACACTGCCTTTCCAGGAATCATCCATCCCTATGGCTATGGAGGAGAAATAACTGTGAGATTATTCTGTGTGGATGTGATTTTTGTGAGTGTGTATGAAAATATAATATTTTCTTCTGTTGTAGGTTACCTGCTGTCTTAAACCATTTAATTTCACCTTGTAATATTTGCATGGATTTATAATGTGCAGGTCATATTAATGAACTCAATCTTAAAAATTCCTCTTGCATTTTTCTGGCAGAACATTAATGTTCTTTTTATATATATATATATATATATATATATATATATATATAGCCTATATATATATATATATAGTAATACACTATATAAACCACATTTATGCAATAAAATGCATATTTACACCATGGTTTAAATGAAACAGCTAATAATAAATGTAGATGATAATATTTATGTAAATGGCTCATCCAAACACTGCTGCACAGATTTTTTTGGTGCAATGTCTATAACTGAAAACTGAGAGGGAGGGGGAGTAGAAACAGATGTCCAGAGACATTAAACGTTTGGAGGGTCTGAAGTTTCAGCCTTGGTCAGCAATGCCCCCCTCTGGTGCACAAACATATTTCTTTTAGGACTGCAGGCACAACAGTGCCAAACCTATAATAGGATGCTTTTTAACCTTTAAAACACCCACACAAAGATGTTGATACTGAAGCAGATGGTATGTACTTTTTTTCGAAAACAATGCAACATTGTGTAAGTTGCACAAGGCTTGGATATTTTTAGCTTTTAATGTTTTGTAAGTGTCCTTGTTTGTTATTATATGATTTTTTTCCATATGCACATTGATTAATTACCGATAATACAATTGATGTAAACTCATATTAAAGGAATAGTTCGCCAAAAAAAAAAAAAAAAATAAAAAATAATAATATAAAATAAAATAAAAATTTGCTGAAATTTTTACTCACCCTCAGGCCATCCAAGATAGATGAGTTTGTTTCTTCATTGGAACACATTTGGAGAAATTTAGCATTACATCACTTGCTCACCAGTGGATCCTCTGCAGTGAATGGGTGCCGTCAGAATGAGAGTCCAAACAGCTGATAAAAACATCACAATAATCAGCAAGTAATCCACATGACTCCAGTCCAATTAACATCTTGTGAAATGAAAAGCTGCATGTTTGTAAGAAACAAATCCATCAATAAGGCATTTTAACATTAAACCATCACTTAGTCCATTACCCATAATAACTCTTCCTCCAGTGAAAAAAATTCATCCCGTTATCCACTGACATTATTTGTTTAGAACTGTTTTGGATTGTTGTCGCTTGCAAACGGTGCTTAATCTGTGCATTTTTCTTTTTCTCTCCTGATTCAGACTAAACATCTTTTTCACTGGAAAAAGCAATATTACAGATAGAGCACTCTTTTTAAGTTTAAAGTTAAAAACATCCTACTGATGAATTTGTTTCATTCAATCAAGCAGCTTTTCACTTTAGATATTAATGGATGGATTGGAGTATTGTGATGTTCTTATCATCTGTTTGGACTCTCATTCTGACAAAACCCATTCACTACAGAGGTTCCTTTGGTGAGCAAGTGATGCAATGCCAAATTTCTCCAGATCTTTTCTGAGGTAGAAAAAAACTAATCTACATCTTGGGCACCCTGAAGGTGAGTACATATTTAATAATTAAAAAAAAATAAAAATAAACAATGCCTCATGTCATAATAAAGAACAACGCATTTGACTTTTGATATTTTAATTGTTAAAAATGAAATGTATATGCCTTGATCAATTGAGATATTAATTTCTCTTCACATTCTGACTTAGTAGACCCTTTATATGTGTGAGGAGCTCATGTTTTAAACCATGTGGATTGTTTTTCATGGTTTGAACAGTGCACTTTGCTAACGTATAATATTAAAGCTTAATTATACACAACCAAAAGCTTACATTAAAAAAAGGTACTGTATGTATAGATATCACATAGAAAAAAAGCCATGCTGTATACTATGCATACATAAAAAAGCAATCAGGCATGGTTTGCAAGAATATTTGAAGAGATAAGTGCATCAGTATGAAGAACATTCAGATAACTATAGATATTTCAAGTGATTTCATACATCAATGTACAATTCATGTACAAATTAAACATGGCAGGACATTTCTCAAAGCCCTTAATTGATTGACAGAATCATATGCCACCTTACCAAATGGTATACAGTAATATGATAATCTGTACAAACACTGTCATACCAGAATCATTGTAGCATATTTGCGATAAGTTAAAGGCTTGCTTGAACAGAAGTCATTCATAAATACACAAACAAACAAAATAAAAGCCTGTATCAAACAGTAATTACCTTGCATGCAATCATTATTTTTGTACTTTTGCCTGACATGGAAAAAGTTGACTTGAATAAAAGAGATTCTAAAGAAAAAGCAACACAATCATGCAAGAAAACGTTCAGAATCAGAATCCTTCCTCCTCACACCAGATTTATAAGGCATGCCTCGGGTGCTCATTTCTTCCGGTCTTCCATTGAACTCCTCCACCTTTGATTTTATTACCAATACGCTGAACCGTTCATGAGTAACGTTCATGTGGTCATGATGTGAATGTCTTAATCTGTAAACAGCAAAAAGACAAAAGTGGGTTAACAATGTGGCTTTTGCAGTTTCAGAAGAGTAACTGATTGAGAAATGTGCTAGTTTATACAAATTGGATGTAGTTTATACAAAATGGATTTCTACTTGATTCTGACTGGATCAACTGCGGCATTCTGCGACCAGATATTTCTTAATATTCATCAGTCCATGAAAACTTTTTGTATCAGTGGGATTTTTTTGTATGTTTAAGATTATCGGCCAGGTTCATTGTTTTTTCCTTTAAAAAATGTGCGATGCAGGGCAGTCTCCAGATTCCTTTTTAAAAGTTAAACTTATTTTATGTTGATCAGAGTTTTTTTAGAATGCCATGTGTGCAAGACGCAAGTGTCCGTTAGCATGTTTACTTATAGAAAACAATAGAAATGCAGCTCAGTGGAATGCAAAAATATGCTCTGCTTAAAACTTGTGTAAACTGCCGCTACTTTCATGTGTCTCCAATTTTATTATTGTAATGATCTTGAAGTGTTTGTGTTGTTGCTGTGCATGTTTTGTACATTGTAATGGACATTAACTCTTTCTAGCGGAAGCTTTAAGATAATATTAAGATTATAAAATCACATATTTATTTATTTGGTGAGCAGCCACGTAATAAGATAATGTACTCTCAGCAGTTCATTATCATATATATATATATATATATATATATATATATATATATATATATATATATATATATATAAGATTTTGACAGTTAAAATGCATAAGTCATAGCAATGAAATTATAAAACAAATGATGATATTCTGCTCCAAAACATTTACACACTTTCCGGTAATTTATACATTTTTAAGTGTTTCTTGTTGTATGTTCAACTGATGTGAACATTCTCAGTCTAATTGAAAACTCACCTTGCAATGATGAAATCAATTTGTATTTCTCTGACGTAGGTTTTTATCTTTGTGGTTGTTGGTGGAATTTGTTTTCCTTGAAGGTGAGATCATAAAAATGAGTCAGTGTGAGTGTCACAATCCAAAACACAAATCCAGCATTTTACACTCGTCCATATATAATTACATTTCCTTTATTAAGTGTTTCTTTATACTCCATACATTCTGTATAAATCAAACATCCGCTGGCTTCAGTTATCTAGGACAGTTGCATCATATTAAGTCTTATTTAAATGTAAATCTGATACTTACATTGGCCCAGCTGATTCGTCATCTTAGGCAGAATGGGAAGCAAAACAACGACAATTTTAGTTGGAGGCTGGCACAATATTCACATTATTGAATGAATGCCGTAAACTGATTGCATTAAGTAGCTAAAAACAACTCAATGCCATACTGTCTTTCAATATTTAAGATATTGTTGTGCAGTAGAATAACACAGAACAAAGACTTCGCTCCATCAGCTTTGGTGTGAGTAATTAAAAGGCTTGCAGTTTATAACAGAACAAGAACAGAGGAGAAATACAAACATGCAGCCCACGGAGCGAAAAACTACATATATATGCATCCTATGTTAAATATCACATGACTTTTATATATAATATTGCATATACATTATGTATAGCTATACAAATACATGTACACACATTTAGGGTTGTACAAAGTGAAAGGGGAAAGGTAAAATCTCATGCTCATGCATCTGAAGAGACTGCAGGTGAAGGAGATGTACAGAAATGAAGGTCATTTGAAGGTTAAACAGCAACAGAACAGACAGCATTCCAGTAATTAGGGCTCAAAATAAAATCCCATTTTAGCCTAAATCACACAAGACTTATATACACACTAAAGTACAGGAGAACAGTGAATATGGGCAATACTGTTAGGTTTAATCAAGCTGCATGCAGGTCTTTCACTTACCACAGTGTTTAAGGTTGTGCCATTCAGAGAGAAAGAAGCGTGTTAACGTTGTTAATTCTTAATGGCTAAATGATATTAACCACTAAGAGTGTAATTTAACGATAAAATAATGGTGCAGTGATTCTCAAGTAGGCTTACTATAAACGCCTGCACTAATTGTGAAGCTGAAGCTGAATTTTTACACCCACCATTGTATTTTTAAATATACTTCTGCGCACATTCACGAACAATATTCAATACTGAACACATTTTAATCATTTTTATTTTATAACGATGATATCAATTCCGAGGAAAACCACTAGGTGGGGATTCTGTTCAGAGGAAATCCAATTTGTGGTGATTATGGATAGAGACCTTAACCGTTTGATAAACCAGTTCTTGTGGAAATATCGATTGGTAATGATTAAATATAATAAATAGCACACAAAAACATTATTGCTTTAAATAGGCTTTAAACATAAAGAGTTCGTTTTATATATATTGAGGGTTAAAGTGAATTTACTGGCATGCAGGGATACATTGTACAAGACTGACAGGTTTTCCCTCGCAATGCATTGTGGGTGAGCTGTAAGTGGTGTGGGCATCAATCATTCACTGCCCGCTACCTACCCATACACCGAAGAGTCACATTTATCTCTAATATCAGATAAGAGTCCAGATGACCTAACGCAGGTGCTCTACAGGAAAAGAGCAATGTGTGTGTGTGTGTGTGTGTGTGTGTGTGTTAGGTCTAGATGGCCTCAGACTGAGTTATTAAGTGAGAGACCAGGTCAGGATCAGATAACAGAGTGTATGGTTCTCCAATAAACTGCTGTGTAAGATGTATAGGACTATTATCTTAGGCCTAATATAATATTACACACTCTACTATTCAAAAGTTGGGGATTGTTAGGATGTTTGAAATGTTTTTATAGAGTCACTTATGCTCACCAAGACAGTATTTAATCAAATACAATAAAAACTGCAATATTGTGAAATATTATTGTGAATATATTTAAAAACTTTATTTATTCCTGTCACAACAAAGCTACATTTTCAGCAGCCATTACTCTATGATTTGGCGCTTAAGAAACATTTATTATTATATTATTATTATTATTATTATTATTATTATTATTATTATTATTATTATTATCAATGTGGAAAACAATTGTGCAGTTTTATATTTTTCCAGTATTTTGTTCAGGATTATTTGATGAATAGAAAGTTCAATGGTATACTTCTTAATTCAAAGAGGATTCTTTTGTAACATTATATCGGTCACATTTCATCAAGTTAATGCATCTTTGCTTAATCAAAGTATTTATTGTATACAGTCTATACAGTGGCCCCAATATCTATTCAGGATTAGATATAAAAAATAAAAACAAAAACTGACTTTCTGAGCCATTTTTGTGGATAGAAAATTTTCAAATACTTTGTCTTAATTAAAAAAAACAACAACAACAACAACTTGATTTGACATTTTGTTGCATTAAGAATGCATCTTAACTGCCCAAATTATTTGGACAGTTAAGACCCAGACTTTATGTAATAACATTTTTAATAAAAATATATTTTAATAATTTTTGGGCCCGCTGTGGGTGTATTAATTAGGCAAACTGTGCTTAGGACAGTCATGTTTCTTGGACTGATAAGGAGTCCCCATTATGCATAAAAAACGAATAATTCTCTTAAATCTCTTCCAATACCAATCTCTTCTCTATGTTTGTAAAAATAAATATCAGCCTAACATCAATAGTCTGTATTGAAACTGTAACCCACCCTTTTAAACTCACCATCAGGAACATCATCAGGCTTCTTGCGCTTCTCGTAGATGACGATGATCAGCACCAGGATGATGATCTCGGCGAGGACCCCCAGCAGGGGCCACAGCGGGGCCAGGTGGCTCCTGACACGCAGAACTGATATCTTGGCATTGGAGCCGAGGAAGTTAGTGGCATTGCACTCGTACTCTCCGGGGTCGGAGGTGATGTTTAGGTCGAGGATGGACAGCTCGGTGTAGCCATCCTTGCTGCTGATGAAGAAGCGGCTAGAGGAATTGTAAATATCCTGGGTGATTGATGGAGTGGGAGGAAAACCAGTGACAGACAAGGAGAGGTGAAAGACAGGGGAAGAAAAGCCTTATGCTTAAATAGGATTTCTCATTAAAATATATTGACTTTTTATTAAATGATAAATGCTTGAAGGTAGCTCAAGTAACAGAAACTACAAGGAATAATTAAAGTCCTTTTTGCGTAACTGTAAATACTTTTTTGTAGTTAAGAAGTAAATGTAAAAATACATTGTATATTGTTATTAATATTTCAAGATGAACATTTACTGGACTTAAGTAACTTAGGTTTACTTGATTATCCATACATACATTTTTAGAAAAATCATGTTAAAATGTAAGGTACTATTGAGAGATACAAATTAACAACTGATATTTATATAATATTTTAGTTTGTTATACTGTTAAAATCTCTTTGATTACAAGCCATCAGAATTACATCTTTCCCATATAAATATCAGCAATAATTTTCATTTTCAAGTATGAGCACTCACTATATCATACTATATGAGCCATAAAAAGCCTGATGTATCAAATATGAAGCTTTAAAAAATTTTAAAAACATTTTTGTCTAAAGGTTCAGTAACTTCATTTAACTTCATTAAAAATGCATTTTAGAACTTTTACTTCATATGCTTTATAGGGTTAAAACAACTTGAGGCTAAGTAGATGAATTTTCATTTTGGGGTCGAACTGTCCATTTGAAACGACCAAACAGAAGATTGAAGGTTCACTCATGTGTCAAAACGACCATACCATACTGCCGCCGTTATCAAGTTTGCGCCAGCTCCACGTGGGATAAGGATAACCCACGGATTTGCAGAAGAGGACAGCTCTCTCACCCTCATTCTTATTCTCGCTGCGCTTGTGCCCTGTGATGTCTGGTGCAGCTATGAGAGGAGAGCAGAAGGACGGTGAGAACTTCACTATCAGAACAGATTTCATTGCGTAAACCTTATAAAGCACCCTGTTCTTCAATCATTACTTGGACCTTTTTTCACGTGTCATTTGCAATGTCATGTTTGTGTGGTAAATATAGCTTAAAACTAGTGGCGGATCAGAAAAAATTAAGAAAATGTACCATGAATGCCCCAACGCATGGGAATAAACCAAGAACTTAAGTCCACAGTGATTTGATGTGCTGCCACACAAGCCGATTTAGATGAAATGCTAAAAGCAATGAAAACAATGATGTTTTCTCCTACACATATATTTATATGGTTGACCTTTTTTCCCCAAAGAGATTTACAGTGCATTCAAGTTCAAATTTAACCAATGAATTACTCAGAATTCAAAGCTGTGGCTTTTTTGAAATTGGTGAAATGAGTGTGAAGTGCTGGTTCAAGCTCTCATTTAATTTAATGTTATTTAAACAGACCAAAAGAGCATACTAATAATCCTAGGGATGCACCAATGTTATTGTTATATTATTATTACTATGGCTGATAACCAATAAATGGTAGACAAAATAAAAATAATTCAATCTATACTATATTTTTGTAAATAAAGTGCACAGATCTGTCATTTCTGTCATTTTTAATATTTCACATTATAAAAGTGTCAAATTGATATTAATTTAAATTAGTGTTTTTTAAAGATTAACATTCTGTGAGTGTTAGACAACAGCAAAATTGATCTAAATGTAAATACGGAGAACATAAGTAACAATTAAATATCCAATACTGACCACTATCTATTCAGTATCATCTTACAAATTATTGATTACTGATGAAGTATTGATATATTGTGCATCCCTAAATAAGACTCTTTTATATAAAATAAAATAAAATGTTATTTGATATTGAGACAATATAATCCCGAGAGATATCGATTCTCAAATAGCCTATGTGTAGTAAATTTTGCACCTTTATAGATCATGTTAGTTGATCTATACCGGGCGATGGGTAAAGCAGACTAATGAAAAAATTTGTCTTTTGCAAGCTGCATTCCAAATCCACTTGGCTCGAAAATCTGAGGGGGCCCGTGCACCCTTGGTTTAAATGGGCATGACGCCTCTGTATATGTATATACTATGTAAAATATATACACCGAATATATGGGGCCATAATGAGATGATTCACAGTCAAATATACTGTGAAGAGTATACTGAAGCATTGGCATCAAAAGAAGGCATAATATTCATGATATGCCAAATACCCCCAAAAATACACAAAACATCCACATGTAAATCATCTCCACTTTTTGTGATTCAAGATTCATTCAAGAAATAATGAATCATGACAGGAGACTTTTTAAAGGTTAATTCAGTCTAAATGACACCAAATACCACAGTTAAGAGATAGAAAAAACGAGAGAAAAAGAGACGGATTTACATTCCCACCCCCTCAGACATGCAGGCCACCATCTGGTGCTTGTGAGCCGACCGCAGGATAACCAGAACGAGGTGACCAGGACACGCTTAAACCACATGGCACTCTACCAGCTGATGATCTCTAACACACTAACCAAACAGCCTGGGAGCTTTAAAAGCCATTATTAAACACATGACCACAAGGAGATCTGGGCTGCCTGACATTTTAATATACACCCATTGATTGTCAGTACAAACAAAACAAAAATGTATATGCATAATATATTGAGACGTATAATTCAGGATTCAGAAATATATATATTTAAGTCAAAAGTTTGATGAAAACTTTTTACTGAAAATACTACTACTACTACTATATTGTTGTTTTTATTGTAAATGAAATTATTGTGAATTAATTACTAATTATTGATTGATTATTGATATGATGATTATTGCTAATTTAATCATGACAACTCTCAGAAGATTTTAGCATGGTGATGGATATGACAGTGTTAATGTATTTGGTCTTGGTGGAATACATCTGCTACGCTGCTGCTGCTGAATTTCTGCTGCTGTTGGTTATAGCTGTAGTTGTAGATTATTGCTGCTGCTGCAAGCTAGTACGGGAACTTGCTACTGCAAATGCATACGGCGCTACAGTGCTGTGGTTTTTTTAGGAATTATTGTTGTTGAAAAATTGGATTTTGAATTTGATGTAGCAGATCTATACAGGTGGAGCTGGGGAAGGTGGAGGGTTTCAGAGGAAAATGCACTGCAAAATGTTCAAGTGGATGCTAACCAGCCATTTAAATGTAAAGTAGCAAGCTTATTGGCTGTGTATGCAACATGAACCAATCAGCTTGTGCCAAGTTGTTTAACGCAGTGAATATCATCAGTTACATGCGCCATCTATAGTTTCATGACTGAACTACACTTTTCTATAATTATACAATTATATACTAATTATTAATATTGCAAACAATTTATTCACATTCATCCTGTACTGCCTGGTGAACAAAACCTGGATGTCTTTTCCACTCAACTCACTAAGCTCACATTCATGCTGTCATGGCCTTTGTGAGCGTCCAAGCCCTGCTCTGACTCAGCATGTGCTACGTGGAAGAGATGGAAAGACAAGCTGACCCCATAGACAGGTTCAAAATGTCAACACTCATCCAAACCATCTGAAAATCAGACTCCGGTGAACATTTAATTCCTATACTTTTTTTAGATTACATTTTGAGAAATGTAGGTATTTTGAGGGAATCTTACCTTTTACCTCAATAGTGGCATTTGCTGCGGGGGCCGAATCAAACGTGTACACACACATATACTCGCCCGAGTTCTCTGGCCTTGGTTTATTAAGCCTGTATAATAGATAAAACGCATTACACTTATGAAAGTGAATGGTAACATAGCTGTTCTTTGAAGTACCTTGGCATAATATAAAACGGTTCAGAATAACACACCCACAGGTAAAGAGAAATCAAATTTCAGGTTAAATGTTAGCAGTACTAGTGTGCCTAGTCTGATGAGATACTTATGTTGGTAGAGACAGAGCCCTCGCTCAGGATTTAGAGACATGCGAAGCAGAGGGGGATGAGCGGAATCAACAAACACTCAGCCAGAGAATGAGAGTGTGTTGCAAATAATTAGAAGCCTATGTTGACATATTTTGATCTGATAGTAGCATAGAATGATATTAAGGTCAATGTTTTTGCAATACAATTTACAATTAAATAAATGTATGCTGTCTGATGAGTTACAAACAGTGCAGTATATATGCACAAATACATAAGTATGTATATTATAAATATGTAAACACACATTTACAAGTATATTTATTGCCAATATACACAACTCTTACTAGAAGGGCTGAAACTAACACATTTTGCTATTTGATTAATATGTTAATTAATTTCCATATACTATACACAATGAACAAAAATGGTTTAAAATATAAATTGCATGATGCGGCAGTCTGTTCATATGAAAATTTTTTACAATATTACATAAAAATAAAACTGTTAAAATATGATGTGTCACCAATCAGTTGAACTTCAGTTAAATCACATTTGAATAAATAAGTTAAGTAAATATGATTATGAATGAACAAGCAACATAAATTATGACATTGAAATGAATGAGTGAAAATTATAATATGTGCACACACACACACACACACACACACACACACACACACACACAAACACACACACACACACAACAGCACCTACTTGTATTCTGTGTTTTTGTCATTGCCCCTTGTTTCAGGGATCTCCTCCCCATTCTTCATCCAGAAGCTCTCATAATGTTTGCTTTGGGAAGCTGTAAGGTTGCACTGAAGCGTGATTGGTGTGCTCTGGGAACCCGTGGGTAGAATCATGTGATCCGTTGACTCAATTGATGGTTCTGGAAACACAGATGCATCGGTCAAGGCCAGAGAAATACTACATCACACTGATCGAAGGCGACAGGGAACACAAACACACCCCCCCAGAGAAATACTACATCACACTGTTTGTGTGTGTGTGTGTATGTGTGTGTGTGTGTGTGTGTGTATACTGCTATATCCAGTGGGGTCCAAAAGCCTAAGACCACAAAAGGTCTATTGGAGTCTTTTAGGATTTACATTTTTTTACATTTTTAAAATAAAGAAACTATTTTATAAAATGTATAATAAACGTCTAAGATTCTGCACATAAACACAAACCAAATACTAAATCCCAAAACGTAAAGTCCATTATTATTATAGTCTCACTGAAACACTATTTTGGTTTTTGTTAATGTTTTTAATGTTTTATTTTCATATTTTGTTTTCTCTTTACTTTTAGTTGACGTTTTAGTCATGTTGTTGTGCATATTTGTCATTTACTTTAGTTTTTACTAGCTTTTTAAATTATATCTACTAGTTTTAGTTAATTTAGTTTTATTTAACTATTTAAAGTTGAACTAAAAAATGTTGCTTTGGAAACTACAGTAAAATAATTATTTTTAATTTTATTTCAATTAACATATATTTTATTTCAGGTAACTAAAACTTTTTTTTTAGCATTTTAGTGATAGTAACCCTGCTTCAGTTCATTTTTTTTTTTTTTTACATAAAACATTGTTATATTATGATTATATAATTTATACTGAATTATAAGGCATCATTGTAATCTCACACTTCTGGACTCCACTGTATATCATAAATGATACAGGCCTATAGGATAGGAATTGCCAGTGGACACGGAAAAACATATACTGGTTGACCACTAACTACTGTACCTTACCAGATCCATGGATTCCTCGGAACAGAAACTGTAATATTGTCATGGTCAAACCCTGAAATATCTCAATAAGGAGGACAAGCACATTTTCCACTCGATAAGGGCTTTTTAACTACAAAAATAGGTCACTGCCTGTATATGTAGCAGCTACAAGGGCAAGAGTAATCTAATAGGATGGAGCTCTGACCAGTTTATACTCCAGTTATAGACTAAAACACACGGAGGAGGAAAAGGGAAGATCCACTATAGCAAACGCTGGCCACAGCACAACACTAAACGGAGGTAAAATCAAGGGGGCGGATGGTTTATTTTAGCTACACCACTAGCGGGGACAGATGAACTCACTCTGCAACACGGTAACGGTTGCCTGGGCTCGTATCCAGGTAGTGGACGGATTCTGGCGCAAATTGTTACGCCGTGGGTCATTACTGGCCCTGCACTCATAAATCCCAGAATCCTCGATGGTGACGCGAGTGATGGCTAACACGCTTACACCATTGACGCCGTACGCCGTGTTGATGGACACGCGTTGCCTGCGTGCTCCATCCCACAAATGAAAGAAGCTGTCGGCTCTGTTCACCTCCGCGTACCACCACTGGATCTCAGGTGTGGGCTTCCCCACAACGTCACAGTACAGCTCAAACGTGTCGCCCGTCAGCTTACTCTCAGAGAGGGGCGACTTCACAAACCCCGCTGAGGGGAGGCACAGAGACGGGAAGACAGGGAAACATGACAAATTAAGACATGGGAGGAAAAAAAGTACAGTGAGGGGGCAGTGGGTGGAGAAAAAGAAAACAAAAGATTAAACTCAAATCACAAACCAAAAATGAAACAGGAAATGAATAATTGCACAATTGACGAATGAGAATTTTATTTCTGATTTTGTTTATATTATGTTTGATTGCTTACTGATATTATTGCATTTTGTTAGTGATATTAGATGCATATGCATAACTCTTAATTTAGGTGTTCTTTTTTTATCATGTGCAAAAAGAAGATCTTGCATATTTAAAGGAAATGAAATGAGGTCAGGGCATCATCCTAACCGCAGTAATGCAATAACTCTGCTATGACCTATATTTTTATCATGCTTTTTCCATCTTGAAGGACTGATTTTAAAATTCTGTCCAACACTGAAAAGCCAATAAATAATTTTAATTTATGGCTAACCATTAAAACATGGCTTAAAAATTGTATATTATATTGTCTAAATATAAAAAATATTATAATATAAATATGCACAGTACTGTTTAAAATTTTGAAACATCAAAAACTATGGTAAAAACAGTAATATTGTGAAATATTATTACAATTTATTTTAAATGCATGTTTTCTCATTTAAAATTTAATTTATTCCAGTGATGCGCAGCTGAATTTTCAGCATCATTACTCCAGTCTTCAGTTTTATTTTATTCTTGTGATGTGCTTCTAATAACATTATTATTAATGTTGACAAGAGTTATGCTACTTAAAATTTATAAATGATTTTTTTTTTTTTCAGGATTCTTTGCATTTATTTGAAGCATCAGTTTTGAATAATTTAATACATCCTTACTAAATGTGTCTATATGTGAATAAAAAATACTAAAATAAATAATGAATCATAAATTGAGTATATACATTTAAATATCAAATCAAAAATGATATTTGATTAGTCACAGTGGAATTGGAAGATCAGGTCAAATACATTGCATTGTAGGAAATTATTTTGTACTTCACATTTTAGCAAGTTTAATACTTCATCTGGATATTCAATGCACACACTAAATTTGAATACTGTGCACAGGATACACACTAGGCTACATATTTATGCAGTATGCAGACTAGTATGTCAGTCCGCTTTTCCGACCATTAATGGTTTGAAGATAATGCAATTGATTCTACAGAAAGACACAAAGTGCACAGCCTTGAACACTGCTGTCAATACAGCACTCTGAATCTGAGCACCTCAGTGCAATCTCACTATTCATGTGTGGGTGTGCTGATAGACAGGTAGTTTCCATAGAAGCATGCTACAGCAGTTGAGCAGGTAGGCCTTTAAGAAGAGGGAGGGCTGCCCACCACACTGCATGCCTGTCTGCCGCCCCCTCATTAACCGCTGTGCAAGCTGATTGCATTCACAGATATGAAGCTACGTGTCAACAGTCATATAGTGCGATAAGTGTTTGTTGTGTGCATTTCACCATATACAAAACTTGTTCCTGTGGAGTGATCAATCAACAGTGCTTTCTAAAAAAATAATAATAATAATAAAAAGATAAAAATGTTTTGAAATGAAAAACAAAAGAGACACAATGCACTGGGACACATTTAAAAGATGTCAAAAGCAGAAAGAAAAAAAAATGAAAGCATTAAGATATAAGCATAAATAAATTATGAAAGGAAAACCATGATATTTGAACAACAGCCACTGACAGGTGTTTTGTTAAACAGAATAATGTAATTTTATGCACTCAGAGCATCACACTAATAATAATGTCTATACATATAAAATTTTTATTTACTGCAGTGTGCCGGCCCGTAACTTACAAATATGCATATATATATATAACTATTTTGTGATATGGTTTTAATGTTCTATTTGCATTTCTATTTTTATCTATCCTTGTTTTAACGTTGACAACGCTAATCGTTTATTTAGTTTAAAGGATGTGTTATGGGATCAGTCAGTCAGATTTGAAATGGGGGATTGTGCTAGGAAGAGCAGATAAAAGATCAATAGCACAGATAAAAAAAATGTAATACAAAATGTTTCCTTTGAGGTTATGTTACATAAATATGCAGAGAGGATTTTTAATGGTTGCACTGTATTATCATGTTAATCAGAACATACACACAGTAGCCTACTGCTGGTTATTCTGACAATGAATGTGATGATAAAACAATCATATAAGGACATAATGATAATAAAGCAGGACTAGATATATATCTAAGCCGACTTTCTACTCAATGTGTGATACAACTTACCAAATGCTGCATTCATCAAAACAATAACAGAAGCATGTTTCCTTTTGACCCGATGATTGCAAAAGAGGCCCGCAGTATAGCTAAACTAAATGAGGAGCTCCTGTTCCACATCCCTGTGTGCATGAAAGGAAACTACCTTCAAAACTAACAAGATTCCAGCAGATTCTTTAAAGTCATTGTATATCACAGTCCATTGCATTTACATAATCTGATGCATTCAGGTGAAACAGAAAAAAAAAGTTTAAGGAATGATGAAAAAAAATGTTAAAATGGTAAACGTTGACATTTAAGGTATAATTAAATGATTACTTTAAAGTAGGGATGCACAGATATTTATATTCTATACATTTTTGTAAAAATAAATATAAAATAAAACACTAAAAGCTAAAATCAAGCATTTTAAAATGCTGCAAGTGAAATTAGGCATAACAACTTTATACAATATGAAAATGTCTTTTCATTTTAAGATTGGCTAAAAATTGCATTTAACAGTGTTATTATTTTTCAGTATTATTTTATAATATTATTTTACTATATTACTTATATGTTAATATAAATTTTGCATTATAATTTGTTAGATATTTTACTTAAGTACTATTTTAATTAATATTATTTAATTTATATTTATATTAAATTGATATTTTAGTATCAAATGTTTTTACTTTTACTTTGAGCATCATCTAAAAGCAAAGATATTGATGGACTGATACTGATAAATTAAAAAAAAACTCAAATATTGATAAACTTTATGAAACCAATATACAGTGTGTCCCTTCTTGAAAGGCATCTCTTTTAATCTAAGTGCATCTTAGCACAAGCTTGTGGAACTAATGGACATGTAATTACTTTATGTGGACAGGGCTTGTACGCTATTGCATATAGTCTCTTGC
Source organism: Cyprinus carpio (assembly GCF_018340385.1). Classification (NCBI taxonomy): domain Eukaryota; kingdom Metazoa; phylum Chordata; class Actinopteri; order Cypriniformes; family Cyprinidae; genus Cyprinus; species Cyprinus carpio. The sequence continues at coordinate 14,432,388 of NC_056621.1, read as the reverse complement.
TGAAGATACAAGCAAAAACCTGGTTAGCCTAAAGGCAGCAAGCGCTGTTGTGCTCTTACACTTCTAACCAAACACAGCTATGCCAAAATGATCCATTTGGTCAAATGTGTCTGCCTCTGTGCTCATGCATTTGTTGCAAGAGATAAAAAGTCTGTGAGTGAGATGAAAGGAAAAGTGTTTGATCTTCATATGAGCTTATGGTCCTTCACAAACAGGCGATGAGCAAAACTGTGAGTTGTGTCCAAAAATGGACCCCATATCTATTCTGAAAAGGTCACTGACAGCAACAATGATACATGCAAATTGTAAATTGCAACTAACAATATACTCATGCATAGGATAGTAAAATAAATAGGCTTATCTACTTCTTAAAAAAAAAAAAAAAACTTCCCATATCTTTAATTGTTTACATCCAAGGTCATGCGTCCAAACAATACAGGCACAAATCACAAATATACTGTATATGTCCCTTGTTAGAAGCTAGTCAAATCAGGCAAAAATTACACAAGTTGAAAGAAAATATGATCCAGACTACGTTAAAGGAATGGTTCACGTAAAAATTAAAAACTGCTGAAAATTGACGCACTCTTTGGCCATCCAAGAAGTAGTTGAATTGTTTTGTTTTTTTCATCTGAAAGGATTTAAAGAAATTTAGCATTACATCACTTGCTCACTAACTGATCCTCTGCAGTGAATGGGTGCCGTCAGAATGAGAGTCCAAAAAGCAGTTAAAAACATCACAATAAAGTGCTGCAGTCATGATGTCAAAGCGGGTTTTTCAATCTATGGGACGCAAAACATTCACGCATCATTAAGTTATGTTTACCACAGACCTTCTTTCACTCAAAACCCGTTATAAAAACCCACAGGAAGATCTCAAGGGAACCATGGCGAAGTAGTATTCTGGGGTTTGCCATCACAGCTGCAGCACTCTATAATCCACAAGTAATCCTCAAGAGTAGTCCATTAATTAATGTCTTGTGAAGCAAAACGCTGGGTGTTTGTAATAAACAAATCCATCATTATAATTTTTTGTTAAGAATAACTTTGGTTTTTGTTGCTTTTAAAAGAATAGTTCACCCAAAACTAAAAATTGTACTAATTACTCATCCTCATGTCGTTCCAAACCCGCAAGACCTTCGTTTATCTTCAGAACACAAATTAAGATATTTTTGATGAAGACCAAGAGCTCTCTGACCCTCCATAGACAGCAAGGGTAGCACAATCAAGGCACAGAAATGTAGTAAGGACATCGATAAAATAGGCCATGTGACATCAGCGGTTCAACCATAATTTTTTGAAACTACGTGAATACTTTTTGTGCACAAAGAAAACAGAAATAATGACTTTATTCAACAATTTCTGTGCCTTGATTGTGATACCCTTGCTGCAGTCAGAAAGCTCTCAGATTTCATCAAAAATATCTTAATTTGTGTTCAGAAGATGAAGGAAGGTCTTACAGGTTTGGAATGACATGATGATGAATTTTTGGGTGAACTAATAGGTAAGCAAGTGAGCAAGTGATGTAGGCTACTGCTAAATTTCTCCAAATCTATTCTGATTAAAAATAATAATAATAAAAAAAAAAACTCATCTAGACCTTGAATGGCCTTTCTTGGTGAACTATTTCTTTAAATACAGATGCACATGGATATTGTTGGGCCTTTTTGATTACAGAAATATTTTTCATAATGTGATGAATCGCAAAAACATGAGTCCTGGAGCAAAACCCGTTGAGAACCACCAAATCCAATCAATGGGTCACCTTAAATCAGGTGTTTAACACAAACTACAATCTAGTCTACATCAGCTACTTTTCATTTTAATTAACTCATTTTTTTCCTACAGGTGCTGTGATAATCCATCGGATTTACGATGTTAGAGGTAATAATAACGAACGCATTAGTCAAATGGCAGTAATTCATAACCGGTTACGGCCAGGCTCATTAACTGAGCGCGTTCCTGAGGTCATAATGCGCCGCGGTGCTCCTCCGTTAAGACTTTAACGGGTCCGCGCGCACGGGGAGGATATTAACGCCATGCATAGCCTACCGCTGCTGCATCTGCTCTATAAATAGAAACATGAAGCACAACGGACTGCTGCTATTTACGGCGCTGCAGAGCACCGGTGCTCAAAGCGGCAACCTGCCTCTATCTATCTGAAGATGTGCGCAAACAGCTCGCTGTGCGTCGGAGGAACAAACGGGACAGCTCCTGACTCACTAGCCGCATGCAAATCAAGCACAAGTGCGAAAACACACAATTCTGCATTCAGATCGGTCCGCGTTGGATCAAGCAGGTTTGGGTTTGTGACAAGTAGCCGATGACCCACCTAAACACATCCAAATTATTCTCTAAAAAGGGAATCTTCTATAAAAGAGACGCAAATAGACGCTCCATGTGGGACAAGTCACTAAATATTAAAATGTAACTTATATTTTGAGCATAAACGGCGAGCCGCTTTTAAGAAATAAACTGCTCTTTTAAAGCCTAATTGCAATGCGTTTTGACTTTTAAACATACAAGGACACATTTACCTAAATATTTAATAGGCTACACATAAATGTCACCCTTAATATCCCTGACGTCCGTTTACTTCTGAGTATATTTCTGAAAACAATGCTGAGGATTGGCGAGAGTTTATCCCGTGCAGTCGAGGCAAACTACCTGCACACGCCAGGTCGGTTTAATTTTCATGTAAGTTTTCTTGATATGCTTTGTGATGTTTGTTTAAACGGTTCTTTTGTCCTTACCGTTCTGAGCGAAGCCCGAATGCAGCATCAGGACTCCGAATAATATCTCCAGCGCATTCCCCGCGTAAGACATGTTCTGGGTCTGGATATGTCTGTGTGGAGGGATGCGGAGGAGAAGAGGGCTGTCGGGGAGGATGTGAGTGAGAGGGAGCTGCTACAATGACGAGGCGACCCTGCTGGAGACAGAACAGGGTCAAGCTAAAAGCCCGTCGCTTAGCAATAGCGAGCCGCTACACTTACATCCGGTTTAAACCGAGGCTCGTGAAGACGGTGGCGCTGTCCGCAACACACTCACAGACCTGTCCTGGCTGCCTACATCCCAGAATAGGGTTTACAGCCCTCCGGTTTATCATCATATTCCTTTATATGAAGGTTGCCTACATCCCAAGCGAGAAAGTGGGCTTTAGTTTATTGCTCATTAGGCAATTTTCATTTTTAAAGCTGAATTTGCTCAATTAGTAAGAAATTTGTTGAATTTATGCTACCAACTGCGCTTTATTGTAAAAACACAGTGTGGCTGCATATATTTGTTTCTCACTGTAGGCCTGTATGTTATTAAATCACATAATAGCTATACCAACATGTCTGAGTTATTAAAATCTTTCATTGTAAAATGTGTTGTGAATAATACAAGTGGTATAAAATGGAAGGAAACACGATTAATTAAAGTTCACCCAGAAAACATGGCACGTAATGCAGTAGTCTAAATATTATTTGAAAACTGTTTAAATGCAAGTAACCAAATATAAAATATATAACATAAAAAAACAAGTACATTTTCTGCAAACTATTGTTGAAATTAAATTTTTAATACATAATATGAACAAGATGCCATTCCCAGTCTCCTGTTTTCTGATACTTTTTTAATGATGATACATTTTAAATTAAAGTTTTAACTGTATTAGTTGTATTTAACGTTTGAATGCAGTAAAATTGAATTCACTATACAATATAAAGTAGTTTGTGAATGTGAGTGAGATGAATGTAATAGTCTAATGAAATGGATTGACATGAACTGTAGTTTACAGACAGCATTTTGCATGCTAGATGAAGTTTTAAAATATTCAAAAACCACATACTGATGGGATATTGCTCTAAACTGAGTTTCATAACAGCCTTGCTGCACTAAACAAATTTAATTATTTCTGTATAGACTACTTTCTCTCTAGGGAACCTGGCTCAAAAAACAGTTTCTTATAACATTAAGTTCATTCATTCATTTAACCAACACATTATTTATTTTTACCAACACATTAAACATGAATTTTTTTTTTTAACAAATAATTTAATATCTAGCTCTCAGTATGACAGTCTACTGCCATCTACCGGACAGTAATGTTTCCCTGCCAAAACAATTGCGTGTTTACGTTTAAAGGGATACTCCATCCCAAAATGAAAGTTTTGTCATAATCACTTACCCCCATGTCGTTTAAAAGCTCCATTTGTCTTTGGAACACAATTTAAAATATTTTGAAAGAAAACAAGGAGGCTTGAGACTGTCCCATTGATTGCCAAGTAAGTAACAGTGTCAAGGTCCACAAATGTCTAAAACTTTCATACCTTTTATGGACCTTGACAGTGTTATTTATTTGGCAGTCTATGGGACAGTCACAGGCCTCCCGATTTTCATCCAAAATATCTTAAATTGTGTTCCGAAGACAAACGGAGCTTTTACGGGTTTGGAACGACATGGAGGTAAGTGATTAATGAAAAAAAATTAATTTTGGGGTGGAGTATCCCTTTAACTATAAGACCTTGTAAAGGTGAAAAATTATATTTAACCATTATTTTTTTAATGTTAATAATGCGTTTTTGCAGCAATTATTACATTTGGGTTATTTTTATTTCATTATTTCGATTTTGGAGAAAGTATTTTATTAACAAAAAAATATAAATAAATCTCTCTCATTGCACTCTACTTCGCAATTGTTTGCACTTGTGCCCTACTGAGCGGGCAAACATTGCACTTCATGTCATGTGCAAGCTGTCACACAGGCTTTGACCAGAATAGATGCTAACTGTGATATCTCTGTATACATAAACATCACTTTTTTACCAGTTTATATATGGATGCATGAAAACTGTTTCTTAAAACTGACATAGTCTATTCAGGTGATGGTAAACAAGTGTTGGGAAACATCTTCTGTTAGAAATGCCAACACATACCAAGGAAGCTTCAACTTCTGCATTCTGTAGTCTAGGGTTAAATCTGTCTGGTACATTCTTCTCTTTTTCATTTCTCATCTGTCCCACACCAGATGAAATCTGCATGTAAGTAGAAAGGCAAGTTGTGTTCCAGAGAAATGCACACTAAGGAAACTGCAATGTTGCAAATAATGTTTTGAGTATATGCTTTAATGCAGTCTATATAGAATTGTGTATTTTAGGGAGTGTCAAAATAAACTTATTTAAACTCTTTAACTGCAGTAGTACATGTGTGTGATAATAATAGAAAATCTAGAGGATACTGGTCAATGAACAATAAAAAGAACAAAATAGAAGTTCGGTGAGGCTGATGGAGCTTGTGATGTCTGATGATGCCTCTGGTGTTCTTCCAGCATATTATTCCCGTTGCTAATTAAAACAGTAGTGTGTCATTTGCATATCATTTGCACTCTGGAAATATGAGCACATGTCCTCCAGACAAGGTTGAGCAAAAAGAAGCATTGCTTCATTTTTTTTCAATGACTCATAACCACCCAAAACATAGTTTGACAGAATAATAGTTAATATATAGCATAATAGTAATAGTTAAATATTTTTTATTTATTTATTTATATACAGTGCTTACAAGGTAGCAGTGTATTTTCATTAGGCATTCTTCTTAATTTGTATGCTTAAAAAAAATCAATACAGACATAAAGATTAAAACTTTTATAAATTCAGCCGCCCTTAGATGTGTAGATAAGTACATTAAAAATAGCATTTAATATATATTTTTGTCCTTATAAAAAATGATGCTTAGAAGATATAAGTTTGAAAATTTGCTGTGATACAAACAAAATGTTAGGTAGAAAATGTTAGCCTGAATGCACTGTAAGTGGCTTTGAATAAAAGCGTCTGCTAAATGCATAAATGTAAATGTAAATGTAAATGTACAAACAGTGTACTTTACACCAGAAGATGTAAATCAAATGCAACAATACGTTAATTTCACTCTATTTCTGTGCACAATTTTTTTTAACATAATTTGCACAAATAAGCACAAATAAAATGATTCATTTTCAGAAGAGGTTTACATATGTTTCATTTAAAACTTTCCAGGAGAACATTATATTCTCAGCCCAAAATGAAAATAGAAACATTGGTTAGGGAATAAATTCCTGGGATTGTGGCCAAATATTCAATCACTCAGCTTTAATTTTCTTCTTAAATACTACTTTAAAACATAGAAATGTTATGATCTTATGAATCATGAAACAACACAAAACAACTATCATCAGCAGAGTCAAAATAACATCTATAGAGTGGTACTCAATCCAGGACATTCTGAAAGACTGTGTTCGTAAATGAGGAGCTCCTCTGTTCCTCATGAAAAACTCGATCCAGAAGACGGCACGATCAAGAGGTTTCATCGGCTGGTCGTGGTGCAGCTTGGACAGTCTCTGCATGTTCTCCTTGTAAGACGAGTTATACAGCACTTCCTCCAGTGCCTGTAGAAACATCGTCCTGTTCAATTCTGCAATATCCACAAGTTTAGCTGTGCCTCTAACTTTCATTCTAGACAGATTGTCAGGCTGATCAAATACTATAGGCAGACCTAAAATGGGCACCCCATGATAGATGGCCTCTTGGATGCCATTAGTGCCTCCGTGTGTTATAAACACTTTAGTCTGAGGATGTCCAAGCAGGTCATTCTGAGGTAACCAGTCAACAAGTAATGTATTATTACCAATATTGACAGGTCGAGGTCCGGTGTGTCTCCAAATGATTTTTTGGGGCAATCTGGCAAAAGCAGCAGCAATTTCCTCTGTGATATCTTGTGGAAGATGGCTAAAAAGAGTCCCTAGGGACATGACAATGAGTCCATGATCTCCTGAGCTCTGCACAAACTTCTCAAGATCAGCTGGAAGTGACTTGGCAGGTTTACACTGGAAGCCCCCCATATAGACGATATTGGGCATTGTGGGTCGTGGAAACTCAAAGGTAAAGTCAGTTCTCATGAGCCAGATGTCTGCATCCCGAAGGATGGTTTTGTAATTAATTTCTGATCCAAAGTATTTATTGCAGAAGGACTGGTAGTGTGAGGAGATAAATCTGGTTTTGTGATAAACTGAAAATATGTATCCCATTACGTTCTGTACACGTTGAGCAAACGTCATCTTATCTGTCAGCTCTACTCCTGGTAAAGGAACATACGATAGTGGTGAAGGAGCTATTTCATAATGTGCCTCTCCATGCATCGTCCAACGGACATTTAGGACAAGAGGGAGACCAAGACGGCGTGCTAGGAAACCTCCACCTCCAAAAGCCGGATCTGTCAGAACCAAGTCATATTTTGCTGTCTGGAGTGAAGCCATTAAGTCTTTATTTTCAAAGATTTTCCCCATTAAGTCAAGTTGATTGCGATGCATCTCTCCAAAAAACATTCCAACCTCTGAGGCCAGTGAGAGGTGGGTCCAAAAGGAGAGTTTCTCTCTTCTGATGACCAGGATATGTTTTGTAAATGCATCAAGCAGCTCCTTTTCAATTCCACCACTATTATAAACAGTGATGGAGGTATAGAAAGGAGACTCCTCCTTGATATACCAGCTGTTAGAGGCTCTAAGCACAGTCACGTTGTGACCTCTTGTATGTAATTCCTCAATCAGGACCTTCATGTTCACCCAGTGGCTTCCATCCAATGGATACACCAACACTTTACCTCCAAACACTTGAGATAATATGCTCAAGAATGCTAACAAAGCGGCAGGAAAGTAATGCATCTTTTTAAACCTTCGATGAAAGAAAGTTGATTACAATATATTATAATTTACTTTCACAAAACACACCAACACTTAATAACTGTTTACATAAAATGAAGGCAATCCGCTTCACTCACCACACAAAGTTTATTAGCTGGTGATGAAAATCCAAGTATGCGACCGATCAGGTAAAACAGACTGACAGCATTGAAATAGTGTGAAACAAGCCCAGTCCTGCTAACATGTGCAAAACAATGGGAGTGTACAAGACAAAGTGGATACCAATGATACTTCCTCTCTGCGCACAAAACTTGTCTGAGCTTGTACATGCTGTTGTTCATGAGAAGTGCATAGATTTAGTAGCTCACCTTATGGCCAAATAAAATAGCCTAGTAAACCATATATATAAACCTAACATGACTGTCATTTCCTCTTTGAGATATGATGGACATGACATTTAAACTTTCAGCAGAAAAAGGACAATTTGCTGTAAAGCATACACTGTTATGAACACACAAATGAAAACTAGTGAGAATATGAAAAATGTTATTTACACATCCTAATAACCCTAATAATGTGCCAATAGTTCTAGAGACATTCATATGTTTAGTCTTATTGCGTTCACGAATCACAAAATGTGACTTAAAACTGATTTATCCTCTTTGAAATTTAATTTATTTACGTGCTGTATTTCTTTCCAACGCTAGATGGCGCTTGGGAGTAGTAGCATAGGCCTACTTTCTAATTTGAGTCCGGTCTGTTATAACAGGACGTTACTCATTTAAACTTTGTAAATTCATTATTAAAAAAATAATGAAAAAATAAAAACAAAATTAATTTATTTTTAAATAGCAAATTTGCCTGCCCTTGCTTGTCCGATCACGTGCTTCAGCGCAGGACAAGGCTGACTGGAGGAAGAGCGCGAAATGTGTGAGGTGAGGTAAGTTAGCCTACTTTCATTGCACGACAAAATTCGTTTTAAAGTTGTTACGTTGTGAATAACATTAAGAGTAATGACAAATATTAAGGCAGGGAGGTGACAACTATAGCTTGTAACCTATTTCTATAGTCTATATCTTATATCTATAGTAATCCACCCTTTTTGAATAGCCTAGATGTATATGTGTGTGTGTGTGTGTGTGTGTGTGTGTGTGTGTGTGTGCATTTAAAAAAAAACTTTGATACTTTTTTTCAGTTTATTAGATTTCTTAGTGCATAAAGTTACATTACTATCCCACAGACACAATTGTCTGTTTCTTTGTTTTTGTCCACCATACACATACAACATTTTACAAATCTGTAACCAAAGATTAATACACATTTAGCTATATGTAGTCCATTTTCATAAAACAATAACATACAAAAGAAAAGCAAAATATAAAAAAATTAAACCTTTTTTATATTTATGCTTCAAAATAGATTATACAGTCAAGGAAATGCTGTTTATATAACAAAAATCAACAATATCATGAAAAAAATAGATCTGATAACTAATGTTTAGGTTTGTTTTTATAAAATCCCATGTACCAAATTAGCTTTATGATAAAGGTAATGCTAACTAACACTAACAACACAATTGCTGATAAGGACAAAATAACATCTACAGTGTGGTATTCATTTACAATGATAAAGACAATCTGCATTACTGTCTAGAAATATAATGGAATTGAGTGTTAAATATAATGTTTCACCTTGATTTTCTACTACTACAAAATTGGACAGCTATTCAGGATCAGGAATATTAAAAATTAAATAATATTAACTCATTCCTTGGCGTCATGAAATGCATCTTCAATAACAAGGTTAGTTGTTATATCTGCAAGTCACTGTATTTTGCATCACTGACAGATTTTACACAGTCACGCTATGTACAAAAGTCGAGGCATGGTAACGAACACATGATCAGATGCCTCTTTATTGTATTGTGCTCATAGTACTTTGTCAGATAAGGTTTCAGTGAAAGCTACAGAGAGGTCATTCACAGTTCTGCTGACTCAATCATAACACAAAGATGAAATTAATTATAATGTAGGAGATGGATTTTAGCCCTTGTACTATCTGTGACTGATATCAAGTCCTAATACTATGGATTGTTCTACACTAAAAGCAAAAAATGTAATATACTTAAAGATTCATGAAAGCACATGCTGTCAGGAAATAATCAAACTAAAGGAAATATCACAAATGAACTGATATTTCCAGCCAGTACTTCACTCACATTTTACTTTCTTTCTGAATAAAACCATACAAAAATATCTCATTATATAAACTGTCACAAATGCAAATATCAACATTGTCACCGTTAAAGTCAAAATTACATCTATAGAGTGGTACTCAATCCAGGACATTCTGAAAGACTGTGTTCGTAAATGAGGAGCTCCTCTGTTCCTCATGACAAACTCAATCCAGAAGACGGCACGATCAAGAGGTTTCATTGGCTGGTCATGGTGCAGCTTGGACAGTCTCTGCATGTTCTCCTTGTAAGATGGGTTATGCAACACCTCCTTTAATGCATCAACAAGAAAAACAGTCCTGTCTAAAGTTGCAATATCTACAATTTTTGCTGTTCCTTTTGCTTGCATCCTGGAGAGATTGTCAGGTTGGTCAAAAGCTAAAGGAAGGCCCACAATAGGCACTCCATGGTAGATGGCTTCCTGAACTCCATTGGTGCCTCCATGTGCTACAAACAGTTTAGTTTGAGGATGTCCAAGCATGTCATTCTGTGGGATCCAGTCAACAATCAGAGTATTGTTACCAAGATTGGCAGGTCGTGGTCCTGTGTGTCTCCAAATAACCTTTTGAGGCAGTTGAGCAAAAGCTGCAGCAACCTCATCATTGATTTCACTCAGAAGCTGACCAAAAACAGTTCCTAAAGTCATGATGATGACCCCATGCTTTCCTGAGCTCTGCACAAACTTCTCAAGTTCATCTGGAAGTGGCTTAGCTGGTTTGCACTGGAAGCCACCCATGTAGACAACATTTGGCATTGTGGGTCGTGGAAACTCAAAAATGAAATCATTTCTCATAAGCCAGATATCGGCATTCTGGAGGAGGGAGAAGAAATCAACATTGGGGCCAAAATACTTCTGAGAGAACTCTTGGTAAGGAGAACCAAAGTACTTGGAATGCTTATAAAAAAACACTACATATGTCAACACGTTTCTTACTCTCTGACTGAATGTCATCTTGTCAGTTAGCAGTAACCCTGTAACAGGAATATATGAGGGAGGAGATGGAGCTACAACAAAGTGACCTTCACCATACATGGTCCAGCGGACATTAAACACAAGAGGGAGGCCAAGGCGGTGCGCCAGTAACACTCCAGCTCCAAAAGCAGGATCCGTAAGTACAATATCATACGCAGCATCTTTTAATGAATTCATTAAGATCTCATTTTCAAACATTGTAGCTGTCATATTGCATATTTGCTGTTGAAGTTCTCTAAATTTGTTATAAAACTCTTCAGCAAGTGCCATTTCGTTCCAAAATGATCTTCCTTGTCTCTGGATCTGGAGTAAACGGGGGAGAAAGTTCACTATAAAGTCATCGTCATGCTTTCCAGTGTCTATGGTGATAGAAGTGTAGAGAGGAGACTTTTCCTCAATGTACCAGCTTCTAGAACCTCGAACCACAGTGATATTGTGACCTTTTGAATGTAACTCCACAATAAGGACCTTCATATTGATCCAGTGGCTTCCATCCGCAGGGACGACCAGAACTTTACCAGCGTTACATCCTGACAGAGCAGATAACAGGATGAACAAACCAAGAAGGCTGGAGTAATGCATTTTCATTCACAACCTTCAAAAAGAAAGAATAAAATCTGAATTAAAATGGCATAGAGTGAATTATATTTCACAAAATACAATGATAAAGAGACATTTCCATTTGTTTCTAAAACTATGCTGGAATTACAAATTCAGTCTAATATTTCAGTTAGATCTGTACAGTTCTTAGACTGTTGTACAATTGGATCGCCTCTGTCTTTGGGATGTGCTCATCAGCAATGCCTTTTGTAATATGATTAATGTTGGATGAAGCCAATTTAACATTACATTACAATCAATAATGGCATTATTTAGGTTTCTTATTGCAACTTTGCAGAAATCAGACTGGTACAATTTCTGTTTAAAGACTATTTAAAAAGACTGAGGAGACTTTTAAACTGCATGTAAACACAGTTAGTGACTCAATCATGAAGTCAGTGAAGTTCATCAAGCAAAGGAAAACTTTCCCTTGCATTATCACTTTCCGTTATAAATATTTACCTCTACTGAGGCTACCTACCATAAATGCAGTTCCAAACAGTCACTTCGAATTCAGTAAATTCCTGATAATTAATTTGCTGTGAATTATCATTTTAATTTCACTGAAAAGTTGTTTTACAAATCCAGCAAGTATGTTTTTAAAAATGAACTCCCACGATAGTCATTTCTATAATGCACGTTTAACTTTCTTTTTGAATAAAACTCTAAACAAATATTGAATCACATATATAAACAAAAATGCAAATATTAAAAGTGCTGCCGTTAAAGTCAAAATAACATCTATAGAGTGGTACTCAATCCAAGACATTCTAAAAGACTGTGTTCGTAAATGAGGAGCTCCTCTGTTCCTCATGACAAACTCAATCCAGAAGACGGCACGATCAAGAGGTTTCATTGGCTGGTCGTGGTGCAGCTTGGACAGTCTCTGCATGTTCTCCTTATAAGATGTGTTATGCAAAACCTCCTTTAATGCCTCAAGAAACACAGTCCTGTCCAAAGTTGCAATATCTACAATTTTTGCTGTTACCTTCGCTTCCATTCTGAAGAGATTGTCAGGCTGATCAAAAACTAAAGGTACACTCAAAATGGGCACTCCATGGTAGATGGCTTCCTGAACTCCACTGGTTCCTCCATGTGCTACGAATGCTTTAATCTGGGGATGTCCAAGCAGGTCATTCTGGGGGAGCCAGTCTAAAAGTAAAGTGTTGGTACCAAGGGTCATAGTTCGAGGACCTGTATATCTCCAAATCACTTTTTGAGGAAGCTGAGCAAAAGCTGCTGCTATGTCACTGGTGACATCTTGAGGAAGCTGAGTAATAAGGGTGCCTAAAGACATGACAATGACTCCATGCTTCCCTGAGCTTTGCACAAATTCCTAAAGGTCAGTTGGAAGTGCCTTGGCGGGTTTATATTGGAAGCCACCCATATAGACGATATTGGGCATTGTGGGTCGTGGAAACTCAAAGGTAAAGTCAGTTCTCATGAGCCAGATATCTGCATCTTGGAAAAGGGCGAAATAATTAACACTGGGGCCAAAATGTTTAAGACATAAAGGAGTATAGATGGGGTCAGTGACAACTGCAATCTGGAACCGGGTAAACAAGTAAGTCCTGGGACAGGAACATAAGACAGAAGGGTTGGAGCAAGGGCGAAATGTCCCGCTCCCTGAATGGTCCACTGAACATTGAAAACCAAAGGAATATTAAACTTGTAAGCTACGATTGCACCACCTCCGGCAGCTGGGTCTGCTAGCACCACATCATACTTAGTGTCTTGGATTGCTTTCATAATTTCATTGTCCTCTAACATTCTCTCTATCATCTGCATCATATCTTCATGCATACTTTTAAACTTCATGATGATTTCATACTCCAGCTAAAGGCAGTTTGAAATAGACGAGCCTTCTCTTCTAATCTTCAAGAGACGGCCAATCAATAAACCAAAAAAACTCCTCATCAAATCCTCCTGCGTTTGGAATTGTGATGGAATTGTAAAAGGGAGACTCCTCCTCCAAATAAGCACAAATAAAAGGATTAATTTTCAGAAGAGGTTTACATATGTTTCATTTAAAACTTTCCAGGAGAACATTATATTCTCAGCCCAAAATGAAAATAGAAACATTGGTTAGGGAATAAATTCCTGGGATTGTGGCCAAATATTCAATCACTCAGCTTTAATTTTCTTCTTAAATACTACTTTAAAACATAGAAATGTTATGATCTTATGAATCATGAAACAACACAAAACAACTATCATCAGCAGAGTCAAAATAACATCTATAGAGTGGTACTCAATCCAGGACATTCTGAAAGACTGTGTTCGTAAATGAGGAGCTCCTCTGTTCCTCATGACAAACTCGATCCAGAAGATCAAGAGGTTTCATTGGCTGGTCGTGGTGCAGCTTGGACAGTCTCTGCATGTTCTCCTTGTAAGACGAGTTATACAGCACTTCCTCCAGTGCCTGTAGAAACATCGTCCTGTTCAATTGTGCAATATCCACAAGTTTAGCTGTGCCTCTAACTTTCATTCTAGACAGATTGTCAGGCTGATCAAATACTATAGGCAGACCCAAAATGGGCACCCCATGATAGATGGCCTCTTGGATGCCATTAGTGCCTCCTTGTGTTATAAACACTTTAGTCTGAGGATGTCCAAGCAGGTCATTCTGAGGTAACCTGTCAACAAGTAATGTATTATTACCAATATTGACAGGTCGAGGTCCGGTGTGTCTCCAAATGATTTTTTGGGGCAATCTGGCAAAAGTGACAGCAATTTCCAGCAAATTCCTTGTGATATCTTGTGGAAGATGGCTAAAAAGAGTCCCTAGGGACATGACAATGAGTCCATGATCTCCTGAGGTCTGCACAAACTTTTCAAGATCAGCTGGAAGCAACTTGGCAGGTTTACACTGGAAGCCCCCCATATAGACGATATTGGGCATTGTGGGTCGTGGAAACTCAAAGGTAAAGTCAGTTCTCATGAGCCAGATGTCTGCATCTCCAAGGGCGGTTTTGTAATTAATTTCTGATCCAAAGTATTTATTGCAGAAGGACTGGTAGTGTGAGGAGATAAATCTGAAAATATGTATCCCATTACGTTCTGTACACGTTGAGCAAACGTCATCTTATCTGTCAGCTCTACTCCTGGTAAAGGAACATACGATAGTGGTGAAGGAGCTATTTCATAATGTGCCTCTCCATGCATCGTCCAACGGACATTTAGGACAAGAGGGAGACCAAGACGGCGTGCTAGGAAACCTCCACCTCCAAAAGCCGGATCTGTCAGAACCAAGTCATATTTTGCTGTTTGGAGTGAAGCCATTAAGTCTTTATTTTCAAAGATTTTCCCCATTAAGTCAAGTTGATTGCGATGCATCTCTCCAAAAAACATTCCAACCTCTGAGGCCAGTGAGAGTGGGTCCAAAAGGACAGTTTCTCTCTTCTGATGACCAGGATATGTTTTGTAAATGCATCAAGCAGCTCCTTTTCAATCCCACCACTATTATAAACAGTGATGGAGGTATAGAAAGGAGATTCCTCCTTGATATACCAGCTGTTAGAGGCTCTAAGCACGGTCACGTTGTGACATCTTGTATGTAATTCCTCAATCAGGACCTTTATGTTCACCCAGTGGCTTCCATCCAATGGATACACCAACACTTTACCTCCAAACACTTGAGATAATATGCTTAAGAATGCTAACAAAGTGGCATGAAAGTAATGTATCTTTTTTAACCTTCGATGAAAGAAAGTTCATTACAATACATTACAATTTAGTTTCACAAAACACACCAACACTTAATAACTGTTTACATATAATGAAGGCAATCCGCTTCACTCACCACACAAAGTTTATTAGCTGGTGATGAAAATCCAAGTATGCGACCGATCAGGTAAAATACTGACAGCACTGAAATAGTGTGAAACAAGCCCAGCCCTGCTAACATGTGCAAAACAATGGGAGTGTACAAGAAAGAAGTGGATACCAATGATACTTCCTCTGTGCGCACAAAACTTGTATGAGCTTGTACATGCTGTTATTCATGAGAAGTACATAGATTTAGTAGCTCACCTTATGGCCAAATAAAATAGCCTAGTGTAAGAGCCATATGTTATTCATTTTATTTGTTTTTATATAGATGTGGAATAAATAAATGTGTGTTAAGCAATTGTAAAATAATTATAAAAGTAAATAATTTAATATGTGTATTATATTTCATATTGACAATGATGTCATTTCCGGCAAGGACCGTTAGTGTTTTTTGTGATGCAATATTGAAGCGAAACACGTTTTTTGACCGTGTAACATTTTTCCAGTTATCTGCTCTTACCAGTAAAAGCAAAGCCATTGAAAAGTTGATGATTGATGAGGAAAATCTGCAGAATGTTCAAGAGTTGATGCAACTTGACTTTGCACAATTGCTAACCGAGTTTACTGAGTTAAATTTGCAAGTTCAAGATCTTTTGTCTGAAGATGAAAAGATTGCAGATCAACAAAATTGGTTTCTGCCTAAATTGGATTCCCTGAGAGATTTTAAAAAGAAAACAGAAAACTGGATAGCTGCTGTTGGTGATAAAAAAGGCCAAAAGGACAATGTTGATATGGAGGATGATGTTAGTCCTCACGACAGCGCTTCACAGGTATCTGCGAAAAAGAGTGAATCTAAAAAGCATGATTCAGATGTTGAAAGTCGATCAGTTTCCTCCTCAGTATCATCAGCTTGCGCACGAGAAGAATCAAAACGTGCAGCTCTGCTAGCAAGGGCAGCATCCCTAAGGAAGAAACAACAACTTGAAATTGAAAAAATGCAGCTCATAGCAAAAATGGAGGAACTTGAAATAGAAACAGCTCTTGCAGAAAGTAATGCTAAATTAAAGGTCATGAAAGAGTATGAATGATCAGATGACGGCAGAAGCAGCATACAATCTAAGCCAAGAGCATTCAGACCTGAAAACAGAGCTGAGTAACAATTCACCAGGTCATTCATCTATGGAAAAAACTCAAATGAAGGCCATCTCAAATCCAGTGTTACTTGCACCCCCATTTGACACATCAAGAGCCACAGGCCACAGTAATAATCATCAAGCAGATGACAGCATTATTCAAATTATGCAGAAGCAAAATGACTTGACTGAATTGCTTGTGAAACAGCAAAGACAAATTCAGCTTCCAAGTAAAGACATCCAAGTGTATACTGGTGATCCACTGACTTTCAAATCCTTTATCAGGTCCTTTGAGCATACCATAGAACACAAGATAGACAATGAAAAAGACAAGTTATATTACCTAGAACAATACACCGCTGGAGAGCCACAAGAGATTGTAAGAAGCTGTGAATATATGCCATCAAGCAGAGGTTTCAAGGAAGCAAAACGGTTGCTCCAAAGGCATTATGGAGATGAGCTAATCATAGCAAGTGCTTATATTGATAAAGCGTTAAAGTGGCCTCAGATCAAGTCTGATGATGGAAAAGCTTTGAGTGCATATGCTCTGTTCCTGATTGGTTGTCGGAATACAATGGAAGATGGAGAGTTCATGGAGGAAATGGACAATCCTACCAATATGAGAGTTATACTTTCAAAGCTACCATTCAAGATGAAAGAAAGGTGGTGATCAGAAGCTTATGATATCAAAGAAAGACAAGGAGTAAGAGCAAGATTCACTCATTTAGTTGACTTCATTGATCGTCAAGCTAAAGTGGCCATGGACCCTGTCTTTGGTGACATACTGGACCATCGCAATGTTGTATCAGCAAAGGGGAATCAGAAAGAGAAGTATCCTACTAAAAAAGGAATAATAAAGAGCAGCTTTGCAACCAACATTTGCATGGAGGAAAGAAGGCCTCAAATTGTGTCCAGGAAACAAGTCGGTCCCCCAAGAGCCTCAATGCCTTTGAAAAACCATGTATGTTTTGCACAAAGGATCATGCTCTAGAGTCATGCAGTGAAATAAAACAGCAGCCACATAATGTACGTGTGGAGTTCCTGAAGTCTAAAGGCTTATGTTTTGGATGCTTAACTCAAGGCCATCTTAGCAAGACTTGCAAAAAGAGAATGGAATGTAAAGAATGTTCCCAAAAACACCCAGACATTCTACATATTAAGGAGAAGCAAAATGGTACAAAAGATGTTGAAACACAAGACCAGAAGATCTCATGTGCCCAAGTCTCCCTTAACCACCAATCAAGTGAGAAAACAGAGTCTGGAGGAGACAACTGCGTGCTTTCAATAATGCCAGTAAGAGTCAAGTCGAAGAAGAGTGACAGATATGTAGAAACATATGCTTTCCTGTATGCAGGAAGTACAGCTACATTTTGTACTGGTGAACTGCAAAGGAAACTAAACCTGAAAGGGAAGCCAACTCAAATTCTACTGAGCACTATGTGTCAAAATAAAACAGGAGAGCAGAAGTTAGTAAACAGTTTCATCCTCACAGACTTGGAAGTGTGTGCACTGGAAGACACAAAGTATTATGAGCTACCAAAAGTCTTTACACACAGCAGTATCCCTGTTCAAAATGAGAACATTCCCAAGCAAGAACACATTAAAAAATGGCTGTACTTAAGTGAAGTGAGCATACCTAGTATTAATGCAAATGTAGACCTTCTGATTGGAGCCAAAAGCAATGGAGCCATGGTACATCATAAACAGCCAACAGGGTGGAACTTATGCTGTGAAAACTGCACTGGGTTGGGTGGTGAATGGACCCATCAAGAAAGAAAGCAACACTGCAGAAAAGTCCAAACTGCCACATCATACAGTTAATCGTCTCTCAGTGGTGGAGATAGAGTAATTGTTGATTCAACAGTACAACACAGATTTCCCAGAGCGCCATTATGAAGAGAAAGAGGAAATGTCAATGGAGGACAAACAGTTCATGCAGTCAGTGCAGGAAAAGACTAAGTTTGAGAATGGGCATTACTGTGTAAGACTACCTCTGAGAAATGAAGCAATCAAAATGCCAAATAATCGATGTGTGGCCGAACTGCGTGCTGCTAACCTGAAAAGAAAGCTTCAGAAGAACTCAAGTTTGCTTGAAGATTACTGTAGCTTCATGAAAAGTATAATAGAGAAAGGATATGCAGTTAAAGTCCCCCCGGAACAGCTTGTTCACAATGACAACAGAGTTTGGTACATACCACACCACGGGATGTACCACCCAAAGAAAAAGAAAATAAGAGTGGTTTTTGATTGTACTGCTTCGTTTCAAGGCATGTCTCTGAACAGCCAATTGCTACAAGGTCCAAACCTCACAAACACACTCATTGGTGTCCTTACCAGATTTAGGGAAGAACCAATAGCCATGATGGCAGATGTAGAGTCAATGTTTTATCAAGTGAGGGTTCCTGAGGAGGATGCAGATCTGCTTCGTTTTCTTTGGTGGCCAGAGGGCAATTTGAATGCACCTATAGAAGAATTTAGGATGATGGTGCACTTATCCAGAGCCGCTTCATCACCTAGCTGCGCCTCTTATGCACTGAAAAGGACTGCTGAGTACAGAAAAGAAGTAGCATCTCCGAAGGCCGTTGAAACAGTTATACACAATTTTTACGTTGATGACTGCTTGAAATCTGTGTCTACAGAACAAGAAGCTATTGACTTAGCAAGTGATGTTCGGAAGTTATGTGCTGAAGGAGGTTTCTGCTTAACCAAGTGGGTAAGCAATAGTAGGAAAGTACTATTGTCTATTCCAGAAGAACAAAGGGCCAGTGGAATAAAGGACCTTAACTTGGATCAGGATTTTCTGCCAATCGAGAGAGCACTTGGCATGCAGTGGTGTACAGAAAATGACACTTTCACATATAAGATCAAGGTACAAGAGAAGCCATACAGTAGGAGAGGTATTCTTTCGGTTGTTAATTCAATTTATGACCCTCTTGGGTTTCTGGTGCCACTCATCCTACCAGTTAAGCTCCTTCTGAGAGATATGTGCAAATAAGGATATGGATGGGATGAAGAGATTGAGGGTAAGCAAGCTGATGAGTGGGTCAGATGGCTAGAAGATCTAAATAACCTCTCAGACTTTCAGATCAAAAGGTGTGTAAAACCAGAGAAGTTTGGTAACAAAACAGAAGCGCAATTGCATCATTTCTCTGATGCCAGCGAGAGTGCGTATGGCACAGCAACTTATCTGGTGCTTAAAAATGAACAAAATCAGAAACATTGTTCCTTGTTGATGGGAAAGTCAAGAGTTAACCCACTCAAACAAATCACAATCCCTAGACTTAAGCTGACAGCGGCAACCATAGCCGTCAAAGTAGACAAAATACTAAGACAAGAGCTTCAAATTCCACTACAGCAGTCAGTTTTCTGGACGGATAGCACTACAGTGCTCAGCTACATTGGCAATGAGAGTGCACGCTTCAAAACATTTGTAGCAAACAGGATCTCACTCATACGAGATGCTACTACTTCATTACAATGGAGGTTTGTCAAGTCAGCACAAAATCCTGCAGATCAAGCTACTAGAGGTCTTAAAGCAAAGGACTTTGTGCAAGAAGAAAAATGATTTAAAGGGCCCAACTTTTTGTTGAAACCAGAGGAAGAATGGCCACAAAGCCGAGATCAAATGACTCAAGGTGCACAACAAGACCCTGAAATCAAAGGTGAAATCAAAGTCAATGTTCTTAACATAAAAGAAGGCAAGGACATTGTAAGCAAGCTAACTGATTACTACTCAAGCTGGTTTCATCTGAAAAAGGCAGTGGCATGGATGATAAGACTAAAAGAAACACTTTTACAATTATGTAAAGCAAGAAGACAGTTCCAAGAGTCCATTGCACAATCAGAGAAAGACCCGGAAAAGCAAGCATCCCTTCTACAGGGGCAAATGCAGAAATACAGATCAACGATGGAGAAAAAGTCATTGAGCCTTGAAAACCTGAATCAAGCAGAAATTCAGCTCATTCAATTCAGTCAAAAACAAAAATTTCAGGATGAAATTGAGGCTCTGAAAAAGAATATTCCTGTTAAGAAAAGAAGTCAGCTGTTGGATGGGATACTAAGAGTGGGAGGTAGGCTCAACAGAGCAGCCATGCCAGAGGAATCCAGACATCCTGCAATCCTCTCAAAATGCTCTAAGATTTCAACTCTCATTCTAAACGATATTCATCAAAGATGTGGACACTGTGGTCGAAACTACATGCTATCTACTCTCAGACAAAAATTCTGGATCCCCCAAGCCAACTCAGCAATTCGAAAACTTATCCATAAATGTGCAGTTTGTTGCAGACTTACTGTGCGTTCACACCGCCGGCGTCGAGATCGTCAAAAATCGCTCTGGCCGCTTTGCTCACAACGCTGCAGAAAGATTTGTGAGTGCTCTGACGCTCTGACGTAGATCGAATGCTGATCGTGTATTTAAAGCGGCCGCAAAGCAAACAAGCTTGTTGATCTTGTGCAGACTGACCACAATGAGAGTAACGTTATAAGTTAACCTCATTAAATATTGTTGTGGACGAAGTATTAAGGTCCTTTACCTAATAATGTATAAAGCACTCTAAAAATACTCTGATGCAAGTAAAAGTCCTGCATTAAAAATGTTACTTAAGTAAATATAATCAAGTATAAACATACGTATAAACAAGTAATTTTTTTAAAAGTAAACTAGGACTACTGTAGCCTAGTATTATTTATTATATCATTAGATTATTATTATATCGTCACTGCACATCAGCAACTCAGCAGAAACATGAACAATCTCAGACACCTTGGTCCACGTATCATTTTGAATTTATTTTTTTTATGTCCCTGTACGCAAACAGGGACACATCATAGATTACTGCAAACCCGCCACAGCAATAATCAGCCTTTTGTTTGAACTAATGTGGTCGGAGCTGCATTCTCTGGAATCCTCTCAAGCGGTGGACTTCTACCTTCTGATTGTTGTTGCCTAACCGCGTCATAGCTCATAGCTCATAGCTCAAAGTTGCCGTGATTTCAACTCTCCTCGACACTCTTAACGGCCAAGTCGCGCCGTGCCGCTCCTCGCCGCTACTCGACGCCGGCTCACATTGAAAATGAATGACTTCCGGCCACTTTGATGCTCTCGACGCCGGCGGTGTGAACGCACAGTTAATGGAACAGTTGGTGAGCAAAAAATGGCAAGCTTGCCAGAAGACCGCTTGCTACCTAATAAACCCCCTTTTACGAATGTGGGCGTAGATTACTTTGGACCCTTCGACATAAAACGGGGCCGGAGTACTGTAAAAAGGTATGGAGTGTTGTTCACCTGCCTAACAATCAGAGCAGTACACATTGAGATAGCGGATAGTTTGAACACTGATTCATGCATAAACGCTTTGAGGCGTTTTATAAGTAGAAGAGGACAGGTGTCAGTCATGCGCTCAGACAATGGCACAAATTTTGTCGGCGCAGAAAGAGAATTGCGAGAAGCACTGAGGAACCTGGACCATAACAAAATTGAAAACACCATGCTACAGAAAGGGATTAAATGGATCTTCAACAGTCCAGCTGCTTCTCATCAAGGTGGGGTTTGGGAGTGTCAAATCCGTACTGTAAGAAAGATACTCTGCGCTCTCTTAAAGTAACAGACTATTAATGATGACAGTCTTCATACCATCATGTGCGAGGTGGAAAGCATCATCAACAACAGACCAATAACTAGTACCTCAGAAGACCCAAATGACCTTGAGCCTCTGACGCCTAACCATTTACTGTTGTTGAAAACTCAACCCAGCTTACCACCAGGTGTCTTTAATAAGGAGGACCAATATGTGAGAAAATGTTGGAGGCAAGTCCAGTATCTCACTGATTTGTTCTGGAGCAGATGGACTCATGAGTACTTGCCCATTCTTCAGGAACGCAGTAAATGGTCAAGATTAAAAAGGAACTTTAAAACTGGCGATGTGGTTCTGGTTGTGGACAGTTCTTTCCCCCGCAATTCATGGATAATGGGAAGAGTAATTCAAACCATACCAGACTCCAGTGGAACTGTACGCCGTGTAAAGTTAAAGACCAAAACAAATGTACTGGAGAGACCTGTAAATAAATTGTGCTTAATTCAAGAGGCAATTTAAGCATGAAGACTAACAAAGAACTATCAAGAGTAAAGATAACCAAAGAAAAATGTGGAAGAACTAAGTAGCTATTTCTTATTCATAAATGTTCAAGTTTAAGGGCTCTTGGTATTAATGTCTATAATAATTGTTTGGTCTCCTGCCCAACCAATTAGGGGCCGGATGTGTAAGAGCCATATGTTATTCATTTTATTTGTGTTTTTATATAGATGTGGAATAAATAAATAATTGTGTGTTAAGCAATTGTAAAATAATTATAAAAGTAAATAATGTAATATGTGTATTATATTTCATATTGACAATGATGTCATTTCCGGCAAGGACCGTTAGTGTTTTTTGTGATGCAAGATTGAAGCGAAACAGTTTTTTGACCGTGTAACATTTTTCCAGTTAATTTTGTTATTAAACGTTACCTAAAGAAAGTTTCTGGACTACGGAATGTTATTCGAGTTCAAATCACGCTTACACATAAGAAGAAGCAAGAAGAATGAAAATTTAAACGGATTCCTATCACACCTAGTAAACCATATATATAACCCTAACATGACTGTCATTTCCTCTTTGAGATGTGATGGACATGACATTTAAACTTTCAGGAGAAAAAGGACAATTTGCTGTAAAGCATACACTGTTATGAACACACAAATGAAAACTAGTTAGAATATGAAAAATGTTATTTACACATCCTAATAACCCTAATAATGTGCCAATAGTTGTAGAGACATTTATATGTTTAGTCTTATTGCGTTCACGAATCACAAAATGTGACTTAAAACTGATTTATCCTCTTTGAAATTTAATTTATTTACGTGCTGTATTTCTTTCCAACGCTAGATGGCGCTTGGGAGTAGTAGCATAGGCCTACTTTCTAATTTGAGTCCGGTCTGTTATGACAGGATGTTACTCATTTAAACTTTGTAAATTCATTATTAAAAAAATAATGAAAAAATAAAAACAAAATTAATTAATTTTTAAATAGCAAATTTGCCTGCCCTTGCTTGTCCGATCACGTGGTTCAGCGCAGGACAAGGCTGACTGGAGGAAGAGCGCAAAATGTCTGAGGTGTGGCAAGTTAGCCTACTTTTATTGCACGACAAAATTTGTTTTAAAGTTGTTACGTTGTGAATAACATTAACAGTAATGACAAATATTAAGGTAGCGAGGTGACAACTATAGCTTGTAAGGTTTCTAATCCACCCTATTTCTATAGTTTATATCTTATATCTATAGTCTAATCCACCCTTTTTGAATAGCCTATATGTTTTATGTGTGTGTGTGTGTGTGTGTGTGTGCATTTAAAAAAAACTTTAATACTTTTTTCAGTTTATTACATTTCTTAGTGCATAAAGTTACATTACTATCCCACAGACACAATTGTCTGTTTCTTTGTTTTTGTCCACCATACACATACAACACTTTACAAATCTGTAACCAAAGATTAATACACATTTAGCTATATGTAGTCCATTTTCATAAAACAATAACATACAAAAGAAAAGCAAAATATAAAAAAATTTAACCTTTTTTTATATTTATGCTTCAAAATAGATTATACAGTCAAGGAAATGCCGTTTATATAACAAAAATCAACAATATCATGAAAAATATAGATCTGATAACTAATTTTTAGGTTTATTTTAATAAAATCCCATGTACCAAATAAGCTTTATGATAAAGGTAATGCTAACTGACACTAACAACACAATTGCTGATAAGGACAAAATAACATCTACAGTGTGGTATTCATTTACAATGATAAAGACAATCTACATTACTGTCTAGAAATATAATGGAATTGAGTGTTAAATATAATGTTTCACCTTGATTTTCTACTACTCTATGGCCAAACTGTGCAAAATTGGACAGCTATTCAGGATCAGGAATATTAAATATTAAATATTATTAACTCATTCCTTGGCGTCATGAAATGCATCTTCAATAACAAGGTTAGTTGTTATATCTGCAAGTCACTGTATTTTATATCACTGACAGATTTTACACAGTCACGCTATGTATAAAAGTCGAGGCATGGGAACGTACACATGATCAGATGCCTCTTTATTGTATTGTGCTCATAGTACTTTGTCAGATAAGGTTTCAGCGAAAGCTACCGAGAGGTCATTCACAGTTCTGCTGACTCAATCATAACACAAAGATGAAATTAATTATAATGTAGGAGATGGATTTTAGCCCTTGTACTATCTGTGACTGGTATTTGGCTATAGCAAGTCCTAATACTATGGATTGTTCTACACTAAAAGCAAAAAACTTATTATACTTAAAGATTCATGAAAGCACATGCTGTCAGGAAATAATCTAACTAAAGGAAATATCACAAATGAACTGATATTTCCAGCCAGTACTTCACTCATGTTTTACTTTCTTTCTGAATAAAACCATACAAAAATATCTCATTATATAAGCTGTCACAAATGCAAATATCAACAGTGTCACCATTAAAGTCAAAATAACATCTACAGAGTGGTACTCAATCCAGGACATTCTGAAAGACTGTGTTCGTAAATGAGGAGCTCCTCTGTTCCTCATGACAAACTCAATCCAGAAGACGGCACGATCAAGAGGTTTCATTGGCTGGTCATGGTGCAGCTTGGACAGTCTCTGCATGTTCTCCTTGTAAGATGGGTTATGCAACACCTCCTTTAATGCATCAAGAAAAACAGTCCTGTCTAAAGTTGCAATATCTACATTTTTTGCTGTTCCTTTTGCTTGCATCCTGGAGAGATTGTCAGGTTGGTCAAAAGCTAAAGGAAGGCCCACAATAGGCACTCCGTGGTAGATGGCTTCCTGAACTCCATTGGTGCCTCCATGTGCTACAAACAGTTTAGTTTGAGGATGTCCAAGCATGTCATTCTGTGGGATCCAGTCAACAATCAGAGTATTATTACCAAGATTGGCAGGTCGTGGTCCTGTGTGTCTCCAAATAACCTTTTGAGGCAGTTGAGCAAAAGCTGCAGCAACCTCATCATTGATTTCACTCAGAAGCTGACCAAAAACAGTTCCTAAAGTCATGATGATGACCCCATGCTCTCCTGAGCTCTGCACAAACTTCTCAAGTTCATCTGGAAGTGGCTTAGCTGGTTTGCACTGGAAGCCACTCATGTAGACAACATTTGGCATTGTGGGTCGTGGAAACTCAAAAATGAAATCATTTCTCATGAGCCAGATATCTGCATTCTGGAGGAGGGAGAAGAAATCAACATTGGGGCCAAAATACTTCTGAGAGAACTCTTGGTAAGGAGAACCTAAGTACTTGGAATGCTTATAAAGAATCATTATATATGCCAACACGTTCATGACTCTCTGACTGAATGTCATCTTGTCAGTTAGCTGTAACCCTATAACAGGTATATATGAGAGAGGAGATGGAGCAATATCAAAATGTTCTTCGCCGTACACAGTCCACCGGACATTAAACACAAGAGGAAGGCCAAGACGGTGTGCCAGTAACACTCCACCTCCAAAAGCAGGATCCGTGAGAACAAGATCATATGCAGTATCTTTCAGAGAATTCATCAAGGTCTCATTTTCAAACATGGCAGCTGTCATATTGCATATTTGCTGATGAAACTCCGTAAATTTCCTATAAACTTCATCAACAAGTGCTATTTCATTCCAAAATGATCTACCTTGTCTCTGCATTTTAAGTAGGTGAGGGAGAAACTTCTCCATGAAGTCATCGTCAAATGCACCAGTGTCTACAGTAATAGAAGTGTAGAGAGGAGACTGTTCCGTAATGTACCAGCTACTAGAACCTCGGACTACTGTGATATTGTGACCTTTTGCATGTAATTCCACAATGAGGATCTTCATATTGATCCAGTGGCTTCCATCCGCAGGGACGACCAGAACTTTACCAGCATAAGAGCTTGACAGAGCAGAAAACAGGATGAACAAACCAAGAAGGGTGGAGTAATGCATCTTCATTGTTGACCTTTGATGAGAAAGAATATTAAAGTGAATTAATAGAGTACACAAGATTTCACAAAATACAAAAATAAATAAAATAACTATTATTGTCCCAAAAATATCATGTAACTGTGTGTTCAAAACATAATACTATTTACTTTCAGTGTATAATCTGTAAAACTGCTAGGTTGTTAGGCAGAAGAAATAAAGTCATACAGGATTGGAATGACCTGAGAGTAAGTAAATGATGACAGAGTTTTAATTTTTGGGTGAACGAATCCTCGAAAACAATCAAAATACTCTCATACTGATTTAAAAATAAAGCTAGGTACTACCTCTGTAAGTGTTAGGAAATGCAGTTAGCATCAACAACAGACTTTTCAGAGTTTTACTATGTAGCAGAAACAGAAAATTGTTAATGTGTGTGTATTTATCAGCTTTCATTTTTAATTCATGTTTTATTTTAGTACTTGGACAGACAAAAGCTTAACCAAAACTGATAAAGAGAAACCTTCAGTGTAGCAGGTCCCAATAAAATTATTTATTGAACGCTAACAACCAAACATGCAATTTTAAACTGTTAGTATAAAATTACCAAGATATCAGAGAGAATACTTAATTGGTTTTGAATTATACTTTTCAATCTCATGCAGTGGATATTTATCGTTATTATTTTTTCATTTACAATCAAGAGACATTTATTTAAAAAAAATAAATAAATCATTTCAGATTCCCATAAAAACACATGCTATCACAATCAGGAGATGTGTATGCTATGTCATACCTGTGCATCACTCATGTTTTATTTTATTTTTGATACAAACTCTAAAAAGATATCTAATTGCATACACAGTGACAAAGACAAAAATGAAAAGTGTCGCCATTAAAGTCAAAATAACATCTATAGAGTGTTACTCAATCCAGGACATTCTGAAAGACTGTGTTCGTAAATGAGGAGCTCCTCTGTTCCTCATGACAAACTCAATCCAGAAGACGGCACGATCAAGAGGTTTCATTGGCTGGTCATGGTGCAGCTTGGACAGTCTCTGCATGTTCTCCTTGTAAGATGGGTTATGCAACACCTCCTTTAATGCATCAAGAAAAACAGTCCTGTCTAAAGTTGCAATATCTACAATTTTTGCTGTTCCTTTTGCTTGCATCCTGGAGAGATTGTCAGGTTGGTCAAAAGCTAAAGGAAGGCCCACAATAGGCACTCCATGGTAGATGGCTTCCTGAACTCCATTGGTGCCTCCATGTGCTACAAACAGTTTAGTTTGAGGATGTCCAAGCATGTCATTCTGTGGGATCCAGTCAACAATCAGAGTATTGTTACCAAGATTGGCAGGTCGTGGTCCTGTGTGTCTCCAAATAACCTTTTGAGGCAGTTGGGCAAAAGCTGCAGCAACCTCATCATTGATTTCACTCAGAAGCTGTCCAAAAACAGTTCCTAAAGTCATGATGATGACCCCATGCTCTCCTGAGCTCTGCACAAACTTCTCAAGTTCATCTGGAAGTGGCTTAGCTGGTTTGCACTGGAAGCCACCCATGTAGACAACATTTGGCATTGTGGGTCGTGGAAACTCAAAAATGAAATCATTTCTCATGAGCCAGATATCTGCATTCTGGAGGAGGGAGAAGAAATCAACATTGGGGCCAAAATACTTCTGAGAGAACTCTTGGTAAGGAGAACCAAAGTACTTGGAATGCTTATAAAAAAACACTACATATGTCAACACGTTTCTTACTCTCTGACTGAATGTCATCTTGTCAGTTAGCAGTAACCCTGTAACAGGAATATATGAGAGAGGAGATGGAGCTACAACAAAGTGACCTTCACCATACATGGTCCAGCGGACATTAAACACAAGAGGGAGGCCAAGGCGGTGCGCCAGTAACACTCCACCTCCAAAAGCAGGATCCGTAAGTACAATATCATATGTAGCATCTTTTAATGAATTCATTAAGATCTCATTTTCAAACATTGTAGCTGTCATATTGCATATTTGCTGTTGAATTTCTCTAAATCTGCTATAAAACTCTTCAGCAAGTGCCATTTCGTTCCAAAATGATCTTCCTTGTCTCTGGATCTGGAGTAAACGGGGGAGAAAGTTCACTATAAAGTCATCGTCATGCTTTCCAGTGTCTACGGTGATAGAAGTGTAGAGAGGAGACTTTTCCTCAATGTACCAGCTTCTACAACCTCGAACCACAGTGATATTGTGACCTTTTGAATGTAACTCCACAATAAGGACCTTCATATTGATCCAGTGGCTTCCATCTGCAGGGACGACCAGAACTTTACCAGCGTTACATCCTGACAGAGCAGATAACAGGATGAACAAACCAAGAAGGCTGGAGTAATGCATTTTCATTCACAACCTTCAATAAGAAAGAATAAAATCTGAATTAAAATGGCATAGAGTGAATTATATTTCACAAAATACAATGATAAAGAGACATTTCTATTCGTTTCTAAAAAATATGCTGGAATTACAAATTCAGTCTAATATTTCAGTTAGATCTGTACAGTTCTTAGACCGTTGTACAATTGGATCGCCTCTGTCTTTGGGATGTGCTCAACAGCAATGCCATTTGTAATATTAATGTTGGATGAAGCCAATTTAACATTACATTACAATCAATAATGGCATAATTTAGGTTTCTTATTGCAACTTTGCAGAAATCAGACTGGTACAATTTCTGTTTAAAGACTATTTAAAAAAAAGACTGAGGAGACTTTTAAACTGCATGTAAACACAGTTAGTGACTCAATCATGAAGTCAGTGAAGTTCATCAAGCAAAGGAAAACTTTCCCTTGCATTATCACTTTCCGTTATAAATATTTACCTCTACTGAGGCTACCAACCATAAATGCAGTTCCAAACAGTCACTTCAAATTCAGTAAATTCCTGATAATTAATTTGCTGTGAATTATCATTTTAATTTCACTGAAAAGTTGTTTTACAAATCCAGCAAGTATGTTTTTAACAATGAACTCCCACGATAGTCATTTCTATAATGCACGTTTAACTTTCTTTTTGAATAAAACTCTAAAAAAATATTGAATCACATATATAAACAAAAATGCAAATATTAAAAGTGCTGCTGTTAAAGTCAAAATAACATCTATAGAGTGGTACTCAATCCAAGACATTCTGAAAGACTGGTTTCTCATGACAAACTCAATCCAGAAGACGGCACGATCAAGAGGTTTCATCGACTGGTCATGGTGCAGCTTGGACAGTCTCTGCATGTTCTCCTTATAAGATGTGTTATGCAAAACCTCCTTTAATGCCTCAAGAAACACAGTCCTGTCCAAAGTTGCAATATCTACAATTTTTGCTGTTCTCTTCGCTTCCATTCTGAAGAGATTGTCAGGCTGATCAACAACTAAAGGTACACCCAAAATGGGCACTCCATGGTAGATGGCTTCCTGAACTCCACTGGTTCCTCCATGTGCTACAAATGCTTTAATCTGGGGATGTCCAAGCAGGTCATTCTGGGGGAGCCAGTCTAAAAGTAAAGTGTTGGTACCAAGGGTCATAGTTCGAGGACCTGTATGTCTCCAAATCACTTTTTGAGGAAGCTGAGCAAAAGCTGCTGCTATGTCACTGGTGACATCTTGTGGAAGCTGAGTAATAAGGGTGCCTAAAGACATGACAATGACTCCATGCTTCCCTGAGCTTTGCACAAATTCCTAAAGGTCAGTTGGAAGTGCCTTGGCGGGTTTACACTGGAAGTCACCCATATAGACGATATTGGGCATTGTGGGTCGTGGAAACTCAAAGGTAAAGTCAGTTCTCATGAGCCAGATATCTGCATCTTGAAAAAGGGAGAAATAATTAACACTGGGGCCAAAATGTTTCAGACAGAAAGGAATATAGATGGGGTCAGTGACAACTGCAATCTGGAACTGGGTAAACAAGTAAGTCAAAACATTTTTGACACGTTGGAGAAATGACATCTTGTCTGTTAACTCTGCTCCTGGGACAGGAACATAAGACAGAAGGGTTGGAGCAAGGGCGAAATGTCCCTCTCCCTGAATGGTCCACCGAACATTGAAAACCAAAGGAATATTAAACTTGTAAGCTAGGATTGCACCACCTCCGGCAGCTGGGTCTGCTAGCACCACATCATACTTAGTGTCTTGGATTGCTTTCATAATTTCATTGTCCTCTAACATTCTCTCTATCATCTGCATCATATCTTCATGCATGCTTTTAAACTTCATGATGATTTCATACTCCAGATGAAGTCGGTTCCAAATAGATGAGCCTTCTCTTCTAATCTTCAAGAGACGGCCAATCAATAAACCAAAAATCTCCTCATCAAATCCTCCTGCGTTTGGAATGGTTGAATTGTAAAAGGGAGACTCCTCCTTGATATACCAACTGTTGGAGGCTCTAATCACAGTCACATTGTGACCTCTGCTATGCAGTTCCTCGATCAGGACCTTCATGTTGACCCAGTGACTTCCATCTAGTGGAAACACCAGCACTTTACCACCGTCTATTCCAGATAATATGCATAACAGCGACAACAAACCGAGAGGTGCTGAATGGAGCATCTTTGTACACAACCTTTAAAAACAATACACAAGATGTCAGTGGATGCTTATAGAAGAATTAAAGGAGTCATGAACTAAGAAGTCAACATTCCCTTGATCCTTTGACATATCTGGGAAATATCAAAACACAAAACTTTCTCGTTAATCTAAAAACAGCTTTTATTGAAGCCAGTCTGCCAAAACGACAGGTTGTAGAATGTGCCACTCTTTGAGGTAATAGTGTGGCTAAAAACAGCCTCTACAGAAGCTCAACGCCTGCTTCTACATAGCTGCCTGTTTAGCCCCACCCACTGACTCGCACATGTAGTTTAAATAACGAGAGGCAAACGCACAGATCTATGCAGAAACCAAACAATAAAGATGCGCCGAAAACAACAAGACACTGTGTAGTGCCAAGTTGTGGAAAAACAGTCTTTGCATTGCCTTTCTTCTGATCGCTGTATTAGGAAAGAGTAAATGAATGATGCAGGATTTTCAGAAAGACTGAAACTAAAAGACGATGCTGTGCCGACTATATTGGATCTGACAGTAATGTCGCAACACTAGTGTGAGTAACTGTTTTTATTATGTGGTCACTATTGCTTTGTGTGTTATTATAGATCATTTGATTTGTGGTGAGTATTCATGTGTTTTTAACATAAATACCAGCAGCGTCTATCTGTGAATGATGTAGGCTGTCAAACATACACAACTGTTAGCCAATCATAGCATTGGGCGTTTACTTATGAGTCTATAATCTGCCACGCCTATTCAAACTGAGCCATCTGATGAGAGGGGTCAAAACAGGACAGATAATAGCCTATTACTTCTAAATTATGCTTTTTGATGTAAAAATCTTGATAGCATTATAAGTGGACCTCAGAGAACAGTAAAAAATAAAAAACAAAGGCAGTTCATGACCCCTTTGAGGAAAACAAAAGAGAAAAGACAAGAAAAACCAAGTCATCTTTTTTTTACATTATATTTGGACACTGACAGTAATGATTATGATACTTGCTTATGCTTATTTGCTTTTATGGATCTGACATGGTCTTGTGTTGAGTGGATAGACTTTTGACATGCAGCATAATGTCTGGTCCATATTGCAGCAGAATTTATATTTGTCTAGTAGGTACTGAATATTTCACTTAGAAAACAAAGTGAAATATACAGTTCTGATTGTATTTGGTTTATTTTCTTTACCAAGTGTCAAACTAAATTTGGCATATTTTACAATGACTTGATTTAATTGTTCCTTATTTAGCACTCATGGCATCAACCCTCTACCTTGTGAAAACAACTTGATTTACAGCAACACTTCATTTACAAAGCAGTTTAATGTACGTGTGTGGCACAGGCCACAATGTTTCCAGGAAAAAGTAAAAAGTTCTCACCTTGCACTTGAGTAGTATCTGAATCGGCTTTCTATTTGTTTAGTAGTGTTATGTGCTGAGAGCTTTCTAAATATGTCAAAGTTAATCAATACCTCACTACACATGCTGCAACATCTGTAAAGAAAAAGCTCACAGTACATGCTAAAACAATAACTTGCAATGTGTACATTCACCTTTCAAAGTAAAACATCACACTTCTTTGACATTTTCTGAAATAAAAAGCTAATTTAATTAGGTTTTGAACACTGTTTTCATGAGCAAAAACAAAAATGACAAAAAATAAAAATAAAACCCTAATACCTGGATACATAGGTTAATACAAATTGTAAGTGTCTGGAAAAAATGTTTCCATAATAATATGGAAGCAGTAAAAGGTCAAGATATTACATAATGAACCAAGAGCAGAATGTAAATCTGAAATCTGGTCTATAGACTCACAATAAAATAACTTGTACATTGCCAGATCAAATCCTATTTTGAAAGAATTATATATTGATAATATTTCAAACCTTACCAGACAACCTCGAAATTCACCTCGGCACAGTCTAGCGTCCAAAACCTTTAGCGCATTTATCATGCAATGTTTACAAGCTTTTTACGTGCATTTAGGTGAAAGGCTCCTTTAAATGAATGAGCACAGCAAAAGCCTATCAGGTTTAGTAGTTAAGTAATGCAATGATAATAGCGGTCAAAGATCTTTGGACCCTGTTTTAAATCTATGATTTTCTATAACCAGGCACACAATGAAAAGGAAATTTGAGCTAAGATTAATTCTTCTTGTTTAACGCAATGTATAAAGTACTTTACTATGTTTATATAGACTTGGCAGTGTTAGTAGGTCACCAGGTTTACAAACTGACACTATACTAAACTGTCACTCAATGCCTGTCCAAATATGGTCAGAAAGTATTTTAGTGCCTAAATTTCACAAGACCTATGGCAGTGTATGTTCTATTTGGCTTGTAAAAGAATATTGTGTAACATCAGTGTCATGTGCTTTAAATGTACATTGCCTTAATTGAGTTAAAACAAAACCTACACACAAGGACTTTAACTCTGTAAAGGTTTCCATGACATTGTTGACCCAGTTTTGCAATAAATAAATAAAATACTACCAATCATCATCTACATATATTATAAAATAAATTTTTGAACAGCTACCAATTCTCATTTATCTTTGTAGTTTAACATTTTAATGCTGAGCTGTACAGCAAATGGATATGTTCATTTTCCAGTCATGGATGTGAGAACCAGTGTCTATGCTTCAATACCAATGACTTTAGTTTAAGCATCAGTTACAATTCCAGTGACCATAAGCAAATATTAATTATTATTTGTATTATATTAATACAATAGATAAAAAAAAAAAGTTTGTATTGTACTGCAACTTATAATAGGCCTAAAGCATGCAAACTTTTGGCCTCATTGTTAATTAGAGGGAAGGAACCGCAAGCAGACTATAATGGCAAACAGCTACCCCAAGTGGTAAGGAAGAATTATCATTCAAATTCATATAATCTTCCATTTTGACAAACTTTAAACTACGACTAACATTAGGGAAGTTGCAACTTGCATTTTCATTTATAGCTC
Source organism: Cyprinus carpio (assembly GCF_018340385.1). Taxonomy (NCBI): domain Eukaryota; kingdom Metazoa; phylum Chordata; class Actinopteri; order Cypriniformes; family Cyprinidae; genus Cyprinus; species Cyprinus carpio. The sequence continues at coordinate 14,398,469 of NC_056621.1, read as the reverse complement.
AAAATACGTAAATTACAAAAATAAACATCAGCTGACAAGTCAAGAAAAGCCTCAAGCCAGACACTTTGGTGACTATGTTAATAACATATTTTAAAAGATTTTAACAAGCCCCAATCCCACAACCATGATGAAAACTTGTGTGGTAAAAATACCAGCCAGAACCATTAATGTTAATGTTTACCCAGCTAATTAATTGCTAAATCTGGAGTTCCTAATGTTTTCTTAAAGGGATAATCACCCAAAAATGAAAATTCTGTCATTAATTACTCATCCTCATGTCATTTCAAACCCATAAGACCTTTGTTCATCTTTGGAACACAAATTGAGGTATTTTTGATGAAATCCAAGAGCTTTCTGGTCCTTCATAGACAGCAACACAACTGACACGAAAGGAAGTAAAGACATCATTAAAATAGTCCATGTGACATCAGTGGTTCAACTGTAATGTTATGAAGCTACGAGAACACTTTGTATGCAAGAAAAAACACAAATATTAAATTTTATTCAACAATTTCTTCTCTTCCCTGTCAGATTTCAAGGCATGTTCACAACAGTGCCACACAGCATGCCTTGTTTGCAAGCAGAGGAATGCACATGCATACATAGTGGTATTGTCATGACATGCCTCGAAAACTGACACTGAAATTGTTGAATAATCAATTTTTCACCAAAAATATATTTTGTGTTCCGAAGATAAACAGTTCATACAGGTTTGGAACAATGTAAGGACAGAATTTTCATTCTTGGGTGAACTACCCCTTTAACGAAAATGTAAGTTATTGAATGCATCAATCAGATCACTCACAGATACCCCAACAAGCTCCTCGTAAAATTCTTTATTCATAAACTTGATGCAAGTTTACAAATATACTGTACATGGTCAAAATTCTCTTGTAATGGAAAAACCTAACAAAAAAAAAAACCTAGAATGCATGCCAACAGTGTGAGCTTCAAGAACCATTCCATGAGATGGCACCAGAGACGAGTTCTGTTATTGGTTACGGTGAGGTTCACGTTCAGTGTGAAAAACAAAAACAAGTCATTACTGTTGGACAAGGAAATAGAAGAAAGACTCAGTTACAGAAAACTTGGTCAATGTGGACAAGCCCAGGTCAACAACTCAAACGCAGATGTACTTCTTGAGATGAATAAACCTCTGGGGAAACACCATTTAGAGAGGTCTACTTTTTTTTAAATCTCACCAATGAAAACCCAAGTCCAAGCACATCTCTGAAACAAGACAGCAGCAATAACTTGCAAAGCAGATACTGGAGTTATTTTAGACATTCCTGCTGCAGTGGCTCTCTTGAATTACATTTACATGTGACTGGATTAAAAGATTACATTTGCATCCATATTAAAGATATACATATCCAAGAGCCTGCCTGTTATGGGACGATGTTCAAACTCAGGACTGATCCAAGAGGCACAATCACAACATTCTGTGCAAATACTAAACCCCAAATGTCCCAAAATATTTACAACTGAAAGCTGAAGTTGGAGGGGTGAGAAACAACAACATAAAAACATAAGTTACGTTTGACGGAGCACTTAAATTCAGTAAACGAAGGAAATCATATACATTTTTATAGCCAGAGTTATCTAATCACCATTGGCCTTTAACACTTCTTACGATGAAACCAAGCCCCATCATAAAATACTAAATAGCGACCAGGGGAAGCTGTTAAATTCCTTTTCTTTGCTTTCAGGAACTAGAGAAGGTTCTTAAAGTGGATAGGTAGCGCAAACGGACCAAAAAAGGTTTTCAAACATAATGGATTTTCCTGAGTTTTCAATGAAACGTGCACGAGTCTTCGACAGCCACTTTTTATAATACACTGCAAAACAAAGACAAAAAAGCAGGGAGGTATGGTGTATTTCACCATGAACCTTGAAGCATTGACCATTCTTAAGACTTTATACTGGACGTTAAGATCCAAGAGGTAAAATAAACAATGCCTTGAGTATTGTCCATCAGGCTTGGAAAGAAACAGTGCTCTTGTAGTGTTGTGCTATGAGAAAAGTATTGTTTGCACTCTTTTAATCCATCAGTGCTCACAGAATGAAACTGACAGCAAACTCTTAAGTACTGCCGATTATGAGAGGTCCATTAGTAATGCAAACCTCAAATGTCTCAATCTGTAACAGCTGTTTTTTAATGGAGCAGAAATTATGAAAATGACAATTAAGGGTGGGAACAAAAACATTGTTCATATCACTTACATAAATACAATTTTTAAGATATTACCCCCTTTATTTTGAGAAACATCAACCTTTTTCCCCATTTCGAGTCTCCAAGTCCTCACTTGAGAACAACTCGGATAATTCCCCCACTTCACAAACACCACATTTAAGACGCCTCAAATCCATTTACAAGTATACAAGTGGAGCTCTGTTCAACTATGGAGCGACGGCAAGTTCCGCTTCGCTTTTTCAAAGCCAAAGCTCGCATTTGTCCATTATTGATCAGATCAGCCACTGAGTGGAATTCATCCTAAGTTGGAAAAATGAGATTTGGGGCTTGAGTCGTATAAGCACCCCTTCCTCTCGTCCTTGCCATTATAATTAACATAAGGGTTGCTTAGGAAGCTTACGCATATAATTGTGGCAAGTAACGATTCTTTGACAACATCGGCATTAAATGTACCAGTACATGTTAACTCAGAATGCATGAGGGGGAAAAAAAGTCTCTATAGATACAAGAGCAGTGGCACATTGTCTTCACATTGTCTCTAGTTGCATCCATATCCTGTTTTAAGTTCAGTAAACCACCATTTAAAGTCCATGGCCATAAGAACATCCTTTAAAAACAGACAGAGGATCAGATCCAGCATCTCCATCTATGTAATAATCCTGAACAGAGCCATGCTCCATTAAAAGTGAGGAGGAAGCAACAAAAAGAAGTAAAAAAAAAATCTTTCTCTGATCACACCGTTTCGAAACGCCATGTTAGATGCCTTATTAGTACCAAGGCTCTGAATGTCCCATCATTATAGAAGACAATAGACGAGAGAGAGAAAGAGAGCATGAGAAACAGACAGAAATCCAGACATCATGGGATCTGGTCAAAAAGTCCAGCCTTGTAGAAGATAAAGGACGATGCAAATTTCTGAGCATTCCAGACAGCGAGAGGGCAAACTTTTCCCCGATGGCTTCCACTTACATGAGGGGGCATCATACTCAAGCTGAAGAGGTGAAAACATTAGTAACATAAAGCAAAGGTTTGACCAGATATCCCATGTTTACAGTGTGCAAGCGGATCAATGCTTTTCCTAGCCATCTTCTTTAGGAGGTGTGTACCAGCCTAGAGGAAAAACACGAGAATTTTTTTTTTCTGAGAACAGTTCAAAGTGCATCAATTCTGCATCTCATTTTACGGTTTCTCCACCTACCATTCTTTTCATGAATCTGAACCAATGATTTATATGACTGTTGTGCTCTGGCAAGATTGTATTGATTCTGCACAAAACAAAAGGGAAAGGGTCAACATTTCTGCAGGCAAATATTTTTTGTTTTTCATCATGAGGTCAAACAAACCTTATTTGCTCCGAACTGCACTCTGGCTTTCCCTTTGACTAAGGTGGCGTTGATTTGCATGATGACTGACTCTATTGAGTAGGCACTGCTCCAGCCCTATGAGATCAAATTTATTTCATTATTGCAGATTTCTTAAATTATTTTAATCTGCAAACCTTAGAAAACGTAGAGAAAATCAAACCTGTTTTGTAAGTAGCTCCATACACAAGGCTCCTCCTCCAAGAACATAGCTAGATAAGAACAAAAAAAAAAACATTTAGCAGGGTGGAGCAAATTACCATTAATTTCTCTTCAGATTATGAAAATTAACAATATTTGTATTAGTCATATTATAAATTAATAACTTTTCTGTGAATTGTTTTATAATTGCCTTTCACAAATATATGGGGTATTAAACAGAATGCTAAATAATTAATATATAGGCAAATTCAATTAGCATTACTCAATCTCTGTTAAGTTACAATTAAATGTTGAATTATTAATTAGACAGCATTATTCACAATACATCCGTTTATGTTATTCTCTGGGGAAAAAAAATATAATCATCCATCAAATATAGTAAAATTGTTACTTTTACATTTTATTAACATAGAAAGGTTAGTCTGACTTATTTACTAGGAAAAAGTTCTCATGCTCACCCTCCAGACAGGACCGGAGACACAACCCGTACAAAGGGAGGATCAAAAGGAAAGTTATCCTGCCATCAGCAAGCAAGAGAAAAGAAAATCAGTTGCATAATCTCTTTTTTTCAATCAAATTATCTTCAATCAGTATTTTTGTACAACAAAGAAATAACTAACTTTATAAGAGAAATTGAGCAGAATGTAGTCCATGCCTTCTTTTTCCTTCAAAACCTGCAAGTCACTGTGTAACGGACTGTCTGGGTCAACCCTTAAAAAAAACATGAGAATGATTTTAAAGATCCGAACACTAAAACTATCATCAGTCCACAAGGTATTTCATATGTTATGCAAGCATACTTACGTCCTTAACTTGACATGCCACTCATACAGGCTATCACTGACTAACTCCACTGAATAGATACCTGGAACAGACAGAATGGTAAACAAACAGATCAGACAGATCTGTAACCAGATAAAACTAATGGAAAATAAGAAATGTGTTCCACAATAGTTTTAGGCTTCACATGCAAACTCCTGACATAAAAGTAGCAGTCACAAAAGGTAGGCAATTTAAGGCCCTGATATACTTCAAGTGAAACCCTTTTAAGGTAATGATATACTTCAAGTGAAACCCATGACCCAACTGGTGTGTAAAATGTATTTGCCTTCAAACTACCACTGGTTCCAACAAAATCCAGCCCAAATGAAGTTTCAAAACTGAAGATGGTCAGTGGCGAATGCCTTCAAAACTACCATTGGTTGAATGAATGGCTACTTTACAACTGCCTGAAAATCCTTGTAAAAAATTAAAGTTTTCATTTATCGCCTCTGCGACAAAACGGCCAAAAACGTTGTATTACATGTCCGCATGCGTCACCTTGTTAGAGTACCTCTGCTGACATGTTTTGGACAAAAATTTGATGAAAGGTCTATGATGTAATTGAAATGGATTTTTAATGTGTTTTGAATGTGTGATCTGTTTGTATCAATGATTTGGTTAAGTGTTTGGTAGTAATTGAACTAAAATTACCTGTCATCTTCGGAGCAGAGCCGCACTGATCCGGACACCGCACCCTACGAGACCAACAAAGCAGCATTTAGGGAACATATGAAGAATCTTCTTAGATTATTCTTTTGTGTTTTTGTTAAGGACAATGTTTTATATTATTCTTCAATTGTAATTATTAGTTTTTTCAATGTTAAATATTTATTGTAATTGAAATTTTTTTAGATGTTTAATAATAGTGAGAAGTGTTGTATTGGAAATGAACTGGATAAAAGATGCTGTAATTGAACTAAAATTACCTGTCCTTATAACTCTGTGATTATAAGATTGCATTGTACTTACCACGTCACCAACGTCATAAAGAGATGACATCACTATACTGTATAAATAAACCAATATTGCTCCACCCAACCCCAAAGTTGTATAAAAAGGTACCTTACCGAATGGACACTTAAGTTGGTGTTGTCTTTGGTTTTTTTGTTTTTTATTTTGAATGGCCAGATTCTCTTTCTCAATGCCATCATCCTCTGACTTTTTCCCATCGACTGGTTCCTCCTCTTTCATGTCATAGTGGTCTAGATCTTCAATATCCTGCTGCCACAGCAACAAACAAAAGAAAGTGTTAGGTATCAACTAGTATTCTCGTCATAACTTGAGTCATGAGGAACCAATCGCATGCCCTAAAGCTTAATACCTCTGCCATTTCCTCTTCCTCCTCTTCTTCTGATGTCACTTCATCTGTTGTTCCATGCTGGGAAGAACAAGGACAAAAAGCTTGCATAAGCTCACACCGAGAGCAGGAAAAGGAAGGAGTGTAATAAGGCTATGTAGGTCTGTGCTGATTTGGGCTACCTTCTTGTCCTGACTGATGGGTCCAGCAGGAAGTGGCTGATCCAGCATCTCCACATCAGGATGCTGGGGCAGGTTATAGAGTCGGCATAAATCACAGATCAGCCTTTTCAGCTGCTGTAGAAGCTGCATAAGAAGGAAAAGTGGTAACAAATGGTAAGTAACAAGAACTTGCCAATTTTTTACCTGCTAACTTATATAAAACCATTAATCTACTATCATACATTGGGTTGCATATAAAATAATGTGAGAATGTGTGTTCAGAAAAAAAAGCTTCATCCTGATCAAATGGGTTGCATATAAAATAATGTGAGAATGTGTGTTCAGAAAAAAAAGCTTCATCCTGATCAAAATCTATAGATTATAGAAACTTTTTTATACAAATTATAACAAAAGTTTAAGAAAAACGTCACATGGTGTACAAAGTTAAATATTTTTTATGTTTATTAAAATTGATGCATTATTAATAATTTTAAAGATGTATAAAATAAATTTTTTTATTTTAATGCTTTTATTTTTAGATTTATTGGTGCAGTAATTAAAAAGGTGCAAGTTTAACAGACAAAAGATGTGAATAATTGCTGATCATTTCCCATGATATTATAATCAAAATGATCAATTTTGATTAAAGGATATACACTTATATTCTATGGTTTTAATTCAATTTTTATTGTGTGTTAATGATATACAAGTGTGCTTTTATTTGACAGAAATACAGTAAAAACAATAACATTGTAAAATAATATTACAATTTAAAATACCTTTTCTATTTTAATTTATTTTATTCCTGTGATGATAAAGCTGAATTTTCAGCATCATTACTTCAGTCATAAGTGTCACAAGATCCTTCAGAAATCATTCTCATACGCTGATTTGCTGCTCAAAACACACTTTATTATTATTATAATTATCAATGACAAAAACAACTGTGCTGAGTCTATTTAAATCTAGATTCTTTGAAACGATGTAAAAGTCTTTACTGTGACTTGATCGATTTAATTCATCTTTGCTGAATATAAGTGCTAAGTTTTTCAATAATAAAAAAAAAAAATCTTACTGACCCCAAACTTTTAGACATTAAAATATTTATTTTGTGCTTTATTTTGATGATCACATCTCATTACAATTTCAGAGAGAGTTAACACCTCCTTACCAAAGTATTGCCTTTCCTGACATCCTCAAGTCGTTCAAGGACTTCAGTCAGACTTGGGTCATCTGAATCAACGAACCATATCGGTGGGGTTGAAGGGTAAGACTCCTACAAAAATATCAAGAGTTACAACGTCGGCATCTTCAGAACTGTATCAAAACCCTGTCCTTCCACAAGGTTACTAAAGTCTGAGCGGATCCGTTCATCCACTCGCGTGATAAGCAGCCACATTACCATCTGCCAAACCAATGAAGATCTGTGCAGTGCTGTTTATGTCAGAGAAGTGCGTGACGAGGTGCCATGTGAAATCATGTGAACATTATGTTCCTATCAACTAGTTTGAAACCTCCTCCCATCGAGGGAGAGTCAGAATGATTGCGATGTGATTTGCTTCTGCTTGTCAGGACCACATACTGACCTTATAGCACCTCAGACATCGAGACAGAAGCTCAGCAAACTAACTGGCCTCAATAACAACAAAACCGCAGCCAGTTGCACTGCAGTGGCGTCGTTTTGCACTGTGCTTTTATAGACACTGTACGCCTTCTTCATAATGTAGTTCTGTTAATATACACTTCATATACATGCACATCTCGTCCATTAAAAGCGGTGAAAATTCAGGAGTTGCTCAAATACGAAGTTTGAAAATGTGCTAATATTGCTAATACCACCTTTAACACGTTACGATACCAGATATAAATTACGCTAACATTAACTTCGAAACAAATCACGACAGATTTAACCGAATATACAGCTGTGTCGTTTTAAATCTAAGCATTTCTTTAGAGGCCTCGCGAAATTCGGCACTTAATAATAGCTAAATTAGCTAGCTAACATAAAATCTAGCTATTTATACCAATAAAATAATTTGTTACGCTATAAATATTCCAAAATAGTATCCCAAAGTCGGCTTGGCAAGACCTAAAAAACATGTTTTGTCCGAAACGTCGTTTAGCTAGCTGAAGTATCCGCTTAGCTAAATTAGCACACGAGCTAATTACCTGCCAACTAACGTTAACTTAACGGCAAAATCCCACCGACGCGGAATAAAACAACCCCTTTATGCTTTATTTAAACTTAAACATTGATATTTGATGTGATCAAGCAATCCTGAATATTATTTAGTGAGTCTGTCTAGCTAATAAAGTTAAAGCGACAGCAAACGCAGTTAACTTTGTTAGCTAATCAACTAACAGGCTACACGTAGCTCGTACTAGCGGTGCATACTTGTTTAGCTGTGATTTTAAAATCTATTTGTGGATCTAATCGATCCTGAGCGGCATACATGGTTTATTCGCAATGTGATGGCTTTATTCGAGTCAAAAGGGGTTGTGGGTGGTGTTGTTTCCCTCGGCCTTGTTTCGTTCGCCTGTAAGTTAAGCTACGTGATGAATCTTACCGTGATGTTGCAGTGAATGATCAGCAGCTTTTCTCCCGTCACATTGAACTGGCAGCTCAGTTCATCTGGCTTCCAGTCGATTATTCTGAAGCGCTCATGGTTTGGGTCAAAGATTGACTCCAGGAACTTTAATTCGGCCTTCAGCCCCGACACCGACATCTTCCACTCATCTCATCAGCAGCCAGGCCGCGGGGGGAAGGGACGCACAGACTACTGCGAGCGCGCAGCTGATCCGGAGAGAGAGAGAGAGCGACCGAGAGAGAGAGATTTGGAAATATTGTATGGTTTGGATTGATGGCAGTAGAGCTGTTTGAATTGGATTGAATTGGAGAAAACGCCCGCAAAGGTTGTAGTGAGGGGCCAGGAGTGATAAGTATCTACATGAGATGCTTTTGGTTTTGTTTCATACTCACATGCGTGTCATCTTTTTTCTGGTCGACCATCATTAATAATAATAATAATAATAATAATAATAATAATAATAATAATAATAATTATTATTATTATTGTATTATTATTATTGTAATGGTATTTTTTATGAGATGCTGTTGTTTTTGTTTCATACTAACATGATAATTATTATTATTAATAATATAATAATAATAATAATAATTATTATTATTATTATTGGAATGGGATAATACATGAGATGCTGTTGGTTTTGTTTCATACTCACATGCGTGTCATCTTTTTTCTGGGCAACCATCATGAATAATAATAATAATAATAATAATAATAATAATAATAATAATAATAATAATAATAATAATAATTAATATATAATAATAATAATAATAATAAAATAAAAATTATATTATAATCATCCTTATTGTTTTTTTTTTTTGTTTAGTTTTTTTTTGGTCGACTAGAAATAATTAATTACCCCTAAACGCAAGATCTTAATGAGTGTTAATAATAACCATTAGTAATAATAGTACATTAAATATCTATATTATAATTATCATTCTTTTTTTCTTCTTCACGGAAGTCAACCAGAAGTATTTTGAACCAACAGTATCACATATGATCACCCCTTGCAGTATCTACATAGCATATTTACATTTACATTTAGTCATTTAGCAGACGCTTTTATCCAAAGTAACTTACAAATGAGGACAATAGAAGCAATCAAAAACAACAAAAGAGCAATGATATATAAGTAGGCATATCACATAATAATACAAAAATGAATGTGTTCATTAGCATTTTCATGGTTCTCTGACGTTGGTTATGGTGACATGGTAAACAAATATCCTTTTTTCAGTAAGTATTTTATTTAATTCATTTTAAAATTATAAGTTGTAAATGAAAATTTTTATGATTTAATTAATTATTAGCTTTTCATTAAACACATAACCCCACTTCTTTTCCTTCACAAACCCAAGTTTGGGAAACCTTGATGTAATATGTTTATTGCACTTCATGTTGTTGATAAAAACAAAAGGAATATATTTTGTTACTCTTTGTATTTTTATACAAATATGGTACAATATTATCCTATTTAAATCAATGTGATAAACGAGTTAGGTCAAAAAACAAAAAAAAAATCTAAAAGTAGTCTGATTAGCTACAGATATGACCTAAAATGTGTAATGTAATGGATTACTTTATTAACTTTTTTTTTTTTTTGTCATGTAATTTGGAATCAGTAACAGATAACAGTGTGTAACTGTAAGTAATCTACCCAGCCTTGTATATATGTAATATTGCACAATAAAATAAAATAATAATTTAAGCGTTTAAGTGTTGCTCACCTGTATAAAAACAGGTATAGACAGACAGTTGGGTTTTTTTTGCAATTCTTGAAACTGGAAATTCTCCAGTGACAACGATCCAAGTTGCTTTTGTTTTGTGCTGTTTGGCAATATGCAACGTTTGGCATAAGAAAGAGATAAAAAAAAAAAAACTGTGAGAAAAATTATGTTGTAACTGTGGTATTTTTGTAGGAAATCCCAATTTAAATGTCACGCTTGTATCCTTAAGGCGTGTCTGCTGTTGCTATTTGTCTCCATCTAGCGGCAAATATAGTTTCTACAGAACTGTACAATTATGCCGTTTCTATTTAAACTTTATTCTACAAGCGCCTGTATAAATCTTTAATCGAGCGTTATGAACTAGTAAAAGCCACAGAGAGCGCTGTTAGGGACATTTAGGGGGTTTGGGCCGTTAAGTGCTATTATAGATAATTCTCCTAAATTGCCATTATGAGTAGGGTAGACTGAGGTTTGAGACATGTGCACAGTTGAAACACCTTAATAACTTGGGTACACCATGTCCTTTCCACAATGGATAGTTTATTAATCTTTTATGATTGGTAAACTCACCATATATCATTGCAAACGTTAATCTGTGCTCTAAATATACACATATTTTTTGACAATGTGGCATGCAAGGTATTTTCATAATCTAGAGCAGGGGTTTACAAACTTTTTTGTCAGCCGAACCCCTTTGACCTAAATTATTTACTTGAAGTACCCCCTGAGATTTTAAGTAAATATTTCAATAATTTAATGGCACATTTGCATGTTTAACTTTAAAAACATTTATTTTTTTTTTTTTTTTTTAGTTTTTATGTAGTATTTAGTTTTTTATTGTTTTTTTTTATTTTTACAATTTATAAATTATCATATTACTGTATTTTACAATGTGATTATGACATTTGTTCCACAAAAATGTTTTAAATAAAGGGTTTAAAAGTTTTATATATATTTTTTTACATTTAAGTTAAATTTTTTTATACATTTAAATTTTCTTTGCAAAAACATTTGAATTTAAGTTAAAAATATATATATTTTTTGTATTAATTTGTTAATGATATACAGGTGCTTCTCAATAAATCAGAATGTTGTGGAAAAGTTCATTTATTTCAGTAATTCAACTCAAATTGTGAAACATGTGTATTAAATAAATTCAATGCACACAGACTGAAGTAGTTTAAGTCTTTGGTTCTTTTAATTGTGATGATTATGGTTCACATTTCAACAAATTAGAATATGGTGACATGCCAATCAGCTAATCAACTCAAAACACCTGCAAAGGTTTCCTGAGCCTTTAAAATGGTCTCTCAGTTTGGTTCAGTAGGCTACACAAACATGGGGAAGACTGCTGATCTTGTCCAGAAGACAATTATTGACACCCTTCACAAGGAGGGTACGCCACAAACATTCATTGCCAAAGAAGCTGGCTGTTCACAGAGTGCTGTATCCAAGCATGTTAACAGAAAGTTGAGTGGAAGGAAAAAGTGTGGAAGAAAAAGATGCACAACCAACCGAGAGAACCGCAGCCTTATGAGGATTGTCAAGCAAAATCGATTCAAGAACTTGAGTGAAATTCACAAGGAATGGGACTGAGGCTGGGGTCAAGGCATCAAGAGCCACCACACACAAAGACGTGTCAAGGAATTTGGCTACAGTTGTCGTATTCCTCTTGTTAAGCCACTCCTGAACCACAGACAATGTCAGAGGCATCTTACCTTGGCTAAGGAGAAGGAAGAACTGGACTGTTGCGCAGTGGTCCAAAGTCCTCTTTTCAGATGAGAGCAAGTTTTGTATTTCATTTGGAAACCAAGGTCCTAGAGTCTGGAGAAGCTCATAGCCCAAGTTGCTTGAAGTCCAGTGTTAAGTTTCCACAGTCTGTGATGATTTGGGGTGCAATGTCATCTGCTTGTATTGGTCCATTGTGTTTTTTGAAAACCAAAGTCACTGCACCATTTACCAAGAAATTCTGAAGCACTTCATGCTTCCTTCTGCTGACTAGCTTTTTGAAGATGCTGATTTCATTTCCAGCAGGATTTGGCACCTGTCCACACTGCCAAAAGCACCAAAAGTGGTTAAATGACCATGGTGTTGGTGTGCTTGACTGGCCTGCAAACTCACCAGACCTGAACCCCATAGAGAATCTATGGGGTATTGTCAAGAGGAAAATGAGAATCAAGAGACCAAAAAATGCAGATGAGCTGAAGGCCACTGTCAAAGAAACCTGGGATCCATACCACCTCAGCAGGGCCACAAACTGATCACCTCCATGCCATGCTGAATTGAGGCAGTAATTAAAGCAAAAGGAGCCCCTACCAAGTATTGAGTATATGTACAGTAAATGAACATACTTTCCAGAAGGCCAACAGTTAACTACAAATGTTTTTTTATTGGTCTTATGAAGTATTCTAATTTGTTGAGATAGTGAATTGGTGTTTTTGTTAAATTTGAGCCAAAATCATCACAATTAAAAGAACCAAAGACTTAAACTACGTCAGTCTGTGTGCATTGAATTTATTTAATACACAAGTTTCACAATTTGAGTTGAATAACTGAAATAAATTAACTTTTCCATGACATTCTAATTTATTGAGATGCACCTGTACACTTGTAGGCATTCCCTGCACCAACTCACGAGCCCCCTGCAATTCCCTCACGAACCACCAGGGGTTCGCGAAGCCCTCTTTGGGAAACCCTGATCTGGAGAAACGTGCGAGTAGGCCTATGTCAGTGGGGTACGGTTGAGACACAGTGTATCAGTTGTACCCGGATTGGTGTCCTATTGCTTCACATGCTGTTTAGTTGTACACTGTTATGATAATAGGTTAACAGTCACATTAACATTCTGTTTAAAAATCATATTGGTGGTATTTTAAATGTGTATTATTAATGGACATGTATTCTAACATGAATGTTAAAAGGATTACAGCAGGTACAGTGGGTAAAGTGGGTACAGTTGATACATCCTTTATAGGTAGCTATGTACAGTAAACAGTAACAGTTCAAAAATAGAAAATAAAATTTATATTTATAGAGGCTGTGTGTGTTTGTAGTATTACTTACGTTATGGGGACCAAATTTCCCCACAAGTATAGTAATACCAGTAAATTCTAACCTTATGGGAACATTTTTTAGGTCTCCATGAGGAAACAAGCTTATATTTCATACAGAATGATTAAAAATGTAAAAATGCAGAAAGTTTCAAGTAATGGGTAGATTTAGGAGTAGGGTTACAGAATATACAAGTATGTATATTGTTATTTTTACCGTTATGTTTACATTTATACTGTTTGCCATATCTTTTCTAGTGTTAAATATGTGTTCCTATTTAGTTTAATGGAAACTGAATTAAATAAAGCAAATAAATAAATCAGATTTTTTTTAAATGCACAACTGTAATTTTGTCATTTATTACATTTGCAATAAATGGCTAGCCAGCTTTAGAGCATTAAGAATGGGTGTCTCAACTGTACCATGGTACTGTTTCAACTTTACACCATATGGGTACAGTTTAGACATAAATGCACCTTATGTTTATGAGCTACTACTTATGGCTATTATCAATTTATGATATTTTAGTACATAAACAAAAGAAATATCATGTGAAAAATCACTTTATTTCAGCATCTAGTTTTTGTGTAGTGATGAAAAAACAGAAAGTGTCTCAACTGTACTCAGTCTACCCTATTGGAGGGAGAGAGAGAAAGAGAGAGAGAGAGAGATGAAAGATTGATACATTGATGAGCTTTGGAAGCTGCACTTTGTTATTTTTATTTTTTTCACTTTATCTGGTTTTAGTGGGCGGGAGCAATTTCCCTTTAAATGCCAATGCCTGTTTGATATTCAAAGTGGTGCATACTCTGACAGCAAGTCATTCACAGCAACAAAGCAAGTTTGTACAGGAACGTCAGCGCGTGTCAAAACTGACCGAACATGAAATATCTTCCGCTTCTTCTTCTGCTCCTCATCCTCCAGAACCACAGGGTCCATTTGGACAGGATTGAGACGAACCAGGATTGTGCTTATAGTTGTTCTGAGGTTTGTCAGTTGTATTTTTTTATGTAGTCTAAACATAATTTGTAATTTAGAATGTTTTGTTTGTTTTGTCAAAGATTAATTCAGTAAGGTCTTTCATTTCTCTTTCTCTTTTTTTTTTACTTGATATTACCTTGACATTACTTGAGTAAAACATTGCTGCAGTCATAATTTAATTATCAAAAGTTTAACAATAATATGCTGGAATTATATCTAGATTGCCGGGAGTGAAACATTTAACTTGTAAAAGATGGATAAATTAAATTAAATGAAGTTTGCCTGCTGACAATTGCATTTATTAATATTTAACCTAATTAAGCCACTGCTTATTTATACAAGAGCTATTTCTGTGTTATGTTAGAAAAGTGGCTAGTGGCAGGGTTTAAATTATGAGTCATAAAAATATGATATCATCTTTAAAAATGAAACCCAGCCAGTTATGTGATGTATTAAAAAAAACATGTCTCAGTCTTACAGTAGCAGACATACACAAATAACCTGCTCTCACTGATCTAGGTCATCAGTATTGACCAAGTTGAACAAATCATTTTGTATTCAGTTGATTATTGTAATCAGATATGAGGATAATTAAACTTACTTCATATACCTGCTAGCCTTGTTATATTTGCTCCAACCAGGAACTTTCTAAGGAGTGAGTGGGGAAACCCCTTGTTTTACTATCCTTACAGTACAGTCACATTTCCTGTTAAATGATAAAGCAGTTCTGGACCATGCATAAATAGGAAAGTAATTTACACTATCATGACTCAGCCTATAGTGCTTTAAACAATAGTCCTTTTGATCTCTACAAACAGGGTCTACAGTGTAAACCCAGAGCTTACTGTGAGTATCTATCTACCTATCTGACTGTTTGTGTTTATGTCTATCTATGCAGTAATCTATGGTCCTAACATATTTTTTTATATGTATATATATAGCTCCACTGTCAGCATTTCACTGCAGGAATCAGCCTGTTAGCAGCGCCGTGTTCAATAATGTGAAGTTGTCTAATGTGTTGGCGTGTGAAGGGAGAAAATGTTCACTCCAGCTTAAAATTGCAACATCAATGAATGCTACCGGTGTGTATTATTCTGGTCACATTGTGTGAATGAAATGCTTTTGATCTGGTACAGGCTATGTTTTAAATGTTATATATTTACACAATTTATTAAGATACCTCTAATTTTTTGATAACAAGTGTTTGCACTGTGACAACTTACCCCACTATGTTCAAAGTGTTTTCAGTGAACTGTACCTTTTTGTCTGGTGCAGTACTCCTGAAAAACATCAACAACCGCTGTTAGATTGCTTTGTAACTACTTTGCTATACCTACTGAGTCATTCCTACGTCACTGCATTTAATCACATACTCCAGTAACTCATTAACACAACATTGCCTTCTTAGTACAACTACATCTTTCTAAAACCGAATCTTTCACAACAATAAGTTATTAATTCAATACTCTATAATCTAAAAGGTCTAACATTAACTAAACACAGTGTGCCTTAATAATGACTACCTTGTCGATTTAGCCTGACATGTTAATTAAAGGCGAAACTGCAAAATGACGTCACCACTTTGTGTTGCCCACAAAATGGATGTGTTTCGGTTCTCCTAAAGATTCGAACTGCTTTCCAGGTGATATTCGTGGAGTTTCGGTGTGTGCCGACTCTGCAGGGATGATAGGACATTGCCAGATTTACACCTTTGGCCATGTTGGAAAAGGAAAAGCCACAGGGAAACAGGTACAGTATAAAAATATGAATGATGCTTACCTGATTATGCAAATAGGTTTCTAGAATTACCACAATGACACAAATCTGTCACATAATCTCCTACACCTTGTATGCTTGTCAGATATTAAATACTCTGTTTCTGCTTCTAGGTTGATGTGAAGTTTAAATGTGTTCCTGTTAGACCTGGACAGCTTGTGTTTGTGACACTCAAAACCATTCCCAACTACTGTAAGGCCACGTGGACACAAAGACACCTTGTTCCTGGTATCAGTGTTGTGTTTATCAGCAGTCTATATATAACACAGTGTAGTCACACATGATATGAATAACATTAACAGCTATTGCCCTTTTGTTTTTTGTTTTTATGGCAGAATGCAGACATGAAGGTATCAGAGATGAAGTTGCAGAGTGCATCAGTAAGTTTCTTTATCATGTCACAACATTGATAGTTAGGTAGATAGACAGTATGTAAAGCTGTAACTGTACTGTAATTCTATTGCAGCTGGGAAGCTGGCGTACACTGTAGATAAAGCCAGGAATGCATTAACAGTGAAAGTGACTGATGCTCCAGAGGACACAGACTACAACCTCCGGCTCTGCCATAAACGTAATGTCATTTGTGCCGGGGAAGGGGCTCCTATGAAGGTAAAAATGACGAGCACACTTTCCCTTGCATTTCCTGGAAGACTCTGCATCGTTTCATTTTACCTTTGTGTTTTGCATGTGTTTCAGATAAAACCACAACATCTACAGAGTAGCATAATGCTTCATTATTCCAAACCATTACCCTGTTTGTGCATTGAGGTATGAAAGCTTTATTTTATGGGAAATAACGGTTTGAACATGCAATCTGACAGGTAGAGAAGGAAGTTTCTATTTCCACCATCTTTTATTTCAGGGTTGGCCTGCTAGAGTAGATGCAAGGAGAGTTCAAGTGTGTCCATTCAAAAACAGTAAGTAAAACTGACTTTAAAATTGAATCCCAGATGTTTTCATTTTCTTGGTTTACACCGTAAAAATGCTTTGTGAGGTAACCGAGCATTTTAAAACAAATGGCAACATCTGAGGTAATCTTCAGACCCGCCTCAAAACCTTTCACCAACAGCTAAATTGATGGGGGAAAAAAATTCTTGCATTGGCTTGCTTATTTGCATTCGGTCATACTGTATCTGTATCAGATTTTTTTGTACTAGTTAGCACTTGTTTGAATTTGTAAAAGGAGTACCTGTTTCCTGTTTGATAGCGTTCCAAATCATTAGCTTGCCAGTGGTCTCAAATGTGAAGCTAAAGCACTTAAATCAGTAATTCACCATCAGTTACCCTAATGTTGTTTCCAGACCTGTAGCAGTTTCTTTGTTTCGTGGAACACAAAAGAACAGTTTCATCGGTTTTTTTCCCCTTACATTTTCATTTTTGGTCAAACTTTAAATTAGTAATATTATAAATTGGAATTTTAAAGCTCGAAATTTACTTTAAAATACTTGCATTTTTCTCTGAAACAGATTTAGAAGAACTGTGGTCTGGGATAACCTATGACTTCAATAAGGAAGAGTTGATCTGGGAGCCGCAGTGTCCAGTCAAAGTGTCAGTTTCTCTGTGCCATGCTGATGGAGGGAAGAGCTGTCAAGACATTGGAAATGTTTTCCATTCAGAGGGACAAAAAGTATGTTCTGTTCCCCTCTAATCATTTGTTTGGTTTTTTTTTTACATGTGCGGTAATAGCTGCTCATTGTTAGGAACCCTCACATCATTTTTTACTGTTTTTACCTCAGGTGATATTCTCTTCCGTGGATCCACACCCAATGCTTTGCACGAAGGTTGAATGTTTTTTTATTGCATATTTGCTTTCGCCCAAAAATTAACATTTTTTCATTATTTACTCACCCCAGTGAGGTTGCAAACCATTTGACTTTAATTCTTCCATAGAACACAAAAGGAGAAATGTAGTAGAATGTCCTAGCTGCTTTATTCCATGCATTGAAAGTAAATAGGGACTGGAACTGTCAGATTACAAAAATGATAAAAAACACTATAAAAGCACTACAGAATAGTCCATATGACTCATGCATTATATCCACATTGTTTTGAACTATATTTAGAGGAATATACCTCCTTTTTGTTTGTCAGGGATTTCTAAATTGCCTAAAATGTTCATATTGACATGATCTCTACAGTCCTCATACATTATATATACATGTTTTTGCATTGTTTTGACCATTCTATGTAGCCTTCTTGCATGCCATGATTGGGTACAATGCTTGTATGCTATTGGTTAAACTACTTTTCAGTCATTCCCTTCAGCAAATAGGAAAACAAAGGCAAAATCCAAACATTTTAGGCAATATAGAAATCCCGGCCAGGACATGTTTGGGAAAAGGATGATTTATAGTAACACTACTATATTACAAGTCATAAAATAGTTTTGTGTAAATTATTAACTGATAATCTTATCAATAGTTACAAGCTACAAGAAGATCTTTTGTGAATTTCAGTGAAAATCAAGTTATTTATCATTTATAATTATGGTCTGTTCTTTAAAAACTATCAAATGACTTCTGGTGACTTAAAATTTTTCACATGAGTTGTTTAGATATGAAGTCGGAAGGTTAAATTTTGGGTGAACTGCTCCTTTAAATGAATGATGTCAGTGACAGAGAATAGCTTTTTGGGTTGGGTTGGAATTCACTGTAATTTCTTTTTTTGTAGTTTACCACTGAAGTGGGGACATGGATAAAGTGTCCTTTTGCCAAAGGAAATTTCTCAGGTAAATAAGCACAATAGCTTACACAGATGTTTATGTTACACACTGTATGATGCTAAATGTCCTTTTATCTGACAGTCTGGACAGCAAAGATTACTTCAAAAGATGGTCAGCAGTGGGCAGAGATTTCAACATGGGTCAAAGCCAGCTTCTCCGTTTCTGTCTGTGAGATGAAACCCCCCTCTCAGTGTAAACAAATGGAGGGAAACAAGTTCCAAAACTTTTCTGTGGTAAGAAACCGCGAGCATGATAATCTGCTTGTAGGATCAGTTATAATAACTTCAGAGCAAATGTACACAATGAATGTTATTTTTTTTCATAGTTTTCTTGGTTTGTCAGTACACTCCTATTCATCTTAGTAAAGCATGCCTTGAGGCCTCCACTGAAGGCAATTCCCTTGTCAAAGTAAAACTTTTCACCTGATTTGTACCCGATGACATGAGAAAAAAAAGGGTCTGTTCTAAGGAAAACTCAAAGCAAAGAAGCGGTCTTGTTTGATGTCATGCCAGGCCTTTTTTGTTTTCTAGGACAAAATGAAGCACACAGTTTTCAACTTGTCTAAAGGTTCGTGTGAAGTGTGCATCTGCATCCAGGTATGGCAACAAAGGACAGTGACAGTAACAGTGCTGTCAAATCTTGTTGGATTTTTGTCAGTGGTAATTAATGATGTGGATGGTCTTGTGTTTTCATGCTTGTAGGTCCAGAGGGTAGATGTGCGCTTTTCAGTCCCTGTACTTCAATGCGACTTGCAGTGTTGTAAGTACATATGTAAAGGTGATAAGATCGGTGTTTCAGAAGCTACTTTTGAAACTGTAGCTTGCTAAATGACAAGCTACGACTACTCATAATTTCAAACAGTTCAGCTAATCTACAGCTTAACTTTAAGAAATAGTTTAATTTAGCTACAGTACAGTACATGCTAAAAGCTACTAGCTACATTGTGGGCACAATAAACTAGTAACATTAATGCAAAGTTAGTAAGTTATTGCCTTAAGTATGTTAGTGATACAGCTACAGCTACTTTTACTTTCAAGCAGTTCTCTTTGTGGGCACAAAACAATGAAAACAGAACGATGTTTGTAGTGTAGTTAGTAACTCCGATTGTATTTGTCTGAAAGAAGAAAGTCGTATACACCTAGGATGACGTGAGGTTGGGTTAATCATGGGGTAATTTTAATTTTTGGGTGAACTATCCCTTTAAGTTGTGGCTGTAACAGTGCATTGAAAAATGTAGCAATGTAAAAATTTTCTAAAATATGCAATTAAAAATACCAATGAAGCATCTTGTAGTTTAGCTTGTAAAAGCGACACTTTTTGAAAATAGCGCTAATGTCACACTAATGAAAAGTTAGTGGCATCTTCTATGATACAGCTATGCATCATTTCAACTAGTTAAACTACATTCAAGCTAAAAAAAATGTTTAACTACTTTGTACTTAGATAACTACATTGCGGGAAATTAAATAAATACTTGTAGTGTAGCCTCTTACTGGAAAGCTACACTATTTTGAAAATAGCTAAACTAATGCCAAGCTAATTAAAATGTAGTTAATTATGCCTCTTGTGATTTGTACTGTATTGCCATGTTACACAATACAAGCTATGAAAGATATTAATTTTGTTGTTTTATCACACAGCAAATTGGTGCCGTGACCCAGAGAGAAGTCAGGACATTGAGAAGATTTTATTGCCTGCTTTCATATTTCTGACCGTGATCCTGGCAGCTGTCTTGTTTGGTAGAATGACAATAAAAGGTAAACTGACAGTGGTTGGACACACCTGTTGCCGCTGGCTAGAAGGAAACAGCGAGATTGTTGTTGGTACCAGTACACATTGTGTTGGAGATTAAAGAGATTATATATATATAATTTACAAAACAGTAATTCCTGATTTAACATCCTCTTTCCACTGAAATAAGATTAATGATTAAAATCAAATTATATATGGAAGTCTTATGAACAGTAGTCTTCAACACAAGTCAAATAATAGTAGACATACCAGTTCCAAACCTGCATATAAGCTTTAGAATTGAATCGGGTGTGGACGTGTTGTGAAAAAAAAAGATGAAAAGCTCAGATATACAAGCTGTTAGACTTCATTTGCTACTAGCAGTTTTTCCTGGAAAATATCTGCTGGTTGTTTTGATTTTTACTTGTTCCTTGTTTCTTAGATGGAGACAAGAAGAAAACACCATGGACGAAACTCACATTTCTGAGGATGGTATGTAAATCAGTAAGAAATAATAGGTGTATAATAGAGTCCTCAGCATGCTATGAATACAGTCACTGGTGCTCATGATTCATGGAGTCTTTGACGTGATCAGACATGAGCCCCCAAAACACACATGCACACTATTTACTGTACATACAGTATGAATTCCTTTTATTTTAGATACGTGTAAACATAGTTTGATTTATTTTTATAGCTAACAATCAATTTACAAATGAATACACTTACAATTTCAAAGTTAAATTTCAAATGTGGTATATATCAAGTGTCAGGTATTTTAATTTGTGATTTCCTTTAGTTTACATTTTTTCATCTTTTTGCATTTTTACTTTTGCAACTGCATAGCAACCTGCTTAAAAACAACATAGAACACCTTAGCAACCTATTACAATGACCTGACAACCACCCAAAACATCCAGCATCAAATCAATGAGTTTTGTATGGGCAAACATGACACACTTTTCTTTAGAAAACATAATTGATCTAGTTATAGATATAATAGATCTAGATATGAATAGGTCTTTTGTGGTTATTTTAACAAATAAATTATGTCTTATGTTTCTTTTAACAGAATCAGTGACACATGCCTTCTCAGCAAGAGGATGTAGATTGTAGGACAGTTCTCAGTGAAGCATGCATGTATAATCTTTTTTTGTTTGTTTGACTGTAAGACTGAAGCTTAACATAATACTTGTTTATGTATTATCTGATGCACATATTACAAGTTGTAACATCTGAAAAATATATCTAAATACATTGTTTTTTTATGCATAATGCAACAGCTGCTTTTATATGAGTTTATATCACGCAATGTATTAACGCCCACAGAATTTGAAGCATTTGTATGTAAGACTGAATTTTTGCGACACATTAATAGTTTCCTGCTTTGCATAATCAAATTTGTTTTTGTCACCTCTGAGTTACTACTTTTGTACAGCAGAGGGCAGGGTCGCTAAGAAATGAATGTCTGTGTCAGCAGTGTGAACGAGTTTTTGATATTTCTCTCACATCAGGCTTGAAACTAGGTCACAAATGGGTGGTCAGCTTACAGACTCTTGTGTAACCCCAATGTGTTGGATCACTGCCATACAAACTGTTGCACCTGCACATGTTACTGTGTCGCCTGTGCCTGTCGTCATGATATTCGATGACACACTTTTTTCTCTGATCCTGAGGATGCAGAGATACTGTATGACATTCCTGGACGGTGCGGCTCTGTGCCGATGGGAGGGGCCGGGCGGAATCGGCTCTGGGGTTTGCTGATGAAAACATTCCTGAAGGATAGAGTAAAGCCCAAACAATAGAGCTCAATCATAGATATTGGACAAATACAGTTTTGGGGAGATGCCATCATTGTCCAACTTAGTCTGTGATTTTATTGTGTTTTTATGAGTATCAACTGAATAAACTTCTTTTCTTTTTTCTTTTTTTTATCATACTCAGAGTTCACAGGGTTCACTTGTAAATAAAGGGGGTTTCACAGTGATGCCACAGAAGAGCCATCTTTGGCTTCTCAAATAACCTTTCAATGAACATTTCTTAAAATCAATGTGTGAAGAACATTTTAATAATCTAAAGAACCTTTTGTGAAATGGAAAGTTTCCATGGATGTTAAAGGTTCTTTATGGAACCGTGTGTGTGTGTGTGGCATATGGGTGCTAGCGCTAGGGAGTTTTTGACTCTGGTAAACACTGTAAAACAAACCCATGTGAAAATTGTTGGCCTCAATGACTTCATCGCTGCCTCCAGACTCCACCTGCTGTCTGCTAGTCTTCAGCTGGGAGTGAAGCATTCCCCTTTGATACTTTCCATACGGACCAGACCGCTGCCTTTTCTGTACCTCCCTGACAGAATGTTCGACTGGTTGCGCTTTGCCTCCAAAACGTGTTTGGGATAAAGGGATAAAGCACTGAAAAAAGAAACAGAGACAAAAGCATTTGCTGAGTTGTCGTATGTTTAGCTACTTCCACTTAGCTGCCAGTGACCGCATCTGACCTTTTTGGTTGGGGTCAATAGCCACCAGCCCTGTCCTCTAACCTTCTGGACTTGGTCAGTTTTATTACCATAGACTCATACCATCTGTTGGTGTCTGAACCCATAAATCCCGATAGGGAGAGCTTCTCATCTCAGAATATGCTTACTTCACTGGTAGTATTCAAAAAACAGTATTTCTGAAATGGCATACTCTCTGAGTAGGTATTACATTTGATGTATGTTCTATATAGTTTGAATGTGTTTAGTATGAGTGAAGTTCAGATGTTCTACACCCCTCAATGCTGTCAGTGTCATGTGACTTACGGCGTCAGTCGCCTCACTGCCATTTACAACTCCTCTTCTATGGTCTCGTGGCACTTAGGAAACTCGATGGAAGCAGTAGGCCTATGTCATCAGGGTGTTTCTCATATTGTTTTATGAACACTACTCATTTCACATAGGCTATTGTTTTTTCTGCTTTATAGTAGGGAAGAATGCATATTAGGACACACACGATAGGATATAGGAACAGGAAGTATTCATAGAGCAGATGCAACTGTATGACACTTTGCTATTCCATGAGTGATTTTTAAAAGACAATAACACATTTTATATATACTATACTATATACACTATATATATATTAGGGCTATATTTAATATATAAACATAACATATTCTTCTTAAATATATACATGCATGTGTGTGTATTTATATATACATAATAAATATACACAGTATACACACATATATTATGTATAACAAAATTATATTTATTTTGGATATGATTAATCGTGATTAATCATGTTGACAGCCCTATAATATATATATACCCCAGTATACACACATATATTATGAAAACAAATATATATAATCGTATATATTTATATAATATATATATATATATATATATATATGACAAAATTTATCATTTCTTATCGGACATTGCGTAAAGAAATCATGAAAAGTTGACTCAGCCAATGGCTTTGAGTGTGCAGGCTTTCCGAATCAAAATTCGAATCAACTGCTTCACAAAACGATTCAACGTTGCGAATCGCTCAAACCCATAGACTGAATAAAAACACTCAAACCCTCGAACGCTGATGACATCTACTGTTTAAAACGGTGTAAATGCAAGTGTGTTGGTTCACAGACAAACAGAACTACAAAACTCTACTGAATTAAATAAAAAAATAAAAAATAAAAAAACACCTATTCGAAATCAGTTACAATCATAAATGTAATGCTGGTCCATGGGTTCACTTGAGATCAATCGCCCTATAGCGTCGAACCACTGAGGTTTCGACACGTATGATGTAGCGAAGCGTGGTTGACGTGACCACAGCCCTGGACGTGACTAACGTGGTTCACGTGGTTAACGTTTTATATGCTCCGAAGCACTGATTCTAAACAAAAGATTAATTAAGTGATTCGTGACGCAAGCAGTGTTTTAACACGGCCGTCATTTCAGGCAAGTAAGTTAAGTCATTCATTGAATTTTACAATTAATAATCTGAGCACATTTACACCCGACGCGATGACGCATCGCGAGCAGTTTAAAGAAAATCGTTGTATAGGAAACGTCTTTTACGGTGCATCTATTTGTTGTATATATTGGCACTGAGTGATGGTGACCTTTTGTCTGCTAATGTAAAAAAAAAAATGTGTCTAACTTTATACATTTGTAGTTGTATGTGAATGATACCCTTACAAAAAATAATGTTATTTTAACATAAACATTGTAGTAAAATAGTAAAAGTGTAGGCTAGTAACCTTTTTTTGGCATATTGATTACTATTAGTAATCAGTCCTTCACAACAATTAGTATTATTATTAAAAAATTTATTACACAGTTTTTATTACAAATACTATGGTTAAACTATGGTAAGTGTAGTAAAAACCAAAAAAAAAAAAAAAAAAAAAAAAAAAAACTGAAAAAAAATGTCAGCGATTTGAGTGGTTAGTGGATTATACTGTAACTTAAACGCCTCTGATTCAAGAAATCAACAGATATGTCTGTTATTAACTACATTGCTCAACGCTGCAAAAATGTGGTGAAGTCGTGGCCTAATGGTTAGAGAGTTTGACTCCTAACCCTAAGGTTGTGGGTTTGAGTCTCGGGCCGGAAATACCATGACTGAGGTGCCCTTCAGCAAGGCACTGAACCCCCAACTGCTCCCCGGGTGCCGCAGCATAAATGGCTGCCCACTGCTCCGGGTGTGTGTTCACGGTGTGTGTGTGTTCACTGCTGTGTGTGTGCACTTTGGATGGGTTAAACGCAGAGCACAAATTTTGAGTATGGGTCACCATATATTTGGTTTTTTTCATTATTTTTTTTGGTGTTGTACGGAAAAAATTTCTTTCTTATTTATGTGTGTGTGGGAAGGGATTTTAAAATATTTACGACGTGGTATTCCCGTCTGTGGCATATTTGTCTTCACACAGCCTCACACAGTTAATGAGTACAGTGTTGCTATTTGAAGTTTTTGGAACAGAGACTTTTTAGCTTCTTCTAAACAGCACAGAATAGCATCATGGAACACTGGGAAACAGAGAGTAAAGAGCATAGCTCATAAATTCATGGTCCGGTGCTTCCAAGGATCTTAACGGCCCATTGGGCACAAACCCCTGGGGGTGGGGGGTGGGGTGTGGTAGTGGGGTCAGGTTTGCATTCAGCACCCTGGGACCATCCATGATGAATCTTCCTACATGGAGCAGAGACAGCTTGCTAAAGTACAAACCAGTACACCAAGGCCCCTGTCTAATAGTGATAATGGTCTGCTGGCACAGGGCATGGAATCCATTGTGGACCTAACAGTATGTACAATAACATTGCCTGGCAGAGATGGTCTAGTAAAATAGACACAAAGAGATAGGTGGAGTCAACTTAACCTTTAGGACTGTATGTGCATATATACTAACAATGGAGCTGTTTGTACTGGTGTAAGTGGTCCATGTCCAACGTGACATTTTACAGCTGTTCTGTTTAAATGAATGGTTAAAACTTTGCTTAGATTCTCAGCTTTATGGCAATATGCTTTAAGACTACACTGTTGCAATAAATTACATCTTAATAATAGCAATTTGTTAGTTTAAACTTCAAAGTATATCTATGCTCAGCATGACAGGGATCCAGAAAATAAAATAAAAAGAAACATGTAGGAGCCAAATGACTTTTTTTTTAACTGGCTGAATGGCTGCATCCGAAATCTCTTACTTCTTTACTATATAGTAGACAAAAAAACAGTATGTGAAAAGAGTATGTATAAATTCAAAGTATTTGTGAGTATGTGAAAAGAGTATGTATAAATTCAAAGTATTTGTGAGATTCGGAAGTGCGCTAATGCCTATATAGTAGACAAAAAAACAGTATGTGAAAAGAGTATGTATAAATTGAAGGTATTTGTGTGATTCTTTTGTGTCTATTGACAATGACAACATGACGGATTCGTACAATGGTTACTTCTCGAAACTTATTGGTTAATAAGTGTTCGAATTCACTGATGAAACATTGCTAGGTCTCTCGTATCACCCTGATGGTCAGTGTGTCTCTTTTTACAGGTTACGTTGGTTGCGGTAAGTGGACGACCAGTATAGTAATGTCTGAAATCATAGTGGACATTATCAAATCACTCATTCAATCCCATAATGCACCTCAATAATGAGTGCACAGCTGACTTTGAGAGTTTCACAGAATGAAGTTGGCATCTCTTTTGTTTTTATTCACTCATTAAGTAGACTATATTAAGTGGAAATGTGAATAAGGGTGTAGGATGCGATTTGCCTTTGAATCATTTATTCATTATTCATTAGCGAACCAAAGCAGATGCTTCTCAATTCATGTACTCATGCACTATACTATGCCATTTGTAGTACGACTAGTGTGTTCACATATTCCAAAAAGAAAAAGTGCACTTCAAATACTTAAAGGGTTCAATACATACATAAGTGCATATTGCATAGTATGTAATTTGGGACACAGCACGTGACTGTTTTGAATCACTGAATCATTCAAAAAGGCTGATTTTGTTGCATTAAGCCACAGTTTGGAGCCCTGGATAAGATTGGTTCATGGGGAGCAGTAATGTATCAACAGCAAGCATCAGCCACATCAACTTGAGCAAAACAGCCCCTGTGCATTCAGGTCGCATATACACACAGGTTCATTAGGATTACTAAGACACTGCGTGTCAGTACATGACAGTCCTTCTCCACTAGTGATCATACATTCCAGGAAATTGCATCCCTAGACAAAGGTTATTTCCTCGAAACAGAGTGTTCCTCACAAGCTCTTTGAATTACAGTCCCTCGAGGGGGTTTTGGTGGTAGTTGATGTCATTGAACAATTGAATTGTTCCTGGACTTGTTGAGACAACTATTTTGTACTTTAGTGTATAATTCACTCCATTTGGTAATTAGATTGTTACATGTTTAATTACATTCCTCAGTGGTGCCTCCAAGCCATATGGAGAGTATGTAATAATGCAGTTGTCAAATTGTCAAATTGCCTACGGTTTCTTTAAGAAAAAAAAAATCGTAACAAACACGCCAATGAAAACATTACAGATATTTCTGTAGGATGAAAACATTGTTCCAGATAAAACAATGCTTCTCTGGCATCTGCATATCTTGACCCAGTGTTTTCTGGCTGTGATTTATGGTCTCGCATATGTTTAATTCAGCGTTAACCAATTCTCTTAACCAAACCCACTGTGTCACATGCATAAATAGATCAGTAAACGATCAGTGATGAATGACTCCAAAGCATATGGAAATGGATTTGAAATAAATACACTTCCCCGCCCCCCACTGACCACATTCAAACTCACTTCTCAGATATTCATGAGTCTGACACCACTTCATTGTCTGGCCATCCTGAGACTCTGTCTCAATTCTGGACAAAGAGGACAATGGGATAGACACCTGTTACCAGTCTATGAGCGTAACAGAGACATCATCCTGCAGGGTAGAAAAGTGTTACATGCCATACACGTTTAAACATACAAGTTCTTTTTTGAGATCTTTGGTTCCAGAAAGAACTTTTAACATCCATGGTTTTTCTCCATTGCACAAGAGGTTCTTTATAGTGGAACAAAAAGATCTTTCTATCTTTAAAATGTTCTTCAAAATGTTGTTTTAAGAACTGTTCACTGAAAGGTTCCATGGAGAACCAAAAATGGTTCTTCTGTGGCATCACTGCGAAAACCCTTGTTTTAAAGAATATGCTCATATTTCATGGTTTCTGTGAGTTCATCTGTCCAGCCCTGTAGATTTTTCCATGCACTTTCCAAGTGCCTGCTGTTTGTTTGTAGAGGGCCTGTGGACACACTCATTACCCCACCACCCTATGTCCTTGGGATGCCCCTGTAGAGTTCTTAGAAGGGGGTCTGAACAGATGGTCCCTGCTGAACCCCCCACATCGGACACTCTCTTCACACTGCGTCACTGTCACTTAAGTCAGTTGCATGGCTTTGAGGGGGAAGAAATGAAGATATCTAAAATTAATTAGATTACAAAGTTACTACAAGAATTCAAACAGTGCAATGTCATAAAAATAACCAAAAACCGCCTATAAAATTTACAAAATAGTGACAAAAACGCCCCTTTTATGTTACATTGATTTAATAATCAATTCACTAATTCAGAGTATAATGATACTATATTAAATTATACACTAGCATTCAAAAGTTTAGGTTCTGTAAGGTTCTGTTTTTTTTTTTTTTTTTATGTCTCTTACCAAGACTGCATTTATTTGTTTAAAAAATAGTAATATCGTTAAATATTTTTACAAAGTAACTGTTTCCTGTTTTAATATATTTTCAAATGTAATTTTTTGTCTTGTGATACAAAGTTGAATTTTCAGCATCATTACTCCAGTCTTCAGTGTCACATGATCCTTCAGAAATAATTTTAATATGCAGATTTGCTGTATAACAAAAATACATTTCTTATCAGTGCTGAAAACAGTTGTATGTGTGTGTCGTATATGTATATTCTTTGAATAGAAAGTTTAACAAAAGCAATTATTTATAAATGTCTTTACTGTCGCTTTTGATTTTAAAATTAATTTTTAATTAATTTTCTTTAAAAAAAAAAACTTACCAACTAACAAAAAATTTTGAACAGTATTTGATACTTTTATCATACAGAACATATAATGAACTGTACCACTTAATTTTATTAATCTTAATCTTAATTTTATGTGTTCAAAAAACAAAGCAAAATTTTAATATTTTTTAAAAATTCACTAAATAATAAAAAGACAGATTGCACTTTTCCCTTTCTTTATTCCATGTTTGTGTGAATCTTTTAGTCAATCCTTTAATCAATTCTTCTGCTTTTGCTTCTTTCTTACATGTAAGCCCTACTCATTGCCCTGGAGTATTGACACCTAGTCGGGGTAATTAGTGAGCAACAGGGATGAGGGGGGATTGACAGCCCCACATTCACTCACAGCTTAATTATCTCACCGGAGAGAAGCCTGATGTCCCCAGCCACCTCCACCCCCCTCAAAACACATGGAAATCCACACACATGCATTTATGCAATCGTACGCTCTTAAAAGGCCACATTACGCTCATGCTGTGTTATTGCACACCTATGACATCATAACGTCATAACAGTGTTACAGGGAAATGAGGCTTCTGCATACAGTCATAATGATGTAAGGCCTGATTAATGGCATAATGCCCCATATGTCTTTGGAATAATCATCATTACATCAGCATGGGATGTCATGTTTCCAGCAGGGTCAGATCTGTTTATGCAATAAGGCCACAGATGTAGATCACAAAACAATGATGTGTTCCCCTGAGCACCTTCTAATATCACTTTATTCTTACAAAAACTGGCAAGTTATATTTCATATTTTGACCTAAAAGCGGAAGAAAAGCATAAACTGTTTTTTTTAAAACCCTATTTTAGGGCATTGTTTGCAATAGATTTTGTAGATTTTTTTTTTAATGCAGCATAATCACAGACAGACACATAAACATAGGTTATTTTATTTGTATTTTGATATTTAAAAAAAAAAAAATTAGGGAAATATTCAAATCTAATATTTATAAATGTTAAATATATTTGAAAATATTTTATAGAATTTATACAATAGAAATGGCCATTATTTAAATAATTGTTTTAAATATAATTTAAAATAAGATGAAGCTCAAAGATATAAATCTTTACAAATCTGCTGTGGCTCAGACTGATCTGCAGAGATTCTAAAAATGAATTAAAATGTTTTTTGTTTTTGTTTTTTGTGAAATATGACCCATTTCTTTATTCTGAATATGGATTCATCCATATAATATCATACGTTCAAATTTCAATAATAACACCTGCACATTATGAAACATTTTTAAGAACATGCTTCGGCTAAAAACTGTTTGACCTTCTTACATAAAAATGTATTGAATGCATGTATAATTTTTCTCATACGTATTGTCGAATATTTCTTTGAATGCCCTTGCTGAACCTGTCTCTGCAACATGTTTTGGACTTTTCATATCACATATCAAATTCAGCTATGATAGAAAAAAACAAGGTCAAGATCTGAACACCCTGCAGTCCCCCTCGAGTAGCATTAAATTACTGAATAACACTGACTAAATATTTGTTATGTAAAATCACACACTTATACATTTACAATGTTTCCAACAAACACGTTATCAAATTCTTTCCACTGAAAACTGCAAGACGAGAGGAAACTGATAATGTGGGAAAAACAGTGATTCGAGAAGGATTCCTCACTGTGGGGCTCATATGCAGTCTGTCAAAAGTAAATATTTACCTCTGATAGCTGAGAAGGACTCATGCCAGGATAAACTGACCTCATTCTGAACAATATGGATGTCATTGAACTCATTCCCTGCATTACGTGTAAAAGTACATATTATATGTACTGTTTTATAATGTAATGCAGTTTAATTGCAATGCTGGGACGTTCCATTAATTACATTTCCATGAAAGTGCCACGGTATTACCATGTTTTAGGCAAAATACATTGTGTTCCAAAAGGCCTTTGAGAATGTCTGAGAATGTCCTCGTTTCTGGAGTTAGAACATGATGCACCTGGTGAGTACGCTCCATTTAGTTTCTATAGCAACCCCCAAAACTATCAGCTATGACTAAGAGGCTGTCAGATTTGTAAACAGCTTCTTTTGTTCCTTAAGAGTCTGTAGCATCTTCATCATCGTTACAAAAGGCAGGTGTGACAGTACTTTTTGATTGCAGTATGTCAACAAAACCTCTGGCACATGTACACTTGTTCTTTCCAGCTGGGCATGTGAGGATGAGAAAATGCTCTCCCCGTGTTCTCTGTCACGGCTGAAGCGTGCAGTGATTGATTTCATGTAATTCATTGCGTCTTTAAACTGGGATACTGATTCTCTAAGGATATGCAGTGATTGCACATTATGCAGTGAAAGATTTTATTGCTTATTTCTAAATATTGATTGGATGTTTAAAGTCGTAAAATATCTTAACATATTTGTAAAAAATTAATTGTAATTTTAATGTTATGTGTGTGTGTGTGTGTGTGTGTATGTACACATATATTTGTGTGTGTGTTCTCAATCAAAAGTAGAATATTATGATATAATATAATAGAACCTATAAAATATATATTTTTTAATTTTTTAATTTTTTAATATTTTATTATTTTTTTTATTTTTTTAGTTTTTTTGTTTTTTTTTTTTTTAAAAAAAATTATATATATTTATCTCAAAAAAAATTTATGAATGAAGGAAGGTCATTATTAAATATTTCTAGATTATATATAGGTGAAAATGCATATTTAATATTATTAGAATATATATTATTAATTTTAATTATTTAAAAAATGATAAAGGTCAACTTATTTCAATAAAATTTATTTAAAAAAGGGAAATATGAAATATTTATATATTCTGTATTACACTGAGGAATTGTACTATTAATACAAAGGATTATTGTTTTTGTTTTTTGTTTTTTAACATGTTTTAACCTGTATTTTGAATTACGCATTGCCTTTTGTAGTATTTTAGGGATTTTGTGTGTGTGTGTGATGATTTTTTTTATTTAAAATGTTTACATTAATGTATTTTTTCTTACATAATAAAACACTAATCTAAAAACTCAAATCGAAGATATGATAGAATCTGTAAAAATCATCCGTGGCTAATTTGCCAGAGGTGCCCTGATCCTTTCACTGTGGTTAAGACTTAGTTTAAAGCAAACATTAGTGTCCAGATGAGAGCCCAGCTGTTTATGACTCACTGCCGCCTGCCTTTCAGGGGCATTTCACTGAAACTATGTATATGAACGCGCTTCCCTGCAGCCAGCTAAAAGAGCCCTGTATAATTTACAGAGCTTGTGAAGTCACATCTGTTGCCGCTGGCAGTGGGTGGGCGCTCATGTCAGGCCATCTCTATACTTGGTCAGCTGTTGAGCTCGATTGGTCTGTTTGTCTGTGAGGCAGAGATAGGCCAATCATGCCCTTTTTAGGGCCGAGTGGGGATCCGTGACCCCAAATTGGAGCTAAATGTCACACAACCTGCCGCAGAGCTCTTTGAGAGAATGTCCAGGTCTGGTTACTCAGTTGTTTGTTATGCTCGAAGAAAAATAAATGATGATACGAGACAGAATGATGGATGGAGACTGGCTTTGTTCCCTTACCAAGTGAGCTGCTTTACTGTCTACTGTCTATATAGGTAGCTGCCTTGTAAACTAGCATGCTAACTGAAATTGAACCTCATAAGTGACACTCTTTATGGGTACCAACTCAACAACTACAGTGTAGGAGTAACTTGCTGTTAGCATGTTGCTAAGCTAACAAATTGATCAACGTCCCTTCAAGTTACACTCTGCGGCCATCTTGCTAACATCCACAGATTGTTGTTTTCTATGTAAGCTCCACATGTTTCGAATCAGACATAAAATCTAACAACAACTGCATCATAAATGTAGCTTAGAGCATGCTAACAATCTGTATTTTTAAGGCAGGTGGATTCTACAAAGGAGCATACCTTGGTCTTGCAGACGCCACTTCGTCCACGGTGAAAGCCGATTCGGCATTCCACAGTGCAAAGTTGATGTATTTCCTCAGCGACCAGCATGGATCAGTTCCAGGCATGACGAAGCGGATATCGTCTTCTTTTGGAAGGCCAAACAAAGAAGTTTCGCTTTCACAGTGAAACACACAGCGTCTATTCGACATGGCGGCGGCGGCAACAACAGTAATACAATGAGAATAAAAGGTACGCCTTCTTTCTTTGCGTGAACATCTGGGTGGCGTTATGCAAATCTTCCCACATACTGACGTAGAGATGTGGGGGCATGTTAGAACGAGCCTTTTTAGGGGGTGTGGACAAGTGTTAACTATTTCTTTGGATTTGAGACTTTAGTCTTTGCAACTTTACAGATCTTCTTTATTCACCAAGAGCTTGTAACACTCCAAAGAGAAAGGAAAATTTGAAATCACATCATGAATAATAATAATAACAATACATTTTATTTATAAGACTTTATATTTAAACAAAATATTAAGTGCATTATAAATAAAATTTATTATTATTATTTACCTAATTACAAGTACTTAATTTTTTAATCTGATTATGTAATCCAGATTACATGTAATTAGTTCAAATGATGCTGAATGAAAATATATATAAAAAAGTCTAATTCAAGATACAAACAAAAACTACATCAGTGATACTTTAAAAACACTGGCCCATCTCCTGTCTTATGCTGTCTCTGATGCAATACTCTAATGAGCATAAAATACATATTGATTCAATACATAGAAAATGCATGGTTGCTAGACACAATAGCAGTTGGCATGGGTTAACCTTGCGATTTTCAATTTTTAACGATGGATTTCCTTCTCTTGGTGGATGCCACCCACAGCATGTTTGTGAAAGAGGCATTCCTCGCCGTGCAGCGTGGGAACAACCTGGACCATCCATCCGGAATTCCGAGGGAGCATTGTCACACCAGAGCCGGCTGTTGCCATGGAGACCGCCACAAGTGCTCTAGTGCGTGTCCCTTTTTAGAAATGAGTTCTGAGGTGGGAAGTGCCTCAGGAGAGCCAATCGGTAGCTATCGCCGTGCGTTAATAATGTTCGCTGCTCTTTGAAGCCCTGAATTAATGAGGTTGCACAACATTTTCCCAAACCACCTGCTGGACGGTCAGATGTGTGTGAAGCTGACTGTTCACCTATGGTATAACAGCAGTTGCTTTATCTTAAATGTCACCATGGGAAATCGGCGTACCAGAATCCAAGGGATGCGGGCAAAGGTTGACAGATGGCTTCAATAACATAACCAACCGTGAGAATAAGAGCACTGGCAGCACCTTTAAACACACAGGCAAGCGTATACATTCAGACACACACACATAACCTCTAGTCTTGCACAGTGTCAGCGGCTCACAAGCGCTTCGCCCCCTCCGCACATTTGCTTTGAAGCCCGGGAACACTGTGTACCCTTGCACTGGCATCAGGGCAAATGAAGCGCCAGCCTGAGGATATCACATGCATTCACACATTCACACAGCACAGATCCGACTGCAGCAAATGAATGTTTTATCAGACTCCATTTCAGCTCTATGCAGTCAAACTCAATACATGCTTTTCTATGGATTACATGATTACATATTATTTACACAATATCAATAATTTATTCATAATTTATTGATTCTTCCTAATTCCTCTTTTTCTTATTTAAAAATTTCAATTTAAAAAAGCCTACCACAATAAACATTC
The DNA here is from genome assembly GCF_018340385.1 of Cyprinus carpio. NCBI lineage: Eukaryota > Metazoa > Chordata > Actinopteri > Cypriniformes > Cyprinidae > Cyprinus > Cyprinus carpio. Next base: position 14,363,675 of record NC_056621.1, on the reverse strand, counting down.
TGAAAGTTTTGTCGATATTCAAACGAGGTCAGTCATTTGTCAGATGGCTACACAGCATTTGACCACTGGATTTACAAAAAAATCATTTCAGTGCATCAGCTACTGATGAACACATACATTTTTATTTGAATTTCAAAATTTCAAACAGATTCACAAACTTTTTTTTTTTTTTTTGTCATCTGATCTTAAAAATTTCAATTTAAAAAAGCCTACCACAATAAACATTCTCCTTCACCTAATACATTTATTTATGAAGTACCCCGTAGATTAAAAAATAAATATTTTGTTGGTTATTTTTAAATTTTGTGTGGGTAAACAAGTCAAGGTTTCCCAAACTGGAAACCTCATGTTGTTAATAACAACAATTAGAATATATTTTGTTATTCTTTGTATTTTTATATCAATGTGGTACAGGATTTTTCCAAAATCAATGTGGTTGTTAGGGTGTTCTAAGTAGTTGCCAGGGTATTGCTATGTGGTTGTTAGGATGTAATGGAACCTAAAAGTAGTCTGATTATATTACCTAAAATGTGTAATGTAATGTATTACATTACTAACTACACTTTTTGTCATGTAATTTGGAATCAGTAACAGATTACAATGTTGCAAGTAATCTACCCAGCTCTGGCTATGCAGTATGCAATACAACAATCTATATTCTTAAACAACTGCAGAGACTACAAATACGCTACCCATATACCTACCTATAAATGCGCTTTGAGACATCACTATTCTAATTTATGCAATTTGCCTAAAAGGTAAACATATATTTTAGAATGTTCATAGCCTATATTTTTATGGAAAAAAGATAGGCCTTATTTTTTTTTTTTTTTTGTTTGCAGTGTAAATAACTGCCTGACTCACCGCGTCAATAACAAAACATTTTGAAAATAAAACGTGCTTATCTTAGAGTTTTCTTCAAGTTCTGTCTTTTAAATATGTGTGGAATGTGCGTGGAAAATTGCATACGTACATTTCCATGCCAATTTTGTGCGTACGCAACGTTTATACATAAGGCCCCTGGTGTTGCTTTGTGGTTGCTAGGGTGTTCTGGTTTGTTGCCAGGGCATTGCTATGCGATTGATCTATTTGGTTGCCAGGGCATTGATTTGCAGGTGTTAAAGTGTTCTGGATGGTTGTTAGGGTGTTGCTGCAATTGTTAGGGTGTTCTAAATAGTTGTCAGGGCATTACTATGCAGCTGTTTAGAGTATTCTGAGTGGTTTCCAGGACATTGACAGTGTTTAGGGTGTTTTTAATGGTTTTGATGTAATTTTGTTAGGGTGTTCTAAGTGCTATTGCTGTCTGATTGCTAGGATGTTCTGTTTGGTTGCCATGCGAAGTTGCTTTGGTGTTTCCAGGTTGTTACTTCGAATTCTAGGGTGTTATGGTGGTTTCAGTGCTGTATGCTTTTGCTAAGGTGTTTTGAGTGGTTGCCAAGGCATTGGTATGTGGTTGCTGTAGTCCTCTGGATGGTTGCCAGGGCATTGATATCTACTTGCTTGTGTCTTCTGAGTTGTTGCCAAGGTGTTGCTATGTGGTTTCCAGGCCATTGAAATGCAATTTACTTTGAGTTGCTGTGTGGTTGCTTGGGTCTTCCGAGTGGTTGCCAAGGCATTGCCAGGTTGTTAGTATTCATTTATGCTATTTTGGATGGTTGCCAGGTCCCTCCTTCAATGGAAGTCAAGGAGTAAATTGTAAATTGACCCCTCTTTATAAAAATTTGATTTGACAAAATTTTGATGGTAAGTTGCAAAATTTAATAGTTTAGGTTTGTTCTCACCTTGAAAAGTCACAAAGAGTTTCAGTTTGTTCATACAAACACCATTTGCAAGAAAAACAGGTGCACATCAAGACAGTTTTGTGTATGCATTCTGAATGCGACAGAATGAAGGCATTATGTGCAGGTGTGCACCCATTCTAATGGGTTTTAATGATGCGCTATGTGCCGGCAGCATAATGTCACAGACAACAACATGACACATCAGATCTTGTCAGCTGTCTCTCCACAACACATTCCACCTTTATTCTACCCGACTTTTCAGTCCAACTCATGAAAGACTGTCAAGCACATTTTCTCTAACCCTGCTAATTGCAGGAACTCCTGATACAATGTCAGACAGCTCGACTCGCTCTCTCACTGGTCATCCAGACCGAGAGACAGGCCATCCCACATCTGAATGAAATCTGATTCTAATTCGATGAAGTCTGTAAAGTAATTGCATTAAGCGAGCGGGTGCCCAGCAGGGTTAGATTCATTAGCTATGTTAGAACTAGGCCCGTGCCAAAGCTGCAGTCTGGCTTTATGTATGAGCTGGCCTGTGCGACTATTTATTTTCCATGGCCATGTGGTTTGCAATGGAACTTATCTTTCAGTTTTAGCCCGCGCACATGGACGAGCATGAATTTTCCAGGGCAAAAACGAAGGCGTCAACATTCATTGTACGAGCGTGCACACTGAGGCTTTTGTCCGCTGACTGGAAAACGCTAAAGTTTTCCTTGAGATGGATAGACAAGCCTGAATTACTCCATGCAAGTGTGAATGCATGTGGGTGAGTCAGAGCTGGACGGACAGGGGAAATGGGGACGTAATAGAGATTTTGTTGTCTACTAGGACCCAAATTGTTCTGGACCTTTGAGGCTAAGAAAACAGTTTGTGTTTCTTGAAGAAAAGAAGCCCTGTTCAGGCACAGAGTCTCTGTGTTTCTGCGCTTTTCCACTGCAACTGTGGTTTCTGAAAGAAGATAGAGGGGGAGAGGGAGAGAGTAAATAAGAAGGTGATGCAAGTAAAAACTACACTTGGATAACATTCAAAGGAGATGCACAAAGAAGGAAAGCACACATGTGGAAAATAAAGCACAAAAAAGGTGATTAACTCATTTTTGAGTTTAACATTTTATAATTATACATTTTAAATTGTTCTCTCTATTATTATACATATTGTATATTACAAAAAAACTAGACCAAAGTGAAAGTTCCATGTGTCTCCAGCAGGGTGCTCTAGTCTCTGTTGTGTGCGTGTCTGTGTGAACGTATAGTTTGGAGAAAGGCGTGGCTGCGTGTGCAGGTCAGTGGGTTCTTGTGGTGATGGGGAATGCAGCTCCGGCAGCGCCACACAGACGCTCTGTTAACTCACTACAGGCCCCATCTCTCTCTCTCTTTAACACACACACACACACAACAGACTCACAGACACAAAACTGAGGGCTGCACTCTTCCTCCGCCATTCGCAAGTCTGCAGACATCCCACTGAGCCCTGGAGGACAGGGGACAAGAAAGACAAAGAGAGACAGAGACCAGAGGTCATATATCTCCACTACGCCCATTTAAATTTGAATGATATTTAAAGAGAAACACAGAGCAAGACGCATATTGATTTCAGTCATGTATATTTAACATCTTACTCAACATAATCTCATAATGTTTAACTAGGAATAAATTATATCAGATATAAACTTGGATAGACAGTGACACTCACTTAGGGTATGTGTGTCAGATATGTATATATATTTTTTTATTTTTGGGGGGTTTCAGATTTACAATATTTTTTAGTTTTGAAAACATTTCACTTCACGTATATGCCTGCTATTTTAACCTTTTACAATTGCCTGAAAATCCCCTTAGTATCACATCCTGTTTGTTTTGCCTAAATTAATTGTTTAATATATATATATATATATATATATATATATATATATATATATATATATATATATATATATATATATATATGTGTGTGTGTATATATATATATATATATATATATATGTGTGTGTGTATATATATATATATATATATATGTGTGTGTGTATTTGTATTTTTATGTTGAATTGTAAATAATAATTATAATTACAAAATAAAAGATTAATTATTTGGCATTTATATATATATATATAATATATATACTATATATATATATATATACACAAGTACAACTACAGGCCAAACGCTTGTTATGACAGGAGTAGCATCATTTAAACCCGAGCTGTTGCCAGTTTTGCAGTAGTAGGCAGCAGGAAGCAAAGCTTGACTGTCTGACTGTAGTAAGAGAGCGTGACTACATTTTGAAAAAGCTAGAGACAGAGGGGCGGTGTTCCTTTAAGAGTGCTGCAGTACGGCAGACAGGTGAATCGAGGACACGCTGGCACTAGATGTTCCAGGGAGAACGAGAGAGAGAGAGAGAGAGAGAGAGAGAGAGAGAGAGAGAGAGATGTTACACCCCATCATTTTCAGACACGAGACTCAAACCACACTACTGCACAGAGAAAAGAGGGAAAAAAGGAACAGAGGACCGTAATTCTTCATTATTCAGGCTCTCCACACTTTCAGGAGGCCCCCACTATAATTATGCTCCACTTATAATTTACATAAGCCCTAAATAACCTTAGCTTTATTGATGATTTCAATGTAAATGCAAGCCTATGCAAAGGCAGGGGTATCTACGCAAACAACAACAATGAAGTCTAACCTGCGCTGACAGACTGCCCTTCAAATGGTTGCTAGCATAGCAAACATTACAAATATATGAATAACCGCATCAAAATGCCATTAAGTAATGTCCAATGAGCGCTTGACTCTTTCGACATCTATGTAATTCAGAACATTTATGTTTCAGAATAGAAATGTAAAGTTAAGGTGGAGTCTGCTTTTGTATGCTAACTTAACTTAGCATTTAAATATGCAGTTTAACAGCTCTAAACCACCTCCAGTTTGGATGATTTGACATTCACACCTGAAAATAAACCTTATTTACATAAGCACCGATCAACAATGTTGCCAATTGCTCTACAACTACACCTTGATTAGCAAACAATATGTTGATTTAGCACTTGAAATGTTAGTTAGCATATGGCAGTTAGCATAGATCTACTTTGAATTCTTATTGTATCTGAACAAAACAAGCTGAACAGATTGCTTTAAAGTAAGGAATTCAGAGGATTTAGACACTGTCGTCAGCCTTTACTCATTGTTTTAGCACTTTAGTAGGCTAAACCTAAACAAAAGGTGTGTAGCATGTAGCAAAGCTGTAGCAAACAGGTTAACACTTTGAGATCTCATATTAATCAGCCATAATAAGTAATGCTGGCTATTTGGGATAAATAGTGCTCCTAAACAAATATTTAAAGTATATTTATAGGAAGGGGACATAGTTAGCATGGCCTTTTAACCCTTGATGGCCATTCATGTATTCTGAAGAAATACACATTTTTGTTATGCAACATATAAAACAAAAATATTTATTTATATTAAGGTGTTTTACAAGTGTCATATAGGCTACTTTTTTGGAGGGATCTTAAAAGTGTTAATCCTTTTTTTCTTCTGTTCAAAAGTTAGGGGTTGATGTGTTTTTGAATGCAGTCTCTTTTGCTCACCAAGCCTGCATTTATGTGATTAAAAATACAGGTGAAAACTGTAATGTTATGAAATATTAGTACAAATCAAAACAACTGTTTTCTATTTTAATATACATCAGAATGTAATTTATTCCTGTGATGCAAAGCTGAATTTTCAGCATCATTACTCCAGTCTGTCACATGATCCTTCAGAAATCATTCTAATATGTTGATTTGCTGCTCAAGATACAATTCTTCTTACCATTTACATTACATTACTTATATGCATTTAGCAGACACTTTTATCCAAAGTGACTTACAGTAAATTCAGGCTATACATTTTTTTTTTTTTACCAGTATGGTAATATCAATACTGAAAGCTGTTTTGCTGCAAAATACTTTTGTTGAAACCCATGATACATTTTTTTCCAGGTTTCTTTGATGAACAGAAAGCACAAAAGAACCAGTAAAGACATTAATGATGTTACAAATGCGTTTAAAAAAAAGCACAAAAGAACCAGTAAAGACATTAATGATGCTACAAATTTATTTGATTTAGGTGCATATTTCAAACTGATTTTTTTCCGAGTTTAATTTGTATCTAACACAGAATATTATTGAAAACTTTTTTCTAAGAAAAATGTCAGAATTTTGAGATCAACTCATTATTCTGATAAACTCGTAATTCTGACTTTTTTTCTTGCAATTCTAAGTCTACATCTCATAATACTGAGTTTATCTCACAATTCTGACTTTTTCTGTTTTTCACCCACTGCGGAATTTAAAAAAAAAATTTAATTGTGATTTTTGGTTTACCTGCGGCAGAAATAAGCTTCCATAGAATATTCCTTTAACTTGTTTAATTAGTCAGTTTTTACCTTCTATCAAACATAATTTTAAGCATTCAGACCTGCTTTGTGATAATTCAGAACTTGGTAAACCCCAAAACTTAGGACGGTTACAGCTGTCATTCTCCCAGCACAGCATCATTATTTCTTATTAAATATGAGGGTTTGGGTTCAGCAGTTCCAGCAGCAGTGCTGCATACAGCAGGAAGGGGGTGGAATGTTTGGGTCTCAGTGTTCCACTCTGGCATGCACCCTGGATATCCATTGTGTTCTATGTTGTTAGATTCCACAGGCATTGTGTCATAGAGTTACATTAAGGCCAGGGATTGGCTTCATTCCTATGATTGAATGTTTTCCACCTGAATATTGAACTCGTGCGAATCCAGATGAGAGAAACTCTGTTGAAAAGAAAACTGGAACTGCATAAAGGCTGATGATTATTTAATCATTGGTTTGCTTCCATTACAGATGTGTCACAGTTACAGTAAATGAGAAACTCTCTCTCTCTTTCTCTCTGTTGTTCAGTGTTCTCTCATACAAATGTTAATGCTCAACAGTCTTATTTACTGTTAAGGGGGATTTGACAGCTACGCTCCAAAAAGAAAAATCACAAATGAGATCTCTTTAATATCTCAGTTGTTGATTGCCAACATGATCTCATTAGCATCTGCAGATATTCACACGTGATACAGTCTTCCAATGAATAGAAAGTTCAAAAGAACAGCACTAAATTGGAAATAGAAATCTTTGTAACTGTCTTTAATGTTAGTTTTCATAAATTTAATGCATCTATAAAGGGATAGTTCACCCAAAAAAGTGTTGTGTCTCGTGAACACAAGTCAACTGACACGGAAGAAATTGTTGAATAAAGTCATTATTTTTGTTTTCTTCGCACACAAAAAGTATTCTTGTTGCTTCATAAAATTACGGTTGATGTCACATGGACTATTTAACAATGTCCTTACTACCTTTCTGGGTGTAGAATGTGTCAGTTGCATTGCTGTCTATAGGGCCTTTCGCACCGCTTTAGTTCCAGAACTAAATGTACAGTACTAAAGTATTGGGATGATTTTGCTTGAACTATTTCCCAGTACCATTTAAAGGATTGCATTTGCACCGACAGTGTGTACTAGGACGTGACGTAAGCCGGTCGACAGCGATGTCATTTGTGCGCGACGTTCAACAACATTAACAAAGAAGAACAACGTCAACAACAGGAGGATGGAGGACACTGTGATCAGAGCTGTGTTTTTGTTGTGTCTTGTGGGTTTCACAATAATGGAACGGAAAGGAGGACTAAGATTCTCCAACGACAACTGGCAGTGCTACATTTGCTACAAGTGCCTGCACTTCAGTGTCAGTATATTTACAGTATGTTTACAGTATGTTTACACAGCATTTTAAATCATGGCGGTTAAGGGCGTTTTCGTACACGTTTGGCCAATCAATGTCTACTTATGTCACGGGTAGTACCAGTTGTGCTGGTTAGACCCTGCTCGGGAGTAGGAGCTAATCTGGTTCTCGAAAAAAGGCAGTCCGGTACTAAAATCGCACCCAGTTCTTGTGGTGCGAAAATGCCAAAAAGTGGGTAGTTCCACAGTTAGTTCTGGTACTATGAAAAGGTTCCTGCAGTGCGAAAGGCCCTTATGCAGGGTCAGAAAGCTCTCGGATTTCAGCAAAAATATCTTAATTTGTGTTCCTGAGATGAACGAAGGCCTTGCAGGTTTGGAACGACATGAGGGTGAGTAATTAATGATAGAATTTTCATTTTTGGGTGAACTATCACTTTAATGCATTATTGAAAAAAGGATTTAATAACTTTACCAAGTTAAATTTTACTGTGCTTGATAGTAAAATTATAGCAAAATCTAACTATATTATCTGTTAAAAATGTAATATAAAGATTCATGACACTTAAATTGCTGTGCCCATTTAAATACTTTTACATTTTAAGTTCTTCCAATACGTGTAATGTACTTTTTAGGATATATCCCAAATGTAAACACTTCATACGAATGAAAACTAATGAGATCAGGCCATTCTTGTAGTAGACAGGATGAGATAAAATGGAGTGCAAATTGAAATGTATGTGTCCCCTACTTTCTATGCTTTTCATTTGAGTAAAAGACCACATTAATCTTAAATACATCTACTTCAGAGTTTCAGAAGACACTCTGTGCTCAGATTTTATGGAGATATGAGAGTCTGTGATAAAAAGTCACAGATTTTTAATAAACACGCAAACACTCTTGTCAAAAGTTCCAACACCAAATTATCTGAGCTATGCAGTTTAACTCTATGTGCTTACTATGTCAACAGTTGCCACATTCATTTTTATTCTCCTCAGGAACTGCAAAAGAAACATCTGAGAAAGAGATGATACTTAAATGAAATATTAACGCCTATAACTATTAGGTCTCAAAACAAACTAACAGAGCTGTTAAGTCTCCTGAGCTTTGACTAATGAGCAACAAAATGTTCCTCTTGAAAGTGCAAATTATAAGTGACATTATCATTAATAAGTCAAAAGTAATTAGCTAGCAGCTGATGCAGCTTGACTTTAAGCACAGACGGTGTAATTCAATAGAGCTTTGCTTGAAGCCATGAAGATCCACTTTAAAAAGCCATCAGTAAGACATCTCTCTTTGAACATTCTGACAGTCTTCTCTTCTTCATTGCCAACTTTGTAGCACATCAAACACGTCAACCACAGTATCTTAATGCAAGATTTGTTTGAGCCATACGCATTTTCAGTTACCTCAGATAGAGCCTATAAATAAAGCCTTTCTATGAGGGAAAGGCAAACAGAACTGAACACTCCGCACATTGTTGTGAAGGGTGATTGCGAACAACACCGGTCTTGTCTGACGATACTCAAGACCGTGGAGAACTTGATGGATGAGGGTTTTATTTCTAAACTCGACAGGACCTGTCAGTGTAAAACTGCTGCTTGTTCCTCTGCAGAGCTCGCCAGACATTTTGGCTCCAGGGAGGTGGCTTTGCGCCGGGCTCCCTTGGAGAGCCCAAAGATTTAAGAAAACACACCATGTGAAAAGGGCATTTTAAAATGGACCCCGACACCCACCATGTAAGTGAGTGAGGTCATCGTAGTTACCTCAGAGAAACCTTTGTTAGTGGCTGGATGGTGAGGAGAATTTCTGGAGCTCTGCCTGAGCTCTGGTCCCACTCGTCTTGTGGGAAACAAACCTCATTAAAACGCCCTACAACATCAATTGTGCATTGTTTTGCAGCCGATCGGACTTGATTTAGTTGATTTCGCTGACTTGTCATAATTTATAACGCTGGCCAATATGATTAAAGTTGTTTACTTGGGAATCAATGTGTCAGATTGTCAATTAGCGGAATGTCTGCGAGCGAATGCCAGCGATAAATGATTGCCGGTGATGTGCGAGGTTGCTTATTGGTACAATAACTCTCCGCCATCTCTCCGGCTTCCCCTCCCGCCCTTTCATCTGTTGCCTGTCTGGGTGAGAAAAATTCCTGGGTGATTGTTGAGGGGCCCACTGTGTTCACAAACAAAAGGCCTGCTCTCTCTCAGGGTGGTGGAGCGCTTGGTTTCCGGCATGAGCTCATTCTGTTTAAGAGTGAGCGAGAGGAAGAGATGTCATTCAGGACTTGAAGCGGAGATTATGCTGGTTTCTTGGGATAAAGGGAGGATGAACTGGGTTGGAGGGAGTTTATGTGTGTCCACATGTCCCTGCCTGGCCTGGTTAGCAGTGTTGGGAAAGCTAATTTGAACTAGCCAAGCTTCAAGTTATTTAATAATTAATATATATTATGTTTTTATTCTTTTTTGTGATTTTTTTGTACTATGCAAAATGTTTTTAAAAAGTGTTATTTTAGTATTATTTTATACACTGTTATAGTATTTATTAACTCTTTCCCTGCCAGAGTTTTAAAAAAAGTTGCCAGCCACCACTGACATTTTTGATCATTTTCTCTAAAACTTCATGGTCCCCAGAATATTTTGTTATATGAATATCTGAACGTTCAATACATCAATAAAGAACAGGGCCTCTACTTTTAAACAAAAACAACAACAACAACAAAAAAAATCAGTTTTCAATCTAGCTTCAAACATTATTTTTTTATCAACATATGAAACATTTTGAGCAAACAACTGAGAAAATTGTTTTTATCAAAGACTAAATTTGGATCATATTCATTATGATGATCGAAGCAAATATGCAGTTGATCGCATGGACTTGCACAGTCCTTTACCACTTCCTGGATCAACATTTAATTCTAAAAAATTAGGCAGTTTTGAATTGCATGCTTTTTATTGATGATGATCGCATTATTTCTCATATGCATCTGCTTACGTATGAAATCGCTCATTTCTGTCTTCCTCACCTGTGTTTTTGATCAGGAGATTCTGGTCTCATTCAGGAGATACTTTTTATTTATGGTGATCGAATTATTTTTCAGGAGATTATGGTATCTTTTTTTGGGTTCTTAATGGCGATTTTTTTATTTTTTTGATGACAGAATTTTCATTTCGGGGTGAACATAATTTTAAAACATCCTGCAGCATGACAAAGCTTATTGGGAAAAACTCCACTTATGAAATATGTGTTACTGTCAAGCTATTGAAGAATAGTTGACTCAGCAATGTAGCTACCTTTAGTTACCCACAGCTTCATCTGAATGAAAAGACAAACAATATGGTATGGTTTTTGAAACCCAGACTGGATAATACTTCCTCAGAGAGCTGAACACCTCCTGGCAAACTACCTATCAGTTTTCAGCACAAAAATAAAACTCCTGAGACTTTTCTCACAAAAGCTTCTCATCTGACTCAACAATATGCTCATTAAAATAAGCGCCGCTCTTGTACTCAACCATCAGTGCGAGTGTAGTAGGTCGATATGTACCCATAAAATCTGACTCAAGAGGACTGTCAATGGATTGTATGTCATTTCCTTCTTGTCTGTCCCAAAGCTCTTAGCCCGTTTGATATGACAGGTTATTTAACAGTAATCCTCCAGCCTTGATCTATTGCCACACCACAGCATATGTGGAGCAGGCAGCAAAGCACAAATCCTCATACGGTCTGCTATCAGTGAATTGATGGCCTTGTCTAAGGGATACAGATCATTGTGCAGCGCTATAGATGGGTGAGTGAGTTCACTGCACTCTGTCAGTGTCGCTCACAGCCCGGTGGTGCCAGGCTGAGTCAGAATGGTCTGCTCTCTTTCTCTGCACACTCAGAGCCAGCTGTGAAAGGCTGCCACTCAGCCCAGTGCTTCTTCACTGTCTCTTTACTATGTCTAGGGATGGTAAACAAAGAACAAGTCAGTTAAAGTCATATTAGCCTAATGAACCAGACTGGTGAGGCTGAGTTTGGATTTGGTCTAGTCTTGTGGTGAAATATCCAGGCTTATGACCAAGTTCAGCCGGTTCACCCAGTGAGGGGTTCTCCATGAACTATCTCCATTGTGTCCTTGAGTGGGACTCTTAACCCCAGGGTGCTCCAGAGGGACTGACCCAGCAATAAATCAAGTCCTTCTGAAAGACAGTCAGTACACTCAGAGACCATCTATCTATCTATCTATCTATCTATCTATCTATCTATCTATCTATCTATCTATCTATCTATCTATCTAACATAACTGGACTTTCCTCTAGATGCATAACTCTAACTTGATGACTAAGTCTTTTGTATGTGTGAAGTAGGTGAATAAAGAGCCTCTTTTCTGGATGAACTCCAAACCACAGTGTTGGTAATGAACACCTTATGTATGTCAAAAGACGCACTTGAATGAAGCCGTTTCCTGACCCTCCCCCTCCTTTCCCTTATGCAGCACATTCAGTTGCATTTAGAGCCATTCATGACAAATGGAGACCCCTGCATCCATGTGTCCCATGACAGCTGAATGAGCAACTTTCTGGCAAAGATAGAGAAGGAAAGCATAAAATCAGTTTAACACAGGATGTTGAAAATGGAGTCATCAAAAATGTTTACATATGTTTCAGAGCCAGACTTAGAAAATAGAAAAACAGATAAACCACCATAAAATATAAATTACATTTAAAACTGATTTAATGTCTCTCCCAAAGTCAAGGTAAATAATGCATGTGAAATGATTTTTCTTGTGTGTGTGTGTGTGTGTGTGTGTGAATAGGCTTTGTTAAAATGTAACTTTGCGCATGTGATGTCATTGCTGTCACTCATTAGGTCGGGGGTAATAAAAAAGAGGGGGCAATTGACACTGCCAGCATAAATACCATCAAGTTGCTTTTGACCTCTGTTACCATGTGACTCAATCTGAGGAGTCAGAATAGGGTCAACCCAGGGTGAATTTTGGAGTAAGTGTATCAGAAGCCGTAATGACCATGTTAGTGTGTGACCTGTCCCACCCATGGCAGTGGCAACAGCTTTATTTAGTTTGACCCAATTCCCTTCTTTGATCCCCACTACAGCAGTAGCTTTACTACACACAAGCAAACATCATTTAAATATTCAGCAATAGTCACTAGTTCCCATGTAAACAAACACTGAGAAAACCCATTGCATTTAATCAGTATTGTGCATCCAGACAAAACAATTTATACTAATTCTATAACTTACACAAAAGGCCTTTTCTAGCTTTAACAATTGTGGAATCGGCTTAATTGTTTGCTTTACAAATCTAAATATTCAGCAGCTAAAATGGTCATTGTCCTGACAAATGCAAGCTAGCCTGGTCCAAGTGACCTCATCAAAACAGGGAGACTGACAAAACTGTCTGCTTCCCCCTGAACTTCCTGTTGTGAGGCCTGGACTCTAAATCCCCCTTTACCGTCCAGCACCTCTTCCTGTTTTCCACACGCCTGCTGGGAGATTGTTATTGTCATCTATCACAGCTGGGCTCTGGTTGGACACGTTCCCTGAAAAACACAAACATCTAAACACATGACACTCTCCACTCATACAGTACAAAATAGGGCCTGAAACTGCTAAAAATGAGGGCATTCTTTCCTGTTGTGCAGATTTTCCATTTTGCAACCCTGTTATAAAAATTTGGGACTGGTGATTAACATAATACTAAAAACTAAATAAATAATTTAATGAACCACAAAATTAAACTTGGAATGGAGATGGAAACTAGATTTTCCATTTCGCAATCCTGTTATAAAAATTTGGACCTGGTGAGTAACATAATACTAATAAATAAATAAACAATTTAATGAACCTCAAAATTAAACATAAATTTTAGAACATGAAATAAATACAATCAAAACTGGGTAATAAGGTTACAAATAAAGTTGTGGTCACGTTTACCTTTTCACTGCAAAATTTTGCCACATAATCTGTTAATTTTTAATAGGAATCTTCTTTGCCTTCATCCGAAACTCCTGATTGTGTGAATTCCTATTGAAATGAATGGATTTTGCTTTTTTTTTATTTTTATTTATACTAATATAAAAATGTATTAATAAAAAAAAATCAACTAATGTTACACTGTCACAACTAAATATTATTTTTTGATATTTAAAATTAATTAATTAAGAGTATAAATTCAATGAATTAAATATAAATAAATACAAATTTTGTTAATATAAATTACATTTCTGTATGATTCTATTTTATGATCGATTTGTACGAATCATATCTTTTGGATATGGGATTTGTGTCTTTAAAAAAGTGCTGTATGCACTTCTTTCATCTCTCTTAATCGCAGATGTTCATGTCTGGGAAAAGACAGAAATACAATGCTGATATTTCTGAACACTTCCTTCCCCATTAAGTGGCGACCCTGACAGATCCTCAAATAAATATTTGAAATAGTCGTATCTGGTCCTCTATCCAAAGGAAGGAGGTCAATGAAGACGTAGCCCACTTGTTTTGACACGTCGCTCGTATGTGATGATGTCAGTAACATTTGACCCTGACCAATAGCCAGCATTTCCTGCAAGCCTCAAGGCACATGTGTCCGCTCAGATCTGTCAGTGCACACATCCTGTGCACGCATCACCCAATAAAGTGGTAGTCATTCAGCACTAATCTACCATTGTTAATGTAAAAGCCTGGATATGGTTTCCCCAAAACAAACCTGGTAAGCTCTGCTGTATGTTCAAACCATGTTATTAGAAGATCAGCAAGAAAGCTTGGCCATTTCATTATATCTTAAGTGGGACTTGAGCAGCAAAACAATAAACAAGCTATATGTGATTCGCAAATAAGCTTAGCAAACAAATCAAGAGCATGAAAAGGACTTTGTTTACTCAGTTGGTTCATGTAAAGCCAATTTTTCTTACCCTTAAAAGGCTTAATCCCTATATTCCTGTTTTCCACAGGCAACAATGCTCACTGATGCGAACAATGAAGGAAATCAAGTACAGTAGTAGGCCTACATACTTAGTTGGAGTGGCTTATATTGAAATGCGACACTCATAAGAAGCAAAAGAGATGCAAAGGCATATTAATCTGCTATTATAATCCCCTACTTTGCTGTTAAAAAAAAACAAATGCAGAAATATGTTTGTGGACATCTGGACATAACTGATAGTGATGCTTATACAACAAATAGTGTATAGAGAAGTTACTATGAATATATTACAATAAGAAATATTTTATTCATCATTAAGGAATGAATCCTAGCAAACGCTTGGTACAACACTAGCATCACAGTGACCATTTCCTCGCATTTGCAAGTGTGAAAAACCCCCAGCAGGAAACGTAAGCTACATGTAGGTCAGCGATATCTGATTTGCAAATGAATCGTTTGAGTTGAGTCTTTAATCTCTTTGTTTTTTTTGTTTTTTTGAATCTGTCAAACTAGTTCACAAAAAAATTTACTTTGCAAATTTTGAATCACAAATCTGAGTCTATTTCTACAATGCATTATGAATCTCCATTGAGTCGTGCAAGAAGAGTTCCCACCAGTAAAAAATGTATTAGTCTGTGTTTACGGACATTTGCTTCGTTTTTTTTTTTTGGATCACGAATTATGAAAGGTTATCAAATGCTACTGAAGACATGAGTGATAAGAAATTGTACTGTGATGAATTGTCCTGCCTTTTTGTCTATGTGTGCTTTCAGCTGTTTTTAATGGTTTTTTGTTTCTACTGAAGACATGAGTGATAAGAAATTGTACTGACAAAAAAAATACACAGATTTCACGCAAATATTTGTGTGCACACATGCTTAGTGAATGTGGCCCAGTGTCCTGGCAGAAATTTAACAGTACTTTTTTTCTTTTTATGAACATTTTCTTCAACCATAAAACACAATAAAGTGCAATGCATAATTCAAAATACATAAAACATCTTTAAAAACCTATATGGAAAATTCCTTCATGTTTACACAGTATTTTTTATGGACTTTTTTTTAGAATGTAGTGTTGCCTAACAATTACAAAACACTATACATTAAGCAGTCCATCCAGGATTTTGCGATCACTGAATTTATCACAAAATCAAGCAAACGCCACAATTTTGACAAGAGCTCACAAATCTTTATAATTGCCACAGATTTTCTGCAAATTTTGGGCTTAGACGTGTCCCGTGACATCATCGCAATGTGCATTCAGTCAAAGAAAGGTTACAAAAATGGAATGAACAACCTTGCGTTCTCTTCATGTCCGATTGAAAAGAGCTACATTGGAGAAGCAGAAGCATTCACATTCAGCGCAGAATTCTGCTAAAGCTAGATATCAGAACAAACGGCACTGATGTGCAAGCCAGGAAAAACATTGTTCAATAAACAAATCACCACCATTCACCATGGATTTAACAGTAAAACTACAGGAACAGCTTGTGGCAGAAATGGTCTAATGTTTTTGTGTTTTTGTGTTTTTAAATGCCTGACAACTTTTCTCAGCACCTCAAAGCTTTAAGTTTTACTGAATTTGAAGGTTATTTTTAATATGATGACATTATTTGTTCATCCTTCAAAGTTTGCCCCCATTTACAAAACTAAAAGTTTCTGATGTAGAAAAGCAAAGATTTATTTAAAAATAAAAAAGACATTAAATTACCACTAGTAAATGACTGCAGAGAAGTACTTATAGGCTTATTAGCCATTTCCACTCCCTAATATATATTTCTTTGTATTTATTCAATTATATTTAGACATTATGAATGACACTAAAAAAAGTAAATTTTACCTGCATCTCAACTACCCAGACAGCACAAGTACATCTGTAAGACGTCTGCTAAAGATCTGGGAATCATCTGCTTTGTACTCTGATAAACGTCTCAGAAGCAGTTTTACATGCATTCTAATAAAAGTCTATTTGACATCTGACAGGAAACATCTTAGAGACGTATTGCAGATGAGCAAACACTCTAAAAATACACCTTGCATATGTTAATGCAGACAACAAATAGACATCTCCAAGATTAGGGTTATGTGCGATTAGGGTCCTTTACTGTCAGTTGCTGGTGCCACTTTCTGTAGAACTTAATGGCACTGGTGCTTGTGTCCTCAAATGTTAGTCTGGAGCCCTACAATGGTTGTCGAAGTCAGACAAGTCAAAACAATGTTAGAAGAATGTTGTCTGTGGTAAATTGTCACTGCAAAACAATAAGAAATGCTGCAAATATCACCGCAAATTTTGAGAAAAGCCGCAGCAAAATCAGTCATTTTAGGTTGCAAAAATCAGAAAAAAGTCCTGCGAAATCCTGGAGGGACTGATTAAGTATATGGTGATTTGATGCCTATCAACCTTATTTTACAAAGTGGAAGCTGTTTTCTTTGAAGGTGTGAGATTAGCTGCTCTAAATAAATAACTAGAAATATAAAAAGTGCAGTGAAAGAACTTGTACTACAAACTGTGCTTATGATTATCATAACAAATATAAATAATATGATAAATACTAAGTCATGAAACTCTTCCATGCTGCTGACTGATTGTCTTGTCACCGGTTCTCCAGCAAATCTATTGTTTCTTTCTCTAAAGCTCAACTTTATATTCTGATGAAGCTCAGCCCTCTTCCTCCCCAGCACCACCTGTCTAGATCTGCTACGGGGTTCTCTTTTATCATACAATTTTGGGGTTCAGCAGAGCATGTCTTCGTACTTTGCTTTGCAGCATGTTTTCCCTTTCTGTATTTCTTTTGGTTCAACAAACGATTTATATTTATTTTTACATTTATGTTTACATTTATATTGCCCATTATTAAAATGTGTTACAAACTACTGACTGAAAATCATGTCATGACTAAAATACTAGTTTGCAAAATCAAGCAGCATAACAAGCTAAAAATAACTGGAAGCGAATTACACCGGAAGCCTCGCACAGTTACAAATAGCTGCACACGCTCTCACATTTAAAAAGTGATGGATACACTGACTCTAAGATCCTCCATGTGGGTGCTCATTGAAGTGAGCAGTCAGGCCAAAACACATGCTTGGCACATGTCTCTCATTACACACAACCAGTTAAGCTGGAATGCTTTTTATTTGCTCATCCCCAAATGTTTGAGGTCACAAGGTGGGCGAGTGCATGTGCTTTCAGTACACAAGGCCGCCAGACCGCTGCATACCAAAGCTGAGTGGCTAAGCAAAAGCGTTAGCGCCACAAACATGTGCATCCAGAGCTGTTATTAGGGTGAAAGCAGCAATATTCCTGTAAAAATCCAAACTATCATTACCGTCCTGACCTGTCATTTTGAAATTATTTGAATAGATTGAGACAGTCATGCTGTCTCACCCCAGGGCTCTTCTGGCCTGCACAAATGGTGCTATATTGAGAGACCTCATGTGCCCTATGAGATATCTATTGGACAGATGCAGAGATAGATGCATAACCTTGAGAAAAGCCTGACCTCAGATGACTTCCTTTAGAGTTAACCTCCATTGACCATGGGAATGACTCCATGCATTGTTGAGAGAGCCATTGTGGTCTGTCAGATGTTGTTTCTCTAAAACAAAAGGGTGAACTCACAGTAAATAAGTCTCATTTATAAGTCTGCTTTGAATCAGCAATCATCAATAGGCTAGTTTTGAATCACCCAGGGCGAAGTGAAACTAAAACAATATTGAAGTGACTTTAAACTTTGGAGGCAAATAGTTTACATTAGCGGAGGTCCTCACAATTGAGAGCAGCTTGCAAGTGGTATCATTTTCTGATTGGACATAGGCGTCATGGGAATGTTTTAGGTGATAAAGTCGGCATGAAATAAAAATTCACCCTAAATGCATGTTTTTGATCTTATTGGGAACAATTCATCAATTCTTAATCAAAATTACTTTATCTTCTGGTGACAGATTCTCCAATCATTGTTTCCACTTAAATTCCACCCCTTTCTTACAATCAACTACAAGCTTACAGACCTTCGGAATCTGCCTCCATCTAATCAACCGCTGCGTTGAAACAAGACTCCACCCTACATTTTTCTTTTTCAATAATCTGTTTCCCTCAGATGTGGAAGCTTGTTTCTGCCATGGATAAAAAATGGGAATTAATTGGTAATTTATCTCACTTTTTTCCCCTCACAAACTTGCAAAATGGAGAAGAAAATTCAGAATTGTTTAAACTCACAAACTGAGAGACAAAAGGCAGAACTGTGAGCTAAAATGTTGTAATTACTTTCTTTGTCTTTTATTCCTTGGTGGATAAAAAATTGTGAAATGTTAACACAATTCTAAGAAAAATTATAGAATTGTGAGAAATATACAGAATTAGGCTACTAGAAAAAAGTCAGAATTCTGAGTTTTTATCTCACAATTCTGCTTTTTTTGTCCTCAGAAATGCTAGTTCATTCTAAGTTTATAAAGCAATTCTGAACAAGAAAAAGTCAGCAAGAGTTTTTTTTATTTTTTTATTTTTTTAAGTAAAGTGCGACTTTAAATTGCATGCAGATTTGAAAAAAAGAAAAATAGAGAGTAGCAAATCAACAAGTGATTTAGCAACCGTATTTCACACTTTTCATACAAGAAGGGTCAGTTTTTGGCGGGTCTCAGTTATCTTTAAATTTAAATTTTGTTTTCCTCCACATGGACCAACAGTATATATTTTTTTTACTTTAGCAAAACTTACTGAACTTTTATTTTGTAGATAATTCAAATCAGTAATATTCTAGTTATTTATTAAACCAAGTGTGTACTTTTGGCATTGTCAAATGCTAATTTTAGATCCAGCCAACAAAGCCTTTTATTTTGTACATACAGTAATAGTAAGATGTCAGAATGCTACAAATCACCAGCCTAATAATAAGAGTAATAATAAGGTTCTCGTTGTGACATATTGTGCCAGTTGTATGTGTGACACTGCTCCAGTTCTGACATTTCATCCCATCGAGTTCCTAGCATGGTTTGGATGAGGCGCTACAGGCTGGCGAAAACGTTTCTGTCCTGAGGTGACCCACATGATGTTATTTTCAGTCTAAACATATTTAGCTCTTACCCATGGAGCTCATTCTACTTGGCAGTAGAATTTCTTGCTCATTGGCAGTTTCTTCTATCCGTCCTAATAACTGAGGACCTTTGTCTCACTGCAGTAGATAAAAAGAGTGCTGAATTTACCCACTATTGTTATGCCCTCCTATGATGGTCACCATCCTATTTTTTTACAAATTATTGCACTAAATAGTCAGAGGAAAATACTATGCAAACTATGCAATGGTGCTTATGCAATGTCATTTAATCCTATCATAAGCTTTGAGTCTTGAGTAACTCCGCATTCTCCACATTAATATTTGTCTCATTGAAAACAAACAGAAATTAATATTTTATTAGAACATCACATAAGGAAATGGTCTAAGCAGATTATAAGAATCGAGTCTATGTGGTGTTAATAAATAATTTAAAAAGATATGAAATGCTACTTTACTCTGTCTTAAGTAAAGAACATTTCTCTTAAAGAGCTCAAAGTTTCACTTGACTGTTGAATGAAAGTGTCACCTTGGGTAGTTTTAAGAGCATGACACAAGCAAAATGTCACACGGATCTGACAAGCATCTGAATTCTGCCCTTTCAGTCTTGGCAACAACAATCATGCTCTGAAAGAACTGCCTCTAAATGCATTTCAAGATGCAAGGTGACTTTGTGCCAAATAACATTTCATAAACCTATCTAAACATGCCAAAATGAGATACAGCAATAATACAAACTTGTGATATGAGATGACCACTGAAAACAAAGATATTATAAACAAAACAAAAAAATCTATTTACAACAAGAGATGATGGAAACCACTAACAATTTTCTGGGGCTAAACCCATTTACACCAAGTGTAACATAAGTTTTCATCAAGAAAATGTTCTAGTTCCAATTCTATATGCAACTCATCTAACAATAAGGATTTAAAATTTTTAGTTTATTTAGACTCCTTTTGTGTTAAACCCATATGTCTTTCTTCTGTAAAACACAAAAGTAAATAATTTACTGAATATCAGGGGGGGTGATTTTAATACAATGGAAGCACATTGTGACTCATTTTAGCATTTAATAATGCACCCAAGAGTGTCAGCAAACGTTTCCACAAAGCTAGCCATATAATTTTCAAGAGAAATTTACCATGAGTCACGATTTTCCAAGTAAAGTTTACCACGAGCTTGTATTGAATTCATCCAACCAGATATTCATTCAATTATCCTCTTTTGTGTTCTGCAAAAGAAAGAATGTCATACTGTAAATAATGACAGAATTTTTAACTTGCTTTAATAACAGTACAAAATTCACCTGCTAAAAAGTTGTCACTTTCTTGGAATGGAAAATGAAAAGTAAATCTATTTATGATTTACCAAAAAAAAAAAAAAAAAAAAAAAAAAAAAAGGAGAGATATCACCCAGAAGCATATGTTGTTGCATTTGAATTAAAAACCAATGCAATGCAATGCATTTATTGTAAAATAAAATAAAATTTCAAAGCATTGTGACTTTTTTCCATTCGTTTGAAACTTTTTGTTATGAAGGCCATAGGGATAAATCTTGTGTCGAGAATTCATGTTCACTGTGAATGGCCTAAAAACAATTTATTAGCTAGTAATATTGCTAATAAGGTTCTGTCTATTTAAGACACTGTCACTTCTTTCCTCTCCTTTGGAATCCTGAGTAGAAATGTCCACACAGATCCATTCCTGGGAAAACCTTTCATCTGCTTACAAGGTTTCCACATGTTCCCTGCGATGGCGTACTCCAGAGTCATGGTGCGGTTTAATGTAAACACAGAGTCCCCTCTCACTACAGCAGTGAACAGTGCCCCTTTGCTGTTCCCATAGTGCCCAGGCATTGACGTCCACTGTCCAGTGGTGATGTTGTAGCAGTCCATCAAACAACGCAGGAAGTCATCTTGGGGTCCATTGCGTATGACGTAGAGGTTGTCCCTGTGGGCCACCATGCAGTGTCCGTAGCTCTGATGCTTCAGAAGTGTACTCACCAGAACCCACACATCCTGGTTTGGGATGTATTCGTAGATTTCATTAACCTCCATTGGCTTCCACAGACACACAAAAATTCGGCTCATAGCTTTGGTGCATGCAACCCCAGCGACCGGTCGAGGTAAAGGTGCTGCAAAGCTCCACTCCTTTGTGGAAACATTATATATCTCAACCGAGGACATGGTGGTTCTTCCAGACTCTCCTCCAATGGCGTAGAGGCAACCTTCTATCCCAATTAGGGTGAAGTTGTACCGTGGCTGTCTGGGACCTGGCAGCAAACTCCAGGTGTTGGTGACAACATCATAGCAAAAGCTAGCATCGACAGGTATCTTGTCAACACCGTGCACACCTCCAACAACGTAGAGTTGGTTGTCCAAAACGGTCAAACCAGCCAAAGAGGTGCTGGCTTCCACTGGCAAGGCAGTGAGGACCTTCCATTCTTCATCATCCTCATCAAGGTAACATACTGTCCTCGTGGCGGCAAGAGGAAGCTCATCCACAGAGCATGTGGAGTGTGAACCCACAGCCACAAATGCACTAGGAACCAGAGACTCCACATGTTCAATCAGCTCCTGAGGAAGTTTGTTCAAGGACTCTTGCAGGTCACGATACATATTGCGGATGAACTGTGCCGAACTCTCACGGAGTTCCAATAAGCCATAGATGGCACAGGCTTGGTACATGAGCAGGCAGTTGTCGGAGTTGAGAAGATCCTGAAGATGCCTTGCAAGAGGTTCAGCCTGGAAGAAAGCAGCACATTCAATGGCTTCCAAAATCTCCTCACCATTCAGAATAGGTCTCTCACCACTGGCCACGGCCAGCATGATTATGAACCCTTGAGCTTTAAGGTTCCTCAAGTGAATCTCTTCTTGATGGCACTCTACCATCCCAGATCTGTAAAGTGCCCTGAAGTATTCGCATTCTCTTAGCAG
Source organism: Cyprinus carpio (assembly GCF_018340385.1). Lineage (NCBI taxonomy): Eukaryota > Metazoa > Chordata > Actinopteri > Cypriniformes > Cyprinidae > Cyprinus > Cyprinus carpio. Next base: position 14,341,235 of record NC_056621.1, on the reverse strand, counting down.
TAGAGACTTGTTTGTTTCAAAGACACTGTCTCCAACTCTTACCTTGACAGTATCCATATCTAGCAGCCTGCTTGATCATTGGTCCTGTGCTGTTTGTTTTTAAATACTCAGTTGTTTAAAACACAAGACATTTAGTTTTAACGGTGAGCAATTGTCTAGAAAATATACATCAAAACTCTAACCTTACCCTGGCATTTACACTGAAATGTCCCTCGCGTGTCAGTTAACAAAACTGTCCTCCCTCCAGCTGGCACATTTATGTGCTGGGGTCCGGTTTTGTGACTAAGATAGCACTGCCTATAGATAGTAGCAGTGTCTCATGACAGACATTACAGAAATGAGCAGTGGCTTGAGTGAGGAATAACATACTTATTCATAACACTTTTAAGGTCAATGATATGAATTACACTACATCTATGATTAATTGTGCTGATTGGTTGTTTGTTCTTGCTGGCGGCAGTGTGATTGTATCCAACAATTCAGTTAACTCCAGCTGCTAGATTCTTAGAGTTTTTATATTGAGGGATTTTAGAGGCGCTTACTAAGACACAGCTTGTGCTATGTATGTGAATGATACATCAAATTGCGTGGCTTACGATTGGATATTTAAAGAGATAGTTCACCCTAAAATAAATTTGATGTTATTTTACTCATCCTCAGGCCATCCAAGATGTAGGTGACTTTTTTCTTCAGTAGAACAGTAAAGAGAACAATTTTCACTGAAAATGTGGTCCTTGGTGATTCTTAAAATGCAAGTCAACAGCTGCCTGTTTTTAAGAATTAAAAAAAGCGTATCAAGGAACACAAAATTCAAAAGTCTTATGAAGTGAAATGATCGGTCTGTGCAAGAAACTGAACATTATTTACAACTGTTATTTGCAACCATCCTTTAAAAAATAAGATGGAAGACAAAAGAGATGTAAATCTCAACATAAATCTCACTGATTTATGCTGAAGGAGTGACACAAATGGTGTGCCATATCAAGGGCATATAATGACCCAAGTGTCCATCCACACATTTTTATCCAAATTTTGGGATAGTGTATAAAAATGCTGGATGTAAACACCAAGGTGCACATAAAATTCCAAAATGCACAAACACTTTTTAAAGTGGACTTAGAAAAGCTGAAAAGAAAACACAGTTTGTTATGGGCTGTATGAGTTTGAAACTGTGTCATCAAGCAAGCTGTTTCAATTTGCAACTGGTTTCTACATAGATAGCTAGCTATTTGAATAAGACCACCTCTGAGCCATATACAGAGTCCAAGGAAACAATTCACATGTCTTGTGTTGACATCCCCAGAGGAAGAGAGGGGTGGAGTGAGCAGCAGCTCATTATCATTTAAAGAGTCATGCACCGAAATGAGCAGCTGTGAGCAGAGCTGTTTTTGACAAGGTAAAAATGGTGTTGTTTAACATGACCATTGAGGAATTTTAAAGACGGTTACATGAGTAGTTACACGAGTAAGTTTTCAGGAGTTATGATATTACTGCGCTGAGGTCGAATTGTTGCGAAGTGCTCTTCCGCCATACATTATAGTTATAATTTTTTCCGCTTAGAAAATCGCCACGTTTTATTTTGTGCCTCCATACTTACTCGTGTAACTACTCATGTAATCGAGTTTAAATAGGGAAAACATGGAAGTGTTTGGTGGCCTCTAAATTCATCCCTGTTTGGATTCTAAGGAATGAATGGTGCTAAGCTAAACGCTAGTATAGTGGCGCCGCACGCTACAGCGCTTGAGTGCATGCACTGAGATGGGAGAGGTTCGCATCAACTCATCTAAGTTGAGGGAAGAACATAGTGGAATATGGAAAAACATGGCGTTTTCCTTTAAGTGTCATCAGTTTGCCAAAAGGAACACAGAACATTTTCAAAACATTTACATGTGGTAAGGAGCAGGTGTACATTTCTTTCGTACCAAATAACATTTTGAAAATATGCACACTTTCATGAATCTGAAAATTTACACCAGAACAGCTTTACAAACGATTTACACAAAAACTTACTCTGCTCATGTTTCATGAATGAGGCCCAATGTGTGCACAATTTACTAATTGGTTACCTCATTATAAGTAAATATTGAGCACGATTTGGTAATTCGTTACCTCAGTGTAAGCACATTGTGTGCACAATTTACTCATTTGTTACCTCATTTTAAGTCAATTTTGAGCACAAGTTACTAATTCTATCCTCGTTTTAAGTATATTTTGAGCACGATTAATTTGTTACCTCATGGTAAGCACATTTTACTTATTTTTTTACCTCATTTAAGCACTGTGCACACAATTTACTAATTCATTACCTCATGTTAAATACATTTTGAGCATGAATTACTTATTCGTTACCCCATTTTAAGTACACTTTGAGCATTTACTGATTCATTACCTCATTGTAAGCACATTTTACTAATTTGTTACCTCGTTTAAAGCACATTGTGTACACAATTTACTTATTCGTTACTTTATTTTAAGTTAATTTTGAGCACAATTTACTAATCATTACCTCATTTTAAGTTATTTGTGAACACAATTTACTAATTCATTACCTCGTTGTAATCACATTGTGCGCACAATTTACTAATTCTTAACCTCGTTTAAAGCACATTGTGCATATGATTCACTATTTCATTAACTAATTTTAAGTAAATTGTGCTCACAATTAACTTAAAATGAGATAACGAATAAGTGAATTGTGTGCCCTTACCTCATTTTAAGTTAATTGTTAGCACAATTTATTTATTCATTACCTTGTTTTAAGTCAATTTTAAGCACAATTTAGTAATTCGTTACCTCGTTGTAAGCACATCATGGGCACAACTTACTAATTTGTTACCTTGTTTAAAGCACATTGTGCGGACAATTTACTAATTTGTTACCTCATTTTAAGTTAACTGTGAGCACAATTGACTAATTTGTTACCTTGAAGTCACATTTTGTGCACAATTTACAAATTTGTTACCTCGTTTAAAGCACATTGTGCACATGATTTACTAAATGAAGATCTCTGAGAAATTTTAATTTGTCTTTAAAAAAATTAAAAATTTAGTTTACTTTGCTATTGTGAGTCCATCTTGAAGACTTCATCAGAGTGGTTCAACATTAATGTTTTGTTGAGATTTAGCTCTCTATCACAGTAGATCAGACACAGCAGAATACATCCCAACATGGGTCCACTCTCTGCTTTAATAAAAGGTAATTAACCCTCCTGCAGTGCAAGTTATGAGGTAATTGCAGGTCAGTGTTCATGCTGTGAGGCTTTCATATCTCTATGAGAGATCAACCTGGGTTACCCAGAGTACTCAGATTCATTATCTACACGCACCTAGACATGGGGGCTCAGCGGGCACCCTCATGGCGTTACTATGGAAACCGTACCGTCTGACTCTGCCTTGTCTGTCTTGAGCATCAAGAATTCAACCCCAGTCTGCCTAAACGCTTATAGCACTAATAGTGTCTGTGTGACTATTGAACTTTGACACATACACACACACACGGGACACTGAATATAACCACACTCACATGTCCTAGTCCTTCACAGCTGCTTGTAATGTGAATTTGCACTTTAAATGGCCACACGTGATGAGGACAGTGGAGACACTTGAACCATGTGACCTTTTTTACTCATTCAACTATTGGTGATAAAAATGATTAATAGGATGAACAAGATTGGCTGCAAAAGACACGATTAGAATCAGAGTCTAAAATTAACAGCACATGCTTTAACTAATGTGAGCTGAATGTATAACATATTAGTAAAACAAAGGGAACAGCTTGATTTCTAACCATAACAAGTCAAAAGGTCAGCATGTGTTTATGTTTCCCGTGCTGAGTCATGGTGAGCCATGTGCTGGACCATGTGATCTCTTTGTTTTGATCATGTGATGGCAAACCCAGTGGGAGCAGGGCTAGGTAACAGGTTTCGGGCAGGATTGTTTTCAGTGTTGTAACCTCATTGTGTAAGTTGGCTATTATGAAAGCCTGCAGCGAATGTCCCGGACAGATCCAGAAAATTCCAATTCTGCTGTTTATTCCCCGTTTCTCTCAGTGGAGTCACATGTACAAGAATTAAAAGGGAATTTCACACAAAAAATTACCATTCTGTAATCATTTACTCACCCTTATGTAATTCCAAACCTGTATGACTTCCTTTCTTCTGTGGGACACAAAAGAAGATATTTTGAAGAATGTGCTGGTTGCACTTACCCATACATCTTTGAAAAGCCATTATATTCAGAAATAAAGTTATATAGGTTTGGAACAACAAGTCGGTTTTAAGTTGGGAACAGGGAACTATTTTTAAAGCGGTGCTACTATCTAATGTTAGGTTTTATCTTTCTCTTTCACAGCTTGTTTTATCCAATAAATAAGAAAGCGAGCAAGGCAACCTAAAGAAAGGGAGCTTGAAATATCTTCTTTGTGTGGGTTACAATAGCTGAGTCAGGCATCTCATTAAATCCTATAATTTTATCTAAGAGCAGAGGAAGTGAATGGAAGAGTAGGAGTGAACTGAGAGAAGTGCGTCTGACTTCTTCAGAGAAAGAGAAAGGGTGAAAAGGTCCAATCAAGTGTGTTGTGCAACCGGCTTGATGTTATAAAAGCACACTGACTGAAGTACAAAAAACTAAGATCAAAGAGCGACCAAAAACTCACCTCAATCAAAAACGGATCAATCACAATTAGAAACCACATCTACTACGGCGTAAAAGAAACGACCGTACACATCCAAAGAAAGCACAAGCGTAGAATGCTTTAAAGAAAGTGTGTGGGAGGATATAAAGATAGAAGGTGAAACGCTCTATCAAAAGGAGAGATCGTGTGTTGTTGTTCCCTACCAAAACACATACTGGGACCTCTGCAGGAACCAAACCACATCAAACCGTTGTGTCAGTTTGATTCCCAGCTGCATAAAGGAGTTCGTGACTTCCACAGCCCACTACAAAGAGGGTAGAATGAATGCTCTGCCAACGGTAAAGAAGATGTGTACAGTCAGTCCACGACAGCAAGACCTACAAAGCACATTCGGCAGGGCACTTGAAACATGACGGAATGTGTTTTTGGCGTTCCGTTTGAGTAACGATGCCACCTGCTTCTTTCCGCAAGTGACCTCTGAATGAATGTTAAGCTGCCCAAATGCTCAGATCTATGTTTCTGAGCTCCTACAAAGTCAATACAGCAATTGACAGCCTCTTTACATTAGGTCTCTATGGCTAAACATTGTTTATGCAAGGTTCTTCTGAGGGTTGACTGTCTGTTCCTTATTCTAATTTTGCTCATTTGTAAAATTACACCCCTTAAATGCTCAAGAGTTAATCATTCTAGCTCTTTAATTAACGAAACAAAGTCATAATCATGGACCCTTGATGACTGTGCTAATTTCTCCATTGATTAGCAGAGGAACTAAACAGTGGGTCGCTTTTTAATTGCCATCTGCTTGACTGGCGTTTTGGAGTGACAAGCAGATGACAGTGGGAGACGACCCCGGGGTCTTCACAATAGTGGCCAAAAATCTATGCCCGCCTCCCTCCCACCACAAAGAACAGTTTCTATAAATAAATCACACCCCCTCCCACCGAACAGAATGTATAGTTTAAATAAATAAATCAAATAAAAATGATTTTTAATAAATAAATTAATTAATTTACAAATTAAATAACTGTACTTATATATTTAGTTTTTTTTTTAGATTTTTTTTATAGATGTTTGAATAGATAATTTAATTTATTGATTTGATACTTAAATAAATATATAAATAAATTTCAATTATATTGTATGAACTTGCATGCATAATTACAAAATTTGATTTCTTTTTTCAAAATGTAACAAAATTTCATGTATATTGCCAGAATCTTTTCATATCTAAAATAAATAAATACAATCATAGTTATATTGCAAGAACTTACTTTTTTTAACATTTAAAATAAATAAATACACACATACACAAATAAATACACTCAAACAATTGGTGCAAGATTTATTTTGAAACAATTTCACTCAGAAATTACAGACAAATTTAACAATAATTACAAAGTAATGGCAAGCAACACACACAAAGTATGAAATTTTGAAATAAAACGAGTTTGGTATTTTGTATGTTGTAAAACATACTTAGTAACAAACTCCAGTAATCTTACAATCTTACATACAATCTCTACATACAATTCCAATTATATTGCCAGAACATGAATGTTTAAATGTTTAAAAAATTTTGTACACAAATGTTCGTGTACATATTTAAGTTTCAGTTGATGGACTAGATAAATAAATAAAATAAATAAATAAAAAAATCTAAAAATTCTCTCATGTTTAAAAGCATCCCAGTAAGGATGGTTTGGTTACGTTATCATTTATATACATATTTTGTTGACTTTACTATTATTTTACATTGTGTACTAATAACGAATGTGGAGGTGTGTCGAAATCTGTCAGGCAGTGTAAATGTCTTGGGAAAGTAATAAAACTCCTCTTTGTTTACACATCCACACTACTAGTGTCAATAGAATTGATTTCCTACAAGTCAGGCTGACAACAATTGTTAATTGTACCACTCTGGGGGATGCAAATACACAATTCATTCATCTTTAAAGAGATTCATTCCCAATCGCACGCATTAAAAAAACAACAGCGCGTCCCAATACATACATTCTCATATATCGTTTACTACCTCTTTTGATTACTGTTACATGTTATGTGCATTATAAACATTGAGCTGTCACCCTGGTGTAGTGTTTAAGGGGTGGGCTGAGGATAGTGGGGGGTGGGGGTGGGGGGGTAGAAGCACTCTAGATGTGACTGTCAAATTGATTGACAGTTAAATTAAGGGCTAAAACAAAAGAATCAATGTCTCTTAGTGCATTTAATGCGAGATGTCAGATGCTTCAGACCATTGAGCATCAGTGTGTGAAAGAGCATTTTCATTGGCTGGTGTAAGCCAAGTAAACTGAGGAGGGAGTCAATTCAAAAAACTTTCAGTATTGATTAAATTATGAAAATGTCTCTATATTATGATGTCAAGCAGAAAGAAAAGCTGTGTTAATTTGTTGTAAGATAAGAGAATTATTCTCTTTGAAAATACAGGAGACAATAACATGTACACAACTGTTCAAAAGTTTGGATTCTGTAAGATTTTTTTAAACATTATTGAAATAAGTCTCTTATGCTCACCAAAGCAGCATTTATCTAATCAAACATTTTGAAATATTATTACAATTTAAAACAGCAGTTTTCTCTTTGAATATATTCTACAATGTAATTTATTTCTGTGATGCAAAGCTGAATTTTCAGCATTATTAGTCTTCAGTGTCACATGATCCTTCAGAAATCATTCTAATATGATGACATCTGTAGAAACATATTAGGGATGCAGAAGTATTATGATTCTGACTGATACCAGAGAGCCGATAATTATTATTATCATGCTATGATCAATAACCGATAAAGAGCCGATATCAAAATTTCTTAATTTTATACTATTTAATCCAACTAAATGAAAAATAAAACACTAAAAACTAAAATCAAGCATCACAACAGTTTAATGTGCATTATAAAAAAATGTTTGCAAAGAATAACAGTGTTTTTAAATTATTGTTTATATTTTTCGATATGGTGTATATATATATATATATATATATATATATATATATATATATATATATATATATATATACACCATATCAGCCAATGACAATAAACTAAAAAAAAAAAAAAAAAAATCTAATAACCGATATGGTACCGATATTGTGCAACAATGATAAATGTCATAATAAAAAACAAAGCGGCTTACAGAGCTAAAGAAATACTTATCACTCTCAAAAACATAGATTTGTTACTAGTTAACACGGTAGCTGATTCTCTTATATTCTATAGATCAGCAGAAATGGCATGCAATGCATGTTCCCTTTCTCTGCTTCCTTCATCCTCAGATGTGATATATGAGCAGATACATCCATCCTTCTGGGGCAAGAGATAAAAGAAAGTGTGCTCAGAGTGTGACAGTGTTATAAGAGCAGACCAAGCTTTCTTTTGGGAGAGCTTGGAGTGACCTACATTCGACAGCCCCCAGTCATAACACTGCAGGATCATGTGACTGCTGCCCTCAGTCAAAACAATAACATGAGGAGCAGCGGCTAAGGCTGGGGGCGGGGCTCCGGGATGCTTGCGTGCTAGCGGAGGCTTTGATGTCCTAACGCTTTGCAGGTGCTGAGAGAAGATGGCTGGGTGATAAACTCTCTCTTTACATGGCAACCACAAAAACACAACTGCTTCTTATTTTGGGGGGAAAAAAACTAGCAAATGTGGGACAGGAAACTTTAATACGAACAATTTTTGGTGTCAGGTTTTCATGACTCAACAGATTTCCTCATTGTGTTAGGTTGATGTAACTTATATGACACTGTTAAAGCAGTAGGGACCAAGGAGATCTTAAAGGAACAGTTCACCATTTACTCATCCTAATGTCCAAATTGTGTGGAACACAAAAGAAGACTTTTTGAAGTATGTTCATGCTGCTCTTTTACATACAACAAAAGAATGTTGTTGTTTTTAAATCATTATGAATCATCAAATCTCATTTTAATCAACTGATGTGACGCATTTCAGAGGGAAACAGGACAAAGAACATTCAAGATTCATTTCTGAAAGTTTCTACATGATGATGTCAGAAGGCGGAGAAAGTTAAAGGATTAAGAGAAGCTTTTCAAAGAATTCGTCATTTTTTAATTTATATTTTTTATTTGTATTTATAAGTAGTCTCTTATAAGACTTTAAAAATACAATAATATTGTGAAATGTTATTAAAATTTAAAATGTTTTCGATTTAAATATATTTTAAAATGTAATTTATTCCTGTGATCAAAACTGAATTTTCACCATCATACTCCAGTCTTAGATGTCACATTATTCTTTAGAAATCATTCTAATATGCCGATTTGCTGCTTAAGAAACATTTCTGATTATTATCAATGTTGAAAACACTTGTGCTGCTTCTTATTTTGGTGGAAACCATTACAATTATTTTTTTCAGGATTCTTAGATAAATAAAATAGAATTTTCCTGACACAATGGAAAAGTCTTAAAATTGTCATTTTTTATTCAATTTAATGCATCATCACTTAATTAAAAAAGTTTACTGTCCCCAAACTTTTGCATGGTATTATATTAGGCAAGTATTTTTATTTTATTTTTTTATTTTTTCATTTTAGCTTCAAGGATCAAACACTCAACCAACTAACAATAAAAATCAATAACTTAAGTAGAACATTACTAGTATAACAAATATTGGTTTAATATGATGCAACCCAAGCTTACTAAAGTTTCCGCATAAAGTCTTGGTAATTATCAACCCTTTCTAAAACAGATATTTGGATTACATTGACTGAAAAGTCACAGCTCAACATGTTTCAAGGTCCAAGTGACACCATTTGCATTTTGCTTGTCTTGTGTTTGCCAACTGGCAGTGATGGTCCTTTATGAATGATGCACTCTCACTAAAAAAGTGCCAGGATTTGGTAGAAATCAGAATGTGTGCTGTCTGACCTTGTGCTGACCTCTGATGTGACAAAAGGAAGTATAGGCACAGGTTGACCCTCTATAGGGTTTAATTACTTTTATGCTTTAGGTGTAATACGCTGTAATGCTGCACTCTAGCATATTGTCTATTTGTTACCCAACGCTTCACACCCGTATGTCATCTGATTGGACCGTTTTCCTAGAATGCTTTAATCCATGGAGATTAAAAACCCTAATTTAATGCTCCAAACCCACCTGTTTAAAGTGCAAGAGTCTTATTTCTCCATTTCAGTGTGTAGTCTGATTTCTCCATTTCTGAAAAAATCAGTTCCTTGAATTATGTCCCCATGAGGTTATTCTGGTCACAGTGTCTGCAGAATAAATAGTAATCCAAACAATATATACATATATACATAAATATTAACCATGCCTCAACAATGTAATGGCTTTGAATCATCTCCATTTGGGGGCTTTTCTTAACAAATATTGGAACACGTTATGCCATTATGTGATTAATTTAATTAATTTCCATATGTTAATTAATTGAAACACATAATTAATTACACTTTTATATAAATTGACAGCTTTAGTTTCTATAAATAAATACAAAATTTGTCCCACAATATACATTTCAAAATAATATAAATTATTTTTTATTTATTATTATTTATTATAATCTACTTATTATATTTATTTATTTATTTATTTATTTATTTATTTATTTGGGAGAAATAATAAATGTTTTTAACTAATTATGATTAATTTAAATAATTAATGGAATAAGTTCATTAATTAACACAATTTAATTTACATTTACATGTGTATTTACATGTTTTAATTGTTGTACAGATCTAGTTTCTATAAATAAATAACAAAACTTGTCACACAATATATATTTCAGAATTATATGGTGGAAAGAGTGTGGGAAATTCATACATTTCTGAGAGGCTACATAACATTTTTTTTTTTTTTTTGATTATTTCAATAATTAATGGACTCAGTTAATTAACTGACACATAATTTAATTGCATGTTTTAATTGATTGATCGCTCCAAATAAATATGAAAATTTGTCCTACAATACATTTTTCCAAACTATATAGTCAAATGTATTTGGGTAAGAGTAAAATGTTATTTTTAAACATTAATAAGTTGTTATGTATTGACACATAATTCAATTACTTGTTTTAATTGATTTGCAGCTCTGGTTTCTTTAAATAAATAACAAAAATTGTCCCACAATACAAAATTATATAGCCAAAGGTATTTGGGAAATTAAGGGCCAACATGCCATTAAATTTAATCTCAGTAATTAATGGAAGTGAATTAATTGATGAATAAATTAATTGCATCTAAATTGATTGAATTGAATAAATCTTTAAATGAATCTCTTTAAATAAATCACTTAAGCATGCAAACACGTAAATTTAATTTTTCCCAAAATGTAAAACATGGTAATATGTATGAAAATGAATATACATTTATTTTCAGGTTTTGAAAAATCAAGGACAGCGTGTGGTTTGGAATGGGTGCATTTCAACTAATACATGTAATAGGTGATTATATTCTTCCTATCTTTGAATATGCTTTGGATTTGACCATATGTTCCAGACCAATGAAAATGTAAGTGATTGTCTAACCCTGCCCTCCAGTTAACCTCTGAAGAGGATTCAGAACTGTGCACTATAAGCCCCTCTAGTCAGCGAAAACAGTGGGGGTCTTTGTGATCAGTCCGATTAGACATGTAAAGCTGCATAATGCCACTTTTGCTACAGGTTATCAAATTTTCATCAGGAATACGTCAGACAGAGGCCATTATGACAGACCAAGTGCCAACAATAGTCCAGTGTAGCTGAATTTACTATGGTACGACAGACATGCCAGGATGTTAGGAATAATCAAGTATGAATTTAAACTCACCAACTAAATTACACACCGTGAATCCATAGAAGCTTTTTGTTCATTTGGACACATGTGTGCTTTGGCCTTACATCAGGTAACTGCTGAAAAGCTTGAGGGATTTCCCTCCTGATTGCTCCAGTGTGTCTCATAAAAGCTTCCCAAGGCCTTGATGTCCTTCTCAGGTATGACCTAATGAATCTGGCACGAGATGAAAGTGAGGATATGCTCTTTTTTCTGGGAAAGTAAGAAGAGAATGAATGGTGCACATTCACTGTCAGATGTAAGATGTTCAGTCATGGCTCATTATGTTTTATTCTTAGCACCCATTTGTAGCACTTTACATAAAGTGCAGTCGGAATTTATGTGTAATTGCACATTTAATTCATCTCGTTCTGAGATGTAGTTATTATTTTTGAGGCATTTTATGTAAAGGCTAAGAATCGATTTGACTGCAGTTTGATATCAGTGTCTAATGGGTCTGAGGCGCACAGCTGGAAATGAAGGAGTCTGTTTGCAGAGGCTGTCTTATCATATAAATTTTCATAACAACATTCATCCTCTATCACAGCAGGGGATCACTGTTTACCTTGTCTCCCTGTCTTTGAGACATCCTGTCTGCGTACTTCCATCAGCCTCTTTCCAAATTACCTCCTTAGATGAGCGAAATGATGAGGATTGATCTGGACAAAGAGATAATCCCAGAAAATAAATCTGCAAAGCTCCAGTCATATGCTTGATATAAGGATCTGCTCGCTTATTTTATGTAGACTGTCATATAATTTTATACTTTATATTCATGGAGTACTAAATACTTTATGATGTTACACCATGCAGTTAGCCTATATGATCATTTATTATGAATCACATGAATCTACTTTGTGACTTTCAGTGCCCTCACCAAATGCCTGGTTATAATGTACAGCAGAACTGTATGACTGTGTATATATGTATATATATATATATATATATATATATATATATATATATATATATATATATATATAATACACTGACACAACACTTAGGGCTTCACACACATGGACAGTCAGACAGACAGACAGTCAGGCAGACAGAGAGACAGACTATGAGAGACAGACAGACAGACAGATAGACAGACAGATATATATATAGACAGACAGAAAGACAGACAGACAGACAGTCAGTCAGACAGACAGACAGTCGAGACAGACAGACAGTCAGTCAGACAGTCAGTCAGACAGATAGACAGACAGACAGACAGTCAGTCAGTCACACAGACACACACACACACACACACACACACACACAGAGAGACAGACAGAAAGTCACACAGACAGTCACACAGACAGTCAGTCACACAGACAGTCAGTCACACAGACAGTCACACAGACAGACAGACAGACACACACACACACACAGACACACACACACACACAGAGAGAGAGACAGAAAGTCAGACAGAAAGTCAAAAAGAAAGTAGGTAGAACAGACAGTCACACAGACAGTCACACAGACAGACAGACACACACACTCACACACACAGACAGACACACACACACACACACACACACACACACACACACACAGTCACACAGACGGACAGAAAGTCACACAGACAGTCACACAGACAGTCAGTCACACAGACAGTCACACAGACAGACAGACAGACACACACACACACACACACACACACAGACAGACAGTCACACACACAGACGGACAGACAGACACACAAACACACACACAGTCAGACAGAGAGACAGACAGACACACACACACACACAGTCAGACAGAGACACACACACACACACACACACAGACAGATGGACAGTCAGACACACACACACACACACACACACAGACAGTCAGACAGACAGAGACACACACGCACACAGACGGTCAGACAGACAGACAGTCACACAGACGGACGGACGGAAGGACGGATAGATAGATAGATAGATAGATAGATAGATAGATAGATAGATAGATAGATAGATAGATAGATAAAAATAATAACAATGTGCTTAATTAATATTCATTATTCATAAACCAGTCAAAAGTTTTTGTACAGTAAGATTTTTAAAGTTTTTTTAAAGAAGTGTTTTTAATGTTTTTTCTGCTCACCAAGCCTGCATTTATTCAATCAAAAGTACAGCAAAATAAAAGTAAAATTTTGAAATATTTGTACTGTTTAAAATAACTGTTTTCTATTATATTTTAAAATGTAATTTATTCCTGTGATTTTAAAGCTGATTTTTTAGCATCATTACTCCAGTCGCATGATCCTTCAGAAATCAATCTAAAAGTTTGATTTGCTGATCAAAAAAAACATTATGTTGAAAACAGCTAAACAGATTTTTTTTCCAGGTTCCTTTGATGAATAGAAAGTTTAGAAGAACAGCATTTATTCTGAAATAGAAATCTTTTGTTACATTATAACATTATACATGTCTTTATCATCACTTCTGATCAATTTAAAGCATCATATACATATATAAATTTGTATTTTTTTTATTTTTTTGTGACAGGCGCAGTCTAGTAATTACAGATCCCTTCACCAACAACAATAAAAATAATAAGCTTTATTAATATTTCTTATTATTATAATAATTAATTGTTGTTGTTGCTAAAACCGCATTATTATTATTATTATTATTATTATACAGGCACAACCCAGCAATATTACCCCAATTAGTCACAGCGCAATTATATAAACTGTGCAACGTGGTTGGTCTTGTTATATAGCCTAAGCGCTATAAAGCAGGTATCCATGGGCGTCTCGCACTATTCACCAACCCACTATTTATCACTACTGATGAACGCTTAAACATTTACAGCGTTATTCTACATTTTATCACGCAGTATTTCTTCCTTCTTGAAACACTAAAGAATTTTGAGAAGGGCGTTTGTTTTTAATTTGATAGTAGTGCGTCTATCCGTCGCGGAGGGATCTGTGCGACGCGTCCAGCGCCCAGCACGAGAATTAAGAGTTAATACGGTCTCCCCGCTCTCTCTCTCTCACACACACAGACATATCAACCGAGCAGACCCAAAAGCGCAAACGTGTGCAGTTCTCTCTCACTATGGGTGCGCGGGGACATTTGTAAATAATTACCGGAGCTTGACACCTTTGTAGACGAGGAATCGAAATCGTTTTGCGATTGCTCGTGGGATTTTCGCGCGGAGTCCCACCAAAATATTGCATTTCTGAAGGGAATCCGCAGTTCTCGGTGAAGGACGGAGAGTGCCGGTGTTTCCCGGTCCGAAGCACAGTTACGCATCGCAAGGACTGAGAATCGTTTTGAGAAGGCGACAAACATGTTACTGTCCAAGTTTGGATCTTTTTCTCATATTTGCAGCACGACCAACATCGAACACTTGCCGGTGAAAATTCAACTTCAAGCAGGTAACGTTAGACGTCGTTCTTCAATATCACAAAAGCGATATACACTTTCACTCCGCATTTAATTGCGTGTTATTTATTTCTAATTTTCCACACGCGACGTATCCAGGCACGCGCCTTTCCGTGACCTGCGTATGGAGCCATTTTGTTGCCAACCGTGCATAGTACACGTTCGGTTTAAATCGCGTTTTTATACCAACACATTAACCCATACTGCTTCTCTCCTTCGTTTTACAGCCAAGACCGAAAGGGAGCCGTTTGACAAGGTTTATCATGTGGGCTCGGTGCTGGGAAGCGGCGGGTTCGGGACAGTGTACGCCGGTACTCGGATCTCAGACGCGTTACCGGTAAGCGTAGGCTTTGTTTTGGTGGCAGCACATGGCCGCGTTTGGCGCCACAGTCACGCATTCACACGCGCGATTTTCTCTTTTTGTCTCCAGGTTGCGATAAAACACGTCGCTAAGGAGAGAGTGACCGAATGGGGTACGATTGTAAGTAAACAAGCCTTTATTTACGTGTTGGTTTTCTTCTCATTGCTGGGTTGTTTCTAAAATGCGTGTTTGTATTCCAGAACGGCTCGCTGGTTCCACTCGAGATCGTTTTGTTGAAGAAAGTCGCGAGCACGTTTCAGGGGGTCATTAAGCTCATCGATTGGTACGAGAGAGCCGACGGCTGGCTGATTGTAATGGAGCGGCCGGAGATGGTGAAGGATTTATTCGACTACATCACGGAGAAAGGCGCGCTGGACGAGGACACCGCCAGGCGCTTCTTCAGACAGGTTTTGGAGGCGGTGAGGCACTGCTACAGCTGCGGGGTGGTTCACCGGGATATCAAAGACGAGAACCTCCTGGTGGATTTACGCACGGGAGACCTGAAGCTCATTGACTTCGGCTCCGGGGCCATCCTCAAGGACACCGTCTACACAGACTTTGATGGTGCGTCCTTGACTCTCACCCATCCTGCTCCGCATCGGCACACCTGCCGCTTCGAGTAAAAAGTATTTGATCCAGACTTGAGAAAAAAAAAATACACTCAATAATTAGCGCTAGTGTTAAAGAAATTTAAGTGTCTAAACTGAGTGTCTCACCTCTGCTGAAAAACAGCTTTGATGGTTTTATCTGGTCTGGTGGGGTTTCAAGAGGTTTTAGGCATTTGTTTTAGGGAAAATCAGCTGGAAACTGCCTTTGCAAGGCTAAAAGACCATCTTTAACCCATTAAGACTATCCTAGACCAGCAAAGTTTTTTTTAAAATTTTTTTTTTTTTATACACATTTCAATTAAGTGAAACAACATTTGAAACCTGAAACTGGATGACACTTTTTTTTTTTTCTTCTCACCTTGTTCACAACTTATACTATATATATATATATATGTTTTCAGTAAGATCCAATTCTCACTGGTTGTGTTATAAACTTAATACCTGTACACTTGTTTTTATGTTGTTGGAAAGAGACATTTATTTTCACAACATTCTTGCATTTTGAACTCATTTAATGTTACTTCATCCGTCGATTCTGAGAGATAAGTTAGTGGAGAGGATCAGCTGTTACTGCGTAGCATCTGTTTGTTGTGAAACCTGAGTTGCGGCACCACGTGATCCCATCACGGATCCCTGTTTTTGTTTGGTATCCAGGCGACTCCTAGCCTTCGGAGGCCTGTCACAGCACCCCTTGTGAAGGGGCTTTTGTTTGGGGAAGTGAGTGACTCATGCTGGAAGCATGTGGAGTTGCCATAGCTTGTGACTGTTTGTACCTGAAAGTCTCCCTTTTAGATCACCCTCCTGTTTCAGCTTGCTTGTATTTTTGGATCGAGCTGTTCTCTGGCTCACTGTGAGGCTGGAGGAGGGAGGAGAGTTAGTGCGAACGCCAGACCGCTGGCGCCCCCTCGCTAGAGTCAGCTGACTGGAGCGGCTCATTATACAGTGCTGCAGTGTAATCAAAATCGGCGCGTTTAACACCAAAACAAGGCGATTATGAAACGAGCGCTGATCATGCCAGAAATAAAAATCACAGAGTAGATTTCAGGACCAAATAAAAAGTGCGATCTTCATGGCTCGCAAATAGATGTTTTGTACGTCTCAAAGGTAAATTCTCACTGGATTGAAAACCAAATGTTTTATTTTGTAGGCACGCGAGTGTACAGTCCTCCCGAGTGGATACGTTACCACAGATACCACGGACGCTCGGCAACCATTTGGTCCCTTGGTGTCCTACTGTACGACATGGTGTGCGGCGACATCCCGTTTGAGCACGATGAGGAGATTCTGAGAGGACGGCTCTTTTTCAGGAGAAGAGTCTCTCCAGGTGTGTTCTGAACCAGAGATACCCCAAACCAGGGGCCAAAACTGACCCATAATGATTTGGCTCTCCATGCCATATCATAAAAGGAATGGGAAAAATGCCATTAAACAATATATTTATTTCTAATTTATATTTTTGTTATTTTTGCCTTGCAAAAAGTTAAATTAATTGATTGTAAACAGTCCAGACTTTGATTTTTAAACCCTTTTGTGGATGAGGAGTTTAACCTTTCTGGCTTTTTCTTTCTGTTTATCAGTGTGTCAGCAGCTCATCAAATGGTGCCTCTGCTTGAGACCCTCCGACCGGCCCACTTTGGAGCAGATCTTCGAGCATCAGTGGATGTTAATGGAGGAAAGCCCGAAAGCAGAAAGCGGCGACATCACACTTCACTCCATCAGCACAGAATCGGGCAAAGAAAGCCTTTGACGGATGCGGGGACGGCGAGTGAATGGACTCTGAGACCTTTTTGCTCTTGTTTCCAGTCTGTTGGTTATCAGGACTTCGGTTTATGTTGTATAAATGTCTTTTTTTTTGGTTGTTTTTCTTGCTAAGGGTGAGTTGTTACCCGTAGGGATTGCGTGAGCAGCAATGCTAGTGATCCTTTGATCTTACTGGTTGCTCTTATAGAGCTTGGACATTATTTTCCTTTTAGACTATCTTTTTAGTTTTCTGTGCCTTTTTTGGAAAGCTGCTTTTATGGGATTCAAGTCACGACAGGCACCAGGTGGATTTTCATGGATTTTAGGGAAACTCCCCTTGATTCATGGGAACCTTCAAAGACTGTATCTAGTTATGTGGTGGGTCTCCCTTGCCCTCTAGTGGTCGAATACTTGAAGTACACACTTACTACTCTCTTAATATCTCTGCTGCTCCGCCATTCATATTCACTATTTCAATGGTTTTCCCTTCTGTTGTTGTTTTCTGAATGTCTTCCACTACTTCATCTGTTGACATCACTTTTTAGACTTGAGTGATGTGCATAATCAATGCAATATTCATGGACTCACTTATCTTTCCTCATTTCTTTTTTTGGGGGGGGGGGGTTTTTTTTTTAAATACAAGTATTTGTATTGTATTTATGTACATTTTCTTCCATGTATCTTATTTATTCATGCAATACAAACATTCCACATTCAGTGGCTATTTATTTATTTATTCATTTTATACCATCTGCAAAAATTAAATTAAAATTGTTAAATGTAATGAGTTTTTGGGCTTATCTTTAGTTTAACCTAAAGGATCATAGACACGCTGAAGCTATCTAATACTGATACAAATATACAATTGAGATGTTTAGTGATGCCATTTTCTGATGTAGTGTAAAATTTAGAATCAGTTTTTTCTCCATGTGAAGTGGAAGTAAAAATGTGTTTTAGTCCTTCCACTGTGACAGTGTGGAATTAATTTTTTTTTTTTTTTTTTTTTTTTTTTTTGAACTGGTGAAACATTTATTTTTTTATATTGGACACAATAAATTCCTTTCATATGTAAATTGTGGTGTCTGTTTGCATTTAAATGACATCCTTATGTTTTCATGTGCTGTTATACACAGTATTTGAGGATGCTGCCCCCTACAGATAGCGGAACTGAGGACTGATTTTTAGAAACTTGACTGATAGCTTAAGTAAAATAAAATAGAAAAACCTCCAAATATTCTTAAAGTTCCATAACTCACTTCAGTCCATTCCCAAAATCTGATTTTGAACATGAGGAAGTAGCTGCAGATCTGACTCATGTGCCTCACATGAACTGCCCAAACATCCTGCTGAGTAGTTAACATTACTCACATTAGTCAACGGGGTATGCAAATGTGATGACACATTGGCATTAAAGCATTACTGTCAGAGAGCTGTATAAGACTTGATGATTCATTGTTATGTAATGCATGATTCAGATGTAGAATCACCTGAGATTATTCAATTCTACCTACTGTTACTAAGGTATCAAATATACCAGTTACAAAATACTTTTGACATATAATGGCTCTTGCAGTATATTACAGTAATAAAATGTGGAATTAAAATAACAAAATTATAATTTTCCACTAAACAATTATCTATTCTATGGAAAGATCGATTCAGGTTATTTCTTTATTCTTCACCATATGAGTTGCTGGACTGATAAGAAGACTTGACCTCTGTCAATGCTTGTATTGTAACTGGAGCAGTTTACTCAAGATAACTAATTTACCACAGCCTGGGGTTTACATTAACATATGAGTCCATAATCATAATAATAAACGTGATATTGAGTTGACAGCTGATAGTTCAATAAATCAAGCGCTTTACACCAGTTGCGTAACTAATAGCAGGTCAAAATTTCCCACATTTTTATGATCAGTGACTTTCCCACGATTTGTAATGACAGCTAACATGGAACATTCTCAGAACTTTGGCTAACATTCTGGTTCTCTTAGTTATGAACAAACTTTCTTCCAGAACATTCACTCAAAATGATCAAGTCTTTATTAATATTAGCACAATGATTTGCTAATAAAACAATGATTTGTACATTGTTTATAGAACGTTTTTCTGAAAGATTTTAGTTGGATGTTCGTGTTACATTTTTAAATGTTACTATTATTAGTTTCAGATGGTTCAAACAAAGTTCAAAAGTGACATTCCCAAAGTTTATAAAAATATAAAATAGAACAATCCCTTGTCTGTTCATGTTACCAATAATCTTTTGGTTTTGTTTTTTGTTTGTTTTTAAAACTGTATGTTTTGAATTTCAGAGAACATACAGAAATAACGATTTCATAACTTAATCTCATAACTTAATGTAGCAAAATAACGTTTTCGTCAGCTAGGTAAACATTTGAAATACTGTAAATAAATATTGAAATACAGACAGAACCACTAATGAATCATTTATTCATATATTATTCAATCACTGATTCATTGAAATTTATTAGATGGATGTCCACATACTTTTGGCCATAAAGTAACCTATATTTGAGAGCTGAGCATAAGAAAAAAACTTAATAATATATATTAAAATATTATTAAAATATATGTTTTTGCAAAACAATCATAAGCAAGCAGTTGTTGCCCCATATTTATTTTTCAAGCATGTTTGTTTGTAACGTGGATAGTCAAAACTGATTGGGTGAATTTACGTTTTAAACAGTTTATTGTACATGTAGCTAAACTCTGCTCTAAACTAATGTGCTGCTACACTGCACTCACGCACACAACACACAAGCTCGCACATAAGATACAGATCGTGCACACATAGAAACAATCAGGAGTGCAGAAAATTGTCAAGAGTGTATTGTGATTTATCAGCTTAAAAATGGAAAAGTTACAGCATATTCTTCATATTCGCTGCACAGACAAGTGAGTTAATCAGTAATTAATATTAAACTATTCTTCTAGTATTGTGTATTTATTTTTCTTAAAACAGAATTTTGTGATATTTCAAAACTCTGAAATACTTCAGCCGTGGAGCGGTGTTTCTGATCAGTTGAGCGAGGAGCGGGAAATGGTGAACCCGGAGCGGAGCTGGAATGGAGTGATTATTGAATGCTTGGAGTGCGGAGGAGAAATTGTTGCCGCTCCACATACTCTGGTTCCTGAAACTCTTGAATACGCTTTTTACTGCTGTGATATTTTTTTGGATGTTTTCAATTAGCTTTCAGTGAAAAAAAAAATATTTAAATCTTAGTTTTAAAAAATACAGTTTTTGAGAATATATTGAATTTCCTTTTTTTCTCACATAGTGGACGTAGCAATTTTGGTCGGTAAATACCACATTTATACATGCAAATAGAAGAAATGAAACCCCTCCTTTACTATATATGATTTTGTGAGAATATTTTAAGTTTACTTATAAATATTTCATAGAAAACTAAGTAGAAAGATGGGAAACATGCTTCTCATTTTCAAAATAGTTACTATTTTAGTGCTGTCCTGATTTATATGTTTTGTTAGTCCATTAAATTTCAAATCTTGCTTTTTTTTGTCAGCGTGGTGTGCCAGCTATAATAATAAGAAATGTCTCTTGAGCAGCAATCAGCATGATTTCTGAAGTATCATGTGACACTGAAAGCTGGAGTAATGAGGCTTTAGCATGAGAGGAAAACACATTTTAAAATATCCAAAAAGAAAGCAGTTCTTTCAAATTGTTTATTTACTGTTTGCTGTTTTTTATTATTATTATTATTAAATACATGCAACCTTACTGAGCAGAAGAGATTTGTTTCAAAACCATTAACCCCCCCCCGCAATATATAACCTATATTAAAAGCATGTATTTTAACCCAAATATAACAGCCCATAGCAGCACATAAATAATAAAAAAATATTTATGTAATTGAATGCCACATAACATTCATGGCATATTTGATTTGACTGGACTTGAAATACCATTATCATTAGTTTCCCAAGGAGAAAAAACCCCACGTAAATATAAATGAGGCTATATTTTCAAGAGTTTAATAAACTCTTGAAAAACCCACGTAAATATAAAATTTAATAAACTCTTGAAATATGCATTCATATTTATTCTTCTAAACAAGAAAACACATGCTGTGCTTTATCGTGTCTAAATGTTTGCTAAATGGCTAAATGTTTGCTATAGTTCTCGCGGGAAGTCTGGCAGCTGTGCTACAGAATGCTATGGAAATGATCATTTAGAAGCGGGAGTATTGGTGTAAACTAGCGGCTTGCTACACTGGGCGCGAGCGTCACTACACTTTGCATCAAAGCACATAGATACTGTTATAATCATAGACTGTATAAAGTTATCAGTCGTTCAGTATCTGAGAGCGAGCGCTACATAAACGGATGGTGCATTCTCTGCCGCACTCCACTCGCTTAAAGGGTCATATGATGCGATTTCAATTTTTCCTTTCTCTTTGGAGTGGTACAAGCTCTTGGTACATTAAGAAGATCTGTAAAGTTGCAAAAACTAAAGTCTCAAATCCAAAGAGATATTCTTTATAAAAGTTAAGAGTCAACCACACCACCCTGAAATGGTTCGTTCTAACATGGCCCTACATGTCTACGTCACTATGTGGGAAGATTTACATAATGCCACCCAGATGTTCACGCAAAGAAAGATGGCGTAACTTTTATTCTCTCTGTTGCCACCACCGCCATGTTGTGGAGTTGCTGTGTGTTTCGTTGTGAAAGCGAAACTACTTTGTTTGGTCTTCCAAAAGAGGACACGACTAGAAATCAGTGGTTAAGTTGTATTTCAACACTGTTCCAGAACAGTTCAACCCAAATATTCAGATGTGTGCAGCACATATTATGGAGGATAAGGACTGTTTCCTGAACCAGTAGCCTGCAATGCGTCTGTGGCACAACGGCTGTTTCTATAAAGTTGGGCAGTTCGACAAGAAATAAACCAATATCCCGAATTATTCAGTTACCGTCCTTGGTGTGAACGGGCCTTAACAGTACATTGACTGAACTACTAAAAGAGAACCAATGATGGGATGTGCACGAGCAATGCAGCTGGACTGAATCCCGTGCTGCTGGGAGACGCATCACAGTATGTTAAGGGGTGTAACATTTCCGTCACACACTTGAGGAATTCGGCCAATCACAATGCACTGGATAGCTGGCCAATCAGAGCACACCTCGCTTTTCAGAACGATGAGCTTTGTAAAAAATTATTGTTTCAGAAGGCGGGGCACAGAGGAGAAATAATAATGTACATTATATGGAAAATAATGTTTTTTTTTTTTTTTTTTTTTACCTTAAACCGCATAAACACATTGCATTACACCAAATACACAAAACAATGTTCATTTTAGCAACGTCATATGACCCCTTTAACATTACCGGGATTTGGCAAGCTGACAAACGGATATAGAAAGTGCGCTTTGATGTATCCAGTGTAGAGACAGCGTTAGGATGTGGCAGACCACTTTCTTTTGCAAGTTTCAGCTCACACATCTTAGGTGTAAACTCGCCTTAACCAAACGCCCCCCTTTCAAAAATATTGTTTCCAGCGCCCCCGTTGAGAAACACTAACCTAGATTTTGTATTTCCTATCTAATCTGCGGCCTTGGGTGAAACAAAATAAATAACTGAACAACTCAGATAACACAATACGCAGCATCCGTTACGCATCTTGTCTAAAAACAAGCGCCCACTTCCTTATTTTTGCCGCGGAACGTAGTGACGTCGCGCAAATGGCGCCGTGCGTGATGACGCAGTGCGTAAGGCGATGGCGAGCTGCAGCCGCATTGTTGTGGGGGGAAGAGAGGCGAGCTAGCCTGCTAGCATAGTGCCTATACGGCCAGCCCAGTAACGAGCAAAAACAGGCACGTTAGTATGGTCGAGGTGCTGTTATCTTGAGCTTGCGACTCCGGCTTTTAAATGCTTACATTTGGATCCGGCAGACCGTTACGGATACCTCATATTACCTTTGGAATACAGCGGAGAAGCGGCTGGTGGACGGTAGCGCGGCTCGTGCGCGGATTAAACCTACTGCTGTTCAGTAGGCCACAGCGCTGCTGCTTTTAGCTCGCCTGTACTGCCTTTAAAGCTTCTTTGAACGTCGACGGCGAAGGTAAGAACGAACCGCAGTGTCTCTTGGGGACAATTTATATATTTGCGGCTTTAAAGGGCGTTTGCATTCACTGTTTAAAGCGCGTGTTTTGTTTTGTTTGACGCCATGTTTGCAGAAATGTCGCTGGGTCTTTCCACACAGCATTAGCTCACTAGCACAGCCGCCAGCAGGCCGCCGGATACAGTGTGTGTCCTTGCTGCTCAGTTTGTGTGTGTTTTCTTTCCAGTCCAGTGTGTTTGGCCTTGTCCTGCCCTGCCCCCCATCAAACAAACAAAAGCCTGGATCTAAACCATGGCTGTTATCTGTTAAACGCCAATTGCTTAGTTTAATGGGTTAGTGTGTCAGATTGTGGAGCTTAAAAGGTAAGTTATGGGTTTAGATAAAAATAGTAAATTAAACAACACTCAAACTGTCAAGCACGTTCTATATTTTTGTGTTATTGATTTTCTTTTTACATTTTAATCAAATAAGTAATTATGTCAGATGGGTAAACGGCACATATTGTCACAAATACAAACGCACACGCTTTTTTCTGTTTCCATGCCAACTTGGGTTTAGGTTGCTATGGATACCAGATGGGAGGTGTGCTTGCAGTTATGCCTGTTCACACCAAGGACGTTAACTAGAAAGTTTTAAGAATCGTTCTTTATGAAACCCACCACACGATACCATTGGAATCACTTGCAGAAGGTTATTTCCAGCTGATGGATGGTAAAAACATTGACAGCCAATGAGAATCTAAACCACTTTAAGAGTTTTTAAAGTGGCAGAAGACGGAATTGGTCCTTCGGAAAGACCCGCCCCCTTAGTTACAGTTGCTGTGCTCAGATGCCACATGATCATGTTCTCACGCAGTGTAAAATACACCATGGTGTAGCAGACACGATAACTTCCCTGTGCTGGGGTGCATCAAAAGATGATGATCATGTATAAACAGTAGCCAGAGATATTGTCAAAAGCATTAAATATTGGCGATATTAAGAGTATTTGGCATTTCCAGTTAATCTAGGCCTATTACTTTCTTTACATTAGAGCTATTACTATTACTAGGTTACTTTTATTATTAAGTTGGTATTACAATTAAGCGAATTATTTTCAGATGTGCTCATATCAAACTACTGTATATCGATATAAACGGCGTTGACTCATATCTAATCACTTATAAAGAAAATATCGATATATCGTACAAACTCGATATAAAGCCCAGCACTAGTATATTATATAATGAATTATAAGCCTATAATTAAAATTAACACTGACTGCAGTCATCAATGAAATTTAAGAGTAGCTTATTTCAAGCACCGACTTTCAGAAACAAACTGTTTAACACGGAATACATTTCTTTCCGGTATGTTCAGGCCACAAGAGATATATTAAGTGAATGAATTGAAACAGTTATACCATTATAAAGTAGATTTGTCTCTAAAGAGAATATGCACCGTTAATGCCGCATCAGCTACATCAGTTTTTACTTTCACTTTAGGGGTGTGCAATATGGCAAAAATATCATATCACGATTTAAAAAAAAAATAATTCACGATTCTTTGTCATGTTAATATTACTATTTTGCAAGTTCTCTGAGCATTACAGCCAAACTAATTTCTATATTATAAAGACAAAGCATTTCAAGGTAACAAAATAGAAAGCAGAATGGCACTATTTTCTTTTCTTTTTTTTTTTTTTTTTGCGTAGCTTGTCAGTGAACTACGGCTCTGTGTAGTAAGTGCTGCTCCATCTGAAAGCACTTGATGGATATTTACTACTGATCACAGAACCGGCTTTACTGACAAGATGCACATGACAATCGCATTCGATTAATCGTGCAGCTCTAATTTGTCTGTCACTAATAAACTCCAGCATTTAAACACTACATATCTGCAGCAAGTAGGGATGTTCATTTCTGTTATTTTTCCTAACCGACAACCGACGCTAGTTAACCGATTATTAACCATTAATCGACAAGATTATTTTAAATTAGAATTGAATTAAATTTGAAAGGATAATTGATTAAATAGGCCTATACAAGAAATATATATATTGTTTTACCATGCAGCAAACCTTTTTTAAATATTTTGATAAATTACTGAAAACAAATAAAACCGTTTAACTGATTGTTTTAGTTGGTTGTATTTGTTGGTGGTCGGTTAACAGTTAACCGGTTAAAATGAACATCCCTAGCAGCAAGTGTTAGTAATAAACAGGTGTGTTATTGTCTGATGGTTTGAATGCTGTTGTTATTGCTATAGTTAACATTCCTTGTGTAAGTGGATGTTTACAGATGTTTGATTGATTTATAGCATCTGTGTTTGCACTTCAATCCAAAAATTAAATATAATCTGTGGGGGATACAAATTGTGGCTTAGAATCAGTTGAAAGTTGACTCTGCATTTCTTTTACTTCAGTTCCTCTGTGGCATTCAAAATGAGGAAGAAGGTTCGACATAATCGTCTTGCCACCCCGCAGAGGCCTCCTTCGCCTATCAAACCCTCACGTAACCGTGAGACCTTGACGTACGCCGAGGCTCAACGTATAGTCGAGCTGGAAATTGACGGCCGCGTGCACAGGCTCAGCATTTATGACAAACTGGATGTCATCGACAGCGACGACCCTTTAGCTCAGGAGATCAGCGAGTGCACCAGCAACAAAGAGAACACGGAGAAGCCACAGCAGGTCCTTGTGCGCTCAGTGCGGCTCAAAAACAACCAGCAGAAGAAGAGCGCCGCGTTGACGACAGTGCAGGGTTCGCCAGCTCAGGGCAGGCTACCGGAGCCAAAGATTCGAACGGTTGAGTACAACCTCCCGGCAGTGCCGCGGAGGCCATCAACGTACTACACCTATGTGGAGAAGACGCTGGACGAGCTCGACGAGGAGGTGGAATACGACATGGACGAGGAAGACTACGCATGGCTCGAGCTGATCAATGAGAAAAGGAAGGCCGATGGCTACAGCCAGGTTTCTCAAAACCTCTTCGAGTTCCTCATGGACCGCTTTGAGAAGGAGTCTTTCTTCGAGAGCCAGGGCCAAGGAGACCCCCAGCCGCTTATTGACGAGGACGCCGTGTGCTGCATCTGCATGGATGGCGAGTGCCAGAACAGTAATGCGATTTTGTTCTGCGACATGTGCAATCTCGCCGTGCATCAGGAGTGCTACGGCGTCCCCCACATCCCGGAGGGCCGCTGGCTTTGCCGCCACTGCTTAAATTCTCCCTCCCAGCTCGCAGAGTGCATATTCTGTCCGAATAAAGGTGGCGCGCTTAAGAGAACAGATGACGATCGCTGGGGGCACGTGGTCTGTGCCATCTGGGTCCCCGAAGTGGGTTTTACCAATACGGTTTTCATCGAACCCATCGACGGTGTGGCGAACATTCCTCCAGCTCGCTGGAAACTCACCTGTTACCTGTGCAAGAAGAAGGGAGTGGGTGCTTGCATTCAGTGCAGCAAGGCCAACTGTTACACAGCTTTCCATGTGAGCTGCGCTCAGAAAGCTGGCCTCTATATGAAGGTGGAGCCCATCAAAGAGGTCACCGAATCTGGAGCTACTACGTTCTCTGTGAAGAAAACGGCGTACTGTTGCTCTCATACACCTAACGGTTGTGTGAGGAGACCCCTCACTATATACGAGGACTCCAAACCCAAGAACGGTTTATGTCAGAAGGCTGCTCACAGGGATAGAGCAAAGGGATGCCAGAAGAAGAAGAACAAAAAGCCTGAATCGGAGCCCGTTGCAGTGGTTCCGACGGTTTCTGGGCCTAGTATTACACCTAAAAGGTAGTGTAAACGTTTTTCTGCATAGATTTTTTAAATCCTTATTTGTTTTGAATGGTTTTGAGACTCTGTGATTCTCTCTGTTCTTACAGTTTCACCACAATCCTCAATCAAGTTTCTGTCCAGAAGAAGAAGGTGTTCGTGGAACGGGTTCTCAGTTACTGGATGCTCAAGAGGCAGTCAAGGAATGGTGTCCCACTAATAAGGCGCCTGCAGACTGCCATACAGACGCAAAAAGAACCAGAACAGGTAATGTAATGACTAAATGCAATGTAGAACAGGTGAGACTTTCTTGGACTGCAGTGACTGACAGCTCAAGTCATATGCATATGAATTTTGAGCGAGGATTTGTTTTTTCGAATGACAGGCGCCATGTGTTGTGGACCATCAAGCTCTGACAGAGCAGTTAAAGGACTGGCATCGTTTACGCCATGACCTGGAGCGCGCTCGCTTGCTGCTGGAGCTCATCCGCAAAAGGGAGAAGCTAAAGAGAGAGGAGGTACGGTGGTCGTCGTGATATGATGTGGCACCAGGTGGAAGAGAAAGAAATAAATGTTTAAACTTTTTATGTATAACTTACTATCAACTTGGTATTATAGTACTGGTACTTTTGTCATTCCTAATGTATGCAGCTACATGAAAAGTGTGTTTTGCTAAAGTTAATGTAATCCTTCCCCCTCATGCAGATGAAGTTGCAGCAGTCGGTTTTGGAGATGCAGCTCACTCCGTTTCCTGTCCTGCTGCGAGCTGTGCTGGAACAGCTGCAGGAGAAAGACCAGGCTAAGATCTTTGCCCAGCCTGTCAGCATCACAGAGGTATGTCTGTCTTATTCCTGTGTGCTGTTAGTCATGCTGACCTCATCTAAATGTAAATTTTTTAAAAAATATATATATATATATATATATATATATATATATATTATATATATATATATATATATATATATATATATTATACACACACATATACACACACACTTATATATATAAAATATGAAGATTCCCGATGTGAAAAAAAAAAAAGAAAAAAACATATGGGGGAAAAATTATAAAAAATAAATAAAAGGTAAAGAATTATCATGTTTTTTTTTTATGTAAATTTGTTTTAATTAATTTTTTTTTTTTTTTTTTCTTTAGTTTTAGAAATTAAATTATCTTTTAGATAACTGAATTTGACATCATTACGGTTTTATTTTGCCTGAGAAAAACGCTATATCGATCATTATTGAAGATGGAATTATCTTTGATAATGAACTCGAATTTGACGTATCTTGTCAGTAAACTACGGCTCTGTGTATTAACTGCAGCTCCATTTGAAAGCAGGTGATGGGGATTTACCGCTAATCATAGAACCGGCTTTAAATTAGATGCGCATGGTCATTGTTCGATATATTGTCCAGCACAAATCTCATTTATTTTTCTCTTTGTTGTACTATGAAAAGTAGTAGTAGGATTGTCTGTAAAATTGCTTTACACAGACTGTTTATTAAAACTTACTTTTTAGGTTATTTTAGGTTATTTTTAGGTTAAAAAACTTGTGTAGTATTATATGAAAATGTTGAATTTAAAAATTTGTATACAAGTTAATTTTTATCTTTTGATATATACTTTCCAATTATAATGTCTATGTAATAAACTCAT
The DNA here is from genome assembly GCF_018340385.1 of Cyprinus carpio. Taxonomy (NCBI): domain Eukaryota; kingdom Metazoa; phylum Chordata; class Actinopteri; order Cypriniformes; family Cyprinidae; genus Cyprinus; species Cyprinus carpio. The sequence goes on along the minus strand of NC_056621.1, from coordinate 14,312,216 downwards.
ATTTTAGAGACTTATTTAAGCTTTAGTGCAGTAGTAATATAAAAGCCAGTTATTTGATTTTGAAATGCGTGTTTGTTTGTTTGTTTTTATATAAATGGGTTGCTATACATAAACGTATTATACTTTCCTTTATATTTTAGGAAAGGTGTTACCCATACCATTGTCATCATTTGTCTTTAGCATCAGTGTTTAAAAACCAAACTGTTTTAGTGTACATGTAATTCCTAGTTTTTTTCCATGCTTGATTTTCTCTCATGTACAGGTTCCTGATTATCTAGACCACATCAAGCACCCTATGGACTTCTCCACAATGAGAAAGCACATCGACACCCATGGGTATAAGAACCTGGATGAGTTTGAGGATGACTTCAACCTCATTATCAACAACTGCATGAAGTACAACGCCAAGGACACCTTTTTCTACCGCGCTGCTGTGCGTCTGCGAGATCACGGTGGAGCGATCCTCAGGAAGACTCGGCGGGACGCCGAACGGATAGGCTTTGACTTCGCCAGTGGAATGCACCTCGCTGAGCCTCCTAAGATAGAGCCACCTCCATCATTGACCTGGGATGATGGTAAGAACATATGTTACATTACTCCTCTCTTTTAGGTTTTAGATGACTTAAAATTGAAAATCACAACTTTTGGTTTGTTGGTGAACCATTATGGATTTTATTCTGCGTTTGTTCCAGTTGACCGACTGTTAAACCCAGCCAATCGTAAGCACATGTCTAAGGAGGAACAATTGAATAAGCTGTTGGAGATGCTGGATTTAACCACTGCCATGAAGTCATGCCCTTCCCGAAGCAAACGGCTCAAGCTGCTCAAAAAGACCATTAGTGATGTGCGAATGGAAATGGGTCACAAAACGGAGCCCCCTTCATTGGAGCAGAATAATCCTGAGGAAAAAGCGCCTCTTATTCTACCACAAGCCACTGAGGAAGAAGGTGCAGTTCTGTTGAATCACATTGGGATTTTATGTTGGCTCATAGTAGCTGAAACCACTTAATTTTACACATAATTTTAGCAATATAAACTGTGGGGTCCAAAATTTCTGCTCCCTCTTATTATTAGTGTTATTATTACATGTAATGTTTATTAAAAATGTATTGTTATTAAAAAAACATCCATTTACACTTTCATATATTGTCGATATTTTTATAAAAAATAAGTATTTAATTTCCTCAATATAAATGATGAAATTTATATTAATAGCATAATAACTTTGAACATTCTTATAAATAATTAAAAAAATTATTTAAACTTTTATGTATTCAAAAAAACACATTTTAAAAAAGGTTAAAATGGAAAAATAAAACTATTCCGTGTGAAGGCATATTTTAATTCTCTTCATTAATAGCTGGTCAAAGCCTCCTCTAAGAGCTATGGTACTCTTTAAAACGGGTTTGTGTTAAATACCTGATCTCTCATTACAGGTGACAAGTCATTACCTCCAAAACTTGAGCCTTCAGACTCTGTGCCACTCCTGAAAAACTCAGACAGTCCCTGTGAACCTCCGACACTGAAACCCATAGAGCCCAGCCCTGAAAAGTGCCCGAAAAAGGTCAAATTTGACGGGGAGACATTCTCTACCTCACTTCTAAATGGTCTCTCCTCCGACGTTATGCCCTCTGAAAATAACGTTATGGTCGCTACCTCCACTCTTACCGAACCAGCGAATATGGTCAACCGGCGAACGGCTGTGCTGTTTCGAAAGTCAAAGAGTCCGCAAAAGCAGTCGAACATGAGCCAGTCCTCAATTGATTGCCCTCAACTGGGCACTAAGACGTTCCTGTCCGTGGTCATCCCTCGCCTCGAAACCCTGCTCCAGCGCAGGAAGAGGACGCGCAGTGCTAGCGGAGACAGTCAGGGTGACGAGGATGAGTGTCCGATTAAACGCTTAGATACTGGTAAACAGCTTTCTCTTTTGATTTCAAGAAACAGTTTCCTTCCCTCCCTGGGAATATTATAGACATTGTTTTGTACTTACAGGCTTGTCTAATGGCTTTTCTGAGCCAAAGAAAGGGCTAACTGTGAAGCGGCCGTCAGAGCCGCGTCGCCGCTGTGCTTCAGAGTCCAGCATTTCCTCCAGTGGAAGCGGGAGCATACAGATAAACACGAGGTGAGAATGAGTACATTAAATGAAAGACATTTAGTATACAGTATTTTTCAGGCTTTATTAGTTAAGATGAATTAAATTCCTGTCTTTCAGTGATGTCAGTCACGCAAAGAGTGGGAAAGGGAAGCTGGCGATGACGAGACGAAACACGACAGACGATAAAAAAGAACTGGTCAATTGCGTGGAACCAGGGAACATTTCCAAAGCCAATAAGCTGGCAGCAGGTGAGCGTCCAGCTTTATGCAGCCGTGAGCGGGTATGTGGGATTTTACACCAGTCCCATCCTTCAGTTCAGAGAAATGGGTCAGATCCATTCTGGCAGCTGCATTGGTGTCCCGTCAGCTCTGTGCAAGCTCACTGTCCTTCCTTCTGCTTGCTTTGCCACTAACCTGCTCTTCATGGCTTTGTCTAACACAAAGACCGCTGCGTACTGCCGTAGTGTCTGCATGTGTGAAACCCTCATGTTTTATTAATCATCACGGCTTATCCTGTCCTTCTGGGTAGTTGCTGCTTACATTTGCTCTTTAACATGGCACTTAAAGAGACAGTTCATCTGAAAAAAAAAATTATCATCATTTATTCAGCCTCATGTCGTTCCAATTATTTATTTATTTTACCTCCGTAAGACACATGAAATATTAATTTGTGCCTTTCTTGCCCATTCAAAGAAACTGTATAGTGATACAATAAATATTATAATCCGATTAGCATCCAAAGCAATGCACATCGACTTTTTATTTCAAGTGCGCACTGCAGTTTTGCTGAATGGTTGAGCCCTATAAATTCAAATGAAAGTGATTCCAAAGATATTGTTCCTCTTTGTCGTTATCATTCTGCTGTGGATTTTTTATAGAATTGAAACTAGGGCTGTCACATTATCAGACTGCATGATTAATTCACAATAATATTTTTTTGCAATATCTATATTTCTTATTTTAATCTACATAATCAGATTTAGCTAATATTGCAATTTTTAATTCTATAGCAGAGGAGATTTTTCAGTGAGCAGAGAATTAAATGTTGGCAAGTACATACCAAAATCTATTGTATAAATTCAGAGGAAACTCTGAAATTTCAGGAAAACTCATGTGGACTATTTTTATGCCATTTTTGGAGCTTGACACTCCCTGTTCTTGCATAGAAAAAAAGCAGGGAGAATCAATGTAGCCTTTCGTGTTTAATAAAGAGTAAATGGTGACTTTTGAACTATGTGAGGGTGAGTAAATGATAATAGAATTACATTTTTTTTTTTTTGATGAACTAACCCTTAAAAGTAAATTCATCCCAAGCAGTATTTTCCAAACGATTTTTGGAAATTGATTGCTTACCATTAATATGCTGAGTGAAATCTTTTGGCCTGCCACGCTTTTTTCCAGAAATACAAAGCTTACTTCTGCATTCTGACTCGCAAGCATGTCAGAGTCTGAGTGGGCTCATTAGTCACATTACATGTTTGACCTTTCCAGACCAAACCAAAACAGTTTTCAGCACATTTCTTAATTCTGTTTTAATTGAAATAAATAAATGTATTCTTTGGAAGTGGCATTAGAGGCATAATAGTGTCTGGTGAATGGCTCGGCATGCTTCCGTTAAAGAAATAACCCACTGCTGCCGATTTCTGATTGGCTTAATACTGCCATGGCTCTTGAGGTGTTCTGCACCATTTTTTACGGTGAACCCCTCATAACTTTCCATTATTCCTACTTTCATAGAGATTGACAACAGCAATATTTGGATGCCTGCTAACACTACATCACTAAATCTGGAGCCCCTTAAACTAGTTTGGGCCAAACTTAGTGGATATCCTTCCTATCCTGCCTTGGTGAGTGTGCATGTGTGCATGCAGTCAGAGACTGGTTCTCCTTCACTTCCTCTTCATTATTTCATGCATCAGCCTCCTCAGTGGCCAACAGTCAACCATAACATTATTGCCAGGTGACAGAACCAGGATGTGTATGTGCATACATTTGTTTTGTGTGTGTGCGTGAGCGAGCGTGAATAAAAGTGTGCGTGCGTTCCTGTGTTTTGTGGCAACCATTTCCATTTCCAACAGTTTATACATTAGCAGTCACAGGCACACTCTGAGTTACCAGGTTACAGGCCTTTCGAGATGCGCGTTGGAAGGTTACTGTTGTTGTGTTGACGGCCTCTCTGCCCACATGTAGATCATAGATCCACAGATGTCTCGGGCGGGTTGCCATCTCAACGACGAGTACATTCCCACCCCTCCACGGGACGTGCTCAGGGTCGGAGAGCTGATGCAGTTCAGGTCCAAGGAGAAACTCTTCCTCGTCCGCTTCTTCGACAGCAAACGCAACTGGTGAGAAGTCTTGCATTCAGAGAAACATTCAAATATTTCCACAATTACAGTGAAATGTGTTCATGTGTCTGACATCAGTGGTCTTGGGGCAGTTTTTTGTTAAATATTTTTAGGGTATTTAAACATGTTAAGTTGTTAATTATGCAAGTTACAAAATATGTAAGTAAGCTTAATATTATTTTAACACGTATTGAAATGAATATTTTTGTTTTAGGCTTGGAAACCATGTGATTGAAAATATTTTTGTCTGTTAAAGTGCCCCTATTATGGGTTATGAAAGGTTCATATTTTGGTTTTGGGAGTCCCCAATAACAGGTTGACATGCATAAAATTATTTTATAACATAACTTTCAAAAATCCTTAATGGGA